>NC_142426.1:9926351-10526351 GCF_059516105.1 Syngnathus floridae
TCACTCTGAACTGGGTAACCACCCAGTACATGTACCGAGGCTGGCCGTGTAGTTACGCAACTGCTTTGAATTGAAAGCTAAGGTCCTGGAAGTTACACGCTATGTTTATACATTCAATTGACTATAGCAGCAACCTGGACTGGACAGCAGCAGCCTTCTTTGTAGTCAGACAGCCAATGGGGACGCCAAGCCCTGCAACAAAACATGCAAGAAATTTCACATTCAAGAGATGGACCATCGATTGAGGCACATCGCGAATGATGAGTGACACCAAAGTTGACTTTATTTACAAGACCACAAACAGGAAACAAACACGCAACTGTATATTTTATTCACAAGAATGTCCACATGATGCATGACTATTCAAAACAAACCAAAAAATGGCTCTGACCACATTAAAACAGTTTTTACTCGTACAGAAAAATGTACCAACATTCTGCAATATTGCAAAAGATGCAAAACAAAAAAAAAAAAAAAAAGAAAAACAAACAATACATACAATACAATACATACATACAATACAATACATACAATACATACAATACAAAAAAACAAAACAAAAAAGAAAACAAAACAAAAAAAACAAAACAAAACAATACATACAATACATACAATGCAATACAATACAATACACACAATACATACAAAAAAAATACAAACAATACAAACAATACATACAATACAATACATACAATACATACAATACATACAATACAATACATACAATACATACAATACAAACAATACAATACAAACAATACATACAATACAATACATACAATACATACATACAATACAATACATACAATACAATACATACATACAAACAATACAAAAAAACAAAAAACAAAAAAAAGAAGAAAACAAAACAAAAAAAACCAATACACACAATACAATACATACAGTACATACAAAACAAAAAACAAAACAAAAAACAACAAAAAAAATAATAATACATACAATACAATGCATACAATACAATACATACAATACAATGCATACAATACAATACATACAATACAATACATACAATACATACAATACAAAAAAACAAAAAAACAAAAAAAAAGAAGAAAACAAAACAAAAAAACAATACACACAATACAATACATACAGTACATACAAAACAAAAAAAACAAAAAAAATAATAATACATACAATACAATACATACAATACAATACAATACAAACAATACAATACATACAATACAATCCATACAATACAATACATACAATACAATACATACAATACATACAAAACAAAAACCAAAAACCAAAAAACAAAACAAAATAAAAAACAACAAAACAAAACAATACAAAACAATACATACATACAATACAAAAAAAAAAAAAATACAATACAATACATACAATACAATACATACAAAACAAAAAAAACAATACATACATACAATACATATAATACAATACATACAATACATACAATACAATACATACATACAATACAATACATACAATACATACAAAACAAAAAACAAAACAAAAAAACAAAAAACAAAACAAAAAACAACAAAACAAAAAACACAACAAAACAAACAATACATACAAATCTTGGGATTTCCTGGGTTGAGCTGGCTGGATGAAGTGGCTGGAGAGAGGAAAGTCTGGGAGTCCCGCAATCCGACGTCCGGATAAGCGGTGGATGGCTGGGTGGCTGGATGGATGGGTGGGTGGCTGGATGGATGGGTGGCTGGGTGGATGGATGGGTGGGTGGGTGGATGGGATGGGTGGGTGGATGGGTTAGATGGACGGATGGATGGGTGGCTGGCTGGATGGGTGGGTGGCTGCCTGGATGGGTGGCTGGATGGATGGATGGGTGGCTGGATGGATGGGTGGATGGGTGAACAAAAAACAAAACAAAACACAAAAAACAAAACAAACAATACATACAAACAATACAATACAATACATACAATACATACAAACAATACAATACAATACAAACAATACAATACATCCAATACAATACATCCAATACAATACATCCAATACAATACATCCAATACAATACATCCAATACAATACATCCAATACAATACATCCAATACAATACATCCAATACAATACATCCAATACAATACATACAATACAATACATACAATACAATACATACAATACAATACATACAATACAAAAAACAAAACAAAAAACAAAACAAAAACAAACAAAAAAAAAAAAAACAATACATACAATACAATACAATACACACAATACATACAATACATACAAAACAAAAAACAAAAAACAAAAAAAAAAAACAATACATACAATACAATACATACAATACAATACAAACAATACAAAAAAACAAAAAACAAAACAAAAAAGAAAAAACAAAAAAAAAAAAAAAAAAAAAACAATACAATACATACAATACAATACATACAGTACATACAAAACAAAAAACAAACAAACAAAAAAATAATACATACAATACAATACATGCAATACAATACATGCAATACAATACATGCAATACAATACATGCAATACAATACATGCAATACAATACATGCAATACAATACAATACATACAATACAATACAATACATACAATACAATACATACAATACAATACATACAATACAATACATACAATACAATACATACAATACATACAATACATACATACAATGCAAAAAAAAACAAAAAAAAAAAACAAAACAAACAAAAAAAAAACAATACATACAATACAATACACACAATACAATACATACAAAACAAAAAAAAACAATACATGCAATACAATACATGCAATACAATACATGCAATACAATACATGCAATACAATACATGCAATACAATACATGCAATACAATACATGCAATACAATACATGCAATACAATACAATACATACAATACATATAATACAATACATACAAAACAAAAAACAAAACAAAAAAAACAAAAAACAAAACAAAAAACAATACATACAATACAATACATACAATACATATAATACAATACATATAATACAATACATACAATACATACATACAATACAATACATACATACAATACAATACAATACATACAATACATACATACAATACAATACAATACATACAATACAAAGAAAAAAAAATAAATACATACAATACAATACACACAATACAATACATACAGTACATACAAAACAAAAAACAAAACAAAACAAAATAATAATACATACAATACAATACAATACATACAATACAATACATACAATACATACAATACGATACATACAATACGATACAATACAATACAAACAATATAATACAATACAAAACAAAAAACAAAACAAAAAACAACAAACAAAACAAAACAAACAATACATACAATACATACAGTACATACAAACCAAAAAAAACAAAAAAAATAATAATACATACAATACAATACATACAATACAATACAATACAATACATACAATACAATACATACAATACAATACATACAATACATACAAAACAAAAACCAAAAACCAAAAAACAAAACAAAATAAAAAACAACAAAACAAAACAATACAAAACAATACATACATACAATACAAAAAAAAAAAAAAATACAATACAATACATACAATACAATACATACAAAACAAAAAAAACAATACATACATACAATACATTACATACAATACATACAATACAATACATACATACAATACAATACATACAATACATACAAAACAAAAAACAAAACAAAAAAACAAAAAACAAAACAACAAAACAAAAAACACAACAAAACAAACAATACATACAAATCTTGGGATTTCCTGGGTTGAGCTGGCTGGATGAAGTGGCTGGAGAGAGGAAAGTCTGGGAGTCCCGCAATCCGACGTCCGGATAAGCGGTGGATGGCTGGGTGGCTGGATGGATGGGTGGGTGGCTGGATGGATGGGTGGCTGGGTGGATGGATGGGTGGGTGGGTGGATGGGATGGGTGGGTGGATGGGTTAGATGGACGGATGGATGGGTGGCTGGCTGGATGGGTGGGTGGGTGGCTGCCTGGATGGGTGGCTGGATGGATGGATGGGTGGCTGGATGGATGGGTGGATGGGTGAACAAAAAACAAAACAAAACAAACAAAAAAAAAACAATACATACAATACAATACAATACACACAATACAATACATACAAAACAAAAAAAAACAATACATGCAATACAATACATGCAATACAATACATGCAATACAATACATGCAATACAATACATGCAATACAATACATGCAATACAATACATGCAATACAATACAATACATATAATACAATACATACAAAACAAAAAACAAAACAAAAAAAACAAAAAACAAAACAAAAAACAATACATACAATACAATACATACAATACATATAATACAATACATATAATACAATACATACAATACATACAATACATACAATACATACATACAATACAATACAATACAATACATACAATACAAAGAAAATACATACATACAATACATACAATACATACATACAATACAATACAATACAATACATACAATACAGAGAAAAAAAAAAAATACATACAATACAATACACACAATACAATACATACAGTACATACAAAACAAAAAACAAAACAAAACAAAATAATAATACAATACAATACAATACAATACATACAATACAATACATACAATACAATACATACAATACGATACATACAATACGATACAATACAATACAAACAATACAATACAAAACAAAAAACAAAACAAAAAACAACAAACAAAACAAAACAAACAATACATACATACAATACATACAATACAAAAAAAAAATAATAATACATACAATACAATACATACAATACATACAAAACAAAAAAAACAAAAACCAAAAAAAAAACCCCAAAAAACAAAAAAAAAAAACAATACATACAATACAATACATACAATACATATAATACAATACATACAAAACAAAAAACAAAACAAAAAAAACAAAAAACAAAACAAAAAACAACAAAACAAAAAACAACAAAACAAAAAACACAACAAAACAAACAATACATACAAATCTTGGGATTTCCTGGGTTGAGCTGGATGAA
This sequence comes from Syngnathus floridae, assembly GCF_059516105.1. Classification (NCBI taxonomy): domain Eukaryota; kingdom Metazoa; phylum Chordata; class Actinopteri; order Syngnathiformes; family Syngnathidae; genus Syngnathus; species Syngnathus floridae. The sequence goes on from NC_142426.1 coordinate 9,931,419, forward strand.
GTGGCTGGAGAGAGGAAAGTCTGGGAGTCCCTCCTAAAGCTGCTGCTGCCGCCGCAATCCGACGTCCGGATAAGCGGTGGATGGCTGGGTGGCTGGGTGGATGGGTGGGTGGATGGGCTGGGTGGGTGGATCGGTTATGGGTGGGTGGATGGGATGGATGGGTGGATGGATGGGTGGATGGGTTGGGTGGATGGGTTGGATGGATGGGTGGATGGATGGATGGGTTGGGTGGATGGATGGATGGGTTGGGTGGGTTGGGTGGGTGGCTGGATGGGTTGGGTGGATGGGTGGATGGGTGGGTGGGTGGATGGGTTGGATGGACGGGTGGGTGGATGGGTTGGATGGACGGGTGGGTGGATGGGTTGGATGGACGGGTGGGTGGATGGATGGATTGACATAGAACACATACAATACCCTGCCATACGCTACCATACACACAATGCATACAATACAATACATACAATACAATACCATACAATATCATACCATACTATATGCTCTGCATCTGGGAGTTACAATTATAGACATTGAGTAGAGTGGCAATGGCATGATATTTTTGCAACAATTACACATACCAACTCCAGTTTTATATTTAAAATATGTATACAATTATCAGTATATTGTAATGAGTTATAATAATTACAAAAGTATCCGAATTATAATAATTTAATTTTATCATCCATCAACTCACTCAAAAATGTCGGCATGAATCGAGCAGTCGACTAAACGGGAGAAAATCACGCTCGCAAATGTTTGTTGCATAACGGAAGACGGGCGGGCGGGCGCCATCTTGGAATAGATTTGAACATGACGTAACAAATTTGTCACATTCATCAGTTTGCATAACACGGAAATAGCACACTATATGTAATGCAACATTGTTAATTTGACGAAACACAACGCCAAAGAGATTTGAAATACTGTAGCGGCAAAACGACAGTCGCGGTGGCCGGGACGAGTGTGAAAAGATTTTCAAGATATTTGTTCGCATCAAACAAACAAGGCGTCCGTCGTGAGAAACGGCAATGAACGACAAACATTTGATAGCTTACCCGAGAAACCGCCACACGGTCGGTGACGCCTGCATTTGATAACTCTCCTTGAATCCTGCAACAAACAAACAAGGCGTCCGTCGTGAGAGACGCCAATGAACGACAAACATTTCCTAGCATGTTAGCTTACCTGAGAAACCGCCCGCTGCGCGGGTGATTGCACCGGTATTTGACAACTTCCCCAATTCACCCGAAGACATGACGTCACATCCGTCAATTCAAATCTTCCTCGCCTGCTCGTCCAATGGTGCTTTGCACACTAGCGTACCACGTGACAGGCCACTTCACACGCGGGCGGTTGCACCTGTCGCTCACCTCAAGACTGAAAACTGCCTTCAAAAACCTAAGTGCCACTTTGCCCGCCTCCTACCTCTGCCCAAATTCAGTCTGACCAATCACAGCGCAACTGAAATTGGCTTGACCACGCCCACCTCTCCGACAGGCAAGACTGAAACCTGCCTTCAAAAAAAAAAAAAAAAGTCAAACTTTATGCAGAAGTGAGTGAAAATCGACAAAGTACAGCTCGTGGGTAAGGTCGGGTCCCGAACCATGGTTCCATCGTGTTAGAGGCAATGACGTTTACCACTTGACCAAAGACTCGTGTCCATGACAGTGACAGAAGGGCAACCAACGCTCACCTCAAGACTGAAAACCCAAACAGTGGTGGCTCGTGAGTGAACGATTCGTTCAAAGAGATTCTAAAGATTCAGTTCACCTAAAAGAACTGGAATGCACATCAGTACTTGGGGAGCTTCCGTAGTTAGTCTTTTAGCAGGCCCCGCCCACAAGTACCTCCACATTGGGTCACGTGACTAACAGCTATTTACATACAATAAAATAAAGTATGAAAACGTTATTTAAAAACACACACAAAATCATACATACACAAGACCAATGCCGCTGGAACGTGCTGGACTAAAGGAAGACATCCGTTTAAATTTGGTCAGTTTTAAGAAATAAGGAAATCATGAATATTAAGAGGATTTTTTTTTTAAATGGCAATATTTTTTCATTTTTACATAGCTTGGAAATGTATTATGATGGAGGAGTTTACAGGTGCAGGCCGGAGGGGGCTCGGCCCAGAGGAAATTAACAGATGGAAATATTTAAAAACACTTGAGGTCACCATTAGATTCAGATTTATCATATATATATACACATGTATATAAATTAAATTTCCTTGAAGGGGATTTACACTGTACATGAAAGTATTTGTAACACCATCATCAGTATCTATAAAAACCTTCAGAGGGGAAAGAAGACAATAGCAAAGTGAAGGGATGGACTGATTTTAGACATCACCATATTTCATATTTCCACAGACAGATATAATTTTGATGTAATTCAATTCAATAAACAAATTATAATGTTAATGTACATTCTTGAAGCATACATCAAGTTGTGCAGGACTTGTGCCATAATGTATACATGTCTGATCATTTCTTTTTTATGGAACAGTCGCCCACCACCCTGCCCAGCCCCCCCCCTTGCTGGCACTACAGTGCTAACAAACGCTCCACAAGCCTTTTTTTAATTTTATTTATTTTTTTAAACTCTCATAAGTTTCACCCATTCAGTAACATTTTTTAAAACTATATATTGGAGGAAATTCGACCTTTTAATTACTATTTAAAAAAAGCTGCAAGTGCAGCATCGATAGGTTTTTTGTCAACAATTTAGAATGCATCCTGCTTTTCTTTGTGTAGTTAAAAAAATAAATAAAAAGCCTGACACTGCATATTTAACAAGTCAATTGTGTTTCAGCCTAACTTTACAATTGTCTTGTCATTGAGCATGTCTCAAATGATTCCAGTTTGTATGCACGATAGACTGCCAATGCCAATGTTTAAAATGGACCACTTGAATTCAGTTCACAGTTTAATTGCAGTTCAGTGGTACACACACAATTACAGTACAAACAGTTCATTTCATGATTAAAAAAACAACAGTAAAACAACAATATTGCAAAATGACGCGGCGCTGAGAGAGAAAGAAAGAGGCATCATGCAGATAGCCAGTGTGCACACCCAGTGAAAAAGTGGAGGGAGGGAGGTATTTAGGAAAGAAAGGACAAAAGAAAAAAACAAAGTCATACTCTCCTTAAATAATGGCTGGGCGTTTTGCCCTCGCCGCATCCACACCCTTCCGTCTCGTGTCGGCCGCTCATCACGGGCGAATGTTGGCTCCCCCCCCCCGGCCGGTATTCGACGTTTGGACTCATCCTCCGCCTCGTGCCACTGCAAAAAGAAAAACGGCACTCTGTTGCACGGGGTTCACTTCTGTGGACGTACTCATTACCTGTCTATTAAAGCGTGCTCCTATTTTAAGCTCCTTTATTAATAGCGTATGTACACATGAATGTTTTTGTTTTCTTTTTATGTCTGTTCCTATATGAAGAATTCAATGCTTGTAATTTCTTTGTTGTAAAGTGCTTTGAGCTGCATTTCTTGTATGAAAGGTGCTCTACAAATAAAGTTTTTTATTATTACCCTCTGGTCTCGCGGTCCTGTCCAGTCCCTCTCCGTGCAGGCACCCATCAGATCTAGTGCCCCAGCAATCCTAAAAGGCAGACATTGTGGTGGTTTTTGCAAGGGGAAAAATTTCACAAGCACACCCCCCCCCCCCCCCCCCCAACCTTAACTAAGGTAAGTTTGAATCAGGTAACCAGCGGCACGCACGGGCTGGCGCATGTGTCATACGGCCCTCCCGCATTGGAGCGATCCGGGTTATGAAATGTTTAACCCCTTACAAAAAGGGAGGGAGGGAGGGAGGGAGAAAGCGAGAGGAGATGAGAAGAGGCTTTGGTGTGCACTTAAGCGCAACCAGCCAGTTCCCCCTGAGTAGAGCTGGCTTGGCCCCGAGTGGGAAAAAAAAAGAGGAAAACGTGACGTCACGGAGAGCGTCACGGAGAATCTCCTTGTCCTCGACACCGTCGACGACACTGGGACCCAGTCTGGCAGACATTATACCCTGGTATTCCACAAAGGGCAAGGTATAGCCACGTTCCACCCTGAGTGCACCAGGCCATGCAGGTACTGCCGGGCGTGTTGGAGAAAGAGAGCGAGAGAGGGAGGAAGAGGGGGAGGGAGGGGGGCAGGGGGTGTCTACTTTGCCGATTCGTATCTAGAGGGTCACAGCAACCCAAATGCCCGTGCGTGCTACTAGTTACCCTATTCAAACCGACAGGGGTAGGGAAAGCACAAAAGAAAAAACAAAGTCATACTCCCCCCAAAACGCTGGCTGCATCTGCACCCATCAGTCTCGTGTGGGACGCTCGTCACGGGCCAAGGTCCGGGTCTACTCCGGCCGGTGTTGGACTCGTCTTCCGCCTCGCACAAGTGCAAAAAGACAAACGGCTCTCAGTTGCATGCGGCTCACATCTGTCAACGTACTCATGACCTGCCCTCTCCCTGGTCTTGTGGGTGCAGCCCAGTCCCTCCGGGTGCAGGCTGGCGCTCGTTTCATCCGCCGCCCCGGCAACCCTGAACGGCAGACAAATAAGGAAATCAAATTAAAACTAACAAGTGCGTTGCATATTGGATTGCCATGTCACCACCTCTGGCCAGCCTTGGCCAGTCATGCATCAGGCTCCTCTTCAACACTTGGCGACTGCTTTCTTTGGGTGATTCCTTCCTTTGCACCCCACTCACCAATCGCGGGTCTGGTGGCCTCCGTCCACCGGCTCTTCGTTTCATACATCGTCTCTTCCACCTTGCAAGACAAGCACAAAAGTCTCGCTGCGCCGTCGCTTGCGCTTGCCGTCGCTTGCGCTTGCCGTCGCTTGCGCGGTCGCTTGCGCTTGCCGTCGCTTGCGCGGTCGCTTGCGCTTGCCGTCGCTGCGCGGTCGCTTGCGCTTGCCGTCGCTGCGCGGTCGCTTGCGCTTGCCGTCGCTGCGCGGTCGCTTGCGCTTGCCGTCGCTTGCGCTTGCCGTCGCTGCGCGGTCGCTTGCGCTTGCAGTCGCTTGCCGTAGCTGCGCGTTTGGCACTCAATGAGGGCTGCACAACATTTTGGAATACCAACGATATGGCAGTATTGGGCCAGACCACAGCATTGAGCAAAGTTGTGCAAAATTCTAGGATGGAGAGGAACTATTTGATCGCAATGACATCACTTAGACCAGTTAACTTTAACTTGCATCAATGACTTGTTATCTTCTAAACTCATTACAAATAGTTAGGAGGCCAGAAAACATGTTTCATTTGCCACATGAATAGAAAAAAATCTTTGTTTTCCTAAAGTGCATGTCAACGACCTATACCACCATATGACGGTTTTCCAATCCAGGTGCAGCCCTACACACACGTCACCATTGGTGTCCAAATGGTAGCCTCGGGCCAACTTGATCAACACACCACACGAATGAACGCAACACTACTTTGTAGCACAAAATATGAATGGCAACATTTTGTGATTGATTGAATGAATTTGTGTCAAAGAATTCTGAATTTGATTCAGTACGCAGCCCTCAAACAGACATTTGGACACCGCCGGTGTGAACTAAAAAGAAAAGAAAAAAATCCATTTCACATGCTGAAGCTGCGCAGGTCGACGCCTCCAGGGAAGCGGGTCTCCCTCAGAACTCTGCTACTTCAGAGCGATGCCACAGCGGTCCGTCCACCTCTGAGCAGATCGTGTCGCGTCCCGGTCGCCATCTGCACAAACAGAAACAAATGTTAGAAACTCAAAGAGCACCCCAAGTTGTAGGTCACTTGCTTACTTGATCACAGCGGTTAGGTACTCTTGGTGACGGTCACCGGGTCGAATCGGGCCATGCACCCCCCTTTTGCGTCCGGCCTGCAAAAGGTAGAACATGCAATGAGTTGGGCGCTGCTCACATCATTAAGTCTTCACCGTGGACCGGCTCGCCCCAACACCGCCCCCTACACCTAGAGAACGAAGGACGCACAGTGGTACGTTAGGCTTCGATCAAGCACGACAGTGTTAGGTTAGAAAAAGACAATGTGACTGTCTCGCTCCAACACCTAGGGGAGAACAAAGAACATAAGTACCACAGTGGTAGGTTAGGGTTAGAGGAAGTGCAACAGTGGTAGGTTAGAAAAGGAAAATGTCACAAGTCAAATTGCACAATTGGACATTCGGGATCGGCTTGCTCCGACGCCACCCTACACCAAGGGGAAAGAACAAAGAAGGCAGCAACTACGACAGTGGCAGGTTAGAAAAAGATACACAATGGTACAAGTCGTATGGCAAAATTGGACATTCAGCTCCACGTCAAAGTTCAGTTTGAAAAGTCCTCCCCCAAGTGGGCCATCAATGGCAACCAAGCACAAGACAACGCTGGATCCAGACCAGCCACAGCGCACCTCGAAAGCAAGACCAACCATCAGAGCCCTAAACACTATCCACACCTGCAACCTTTCCGTCGTGCACCCATAACCAAAGGCAACCACACTGCCCCCTCCTGGGCACAAGATCCGCGCACGTCGACTTTTGCAGCGCGATGCTTGATTCTTGACTTGATATGGCCATTGCTCCTTTGCATATGCCCATTGCTCCTTTGCATATGGCCATTGCTCCTTTGCATATGGCCATTGCTCCTTTGCTCCTTTGCATATGGCCATTGCTCCTTTGCTCCTTTGCATATGGCCATTGCTCCTTTGCTCCTTTGCATATGGCCGTGGCTCCTTTGGATAGGCCGTGGCTCCTTTGGATAGGCCGTGGCTCCTTTGGATAGGCCGTGGCTCCTTTGGATAGGCCGTGGCTCCTTTGGCTAGGCCGTGGCTCCTTTGGATAGGCCATGGCTCCTTTGGATAGGCCATGGCTCCTTTGGATAGGCCATGGCTCCTTTGGATAGGCCATTGCTCCTTTGGATAGGCCATTGCTCCTTTGGATAGGCCATTGTGCCTTTTCATATGGAATTGTCCCATTCGGCTCCTCTTGCAGCCTACAAAAACACAGACAGCCATTAATTGTGTGCTGGGAAGCTAAAACTCGACAACCATTGTGTGTTGGGAAGTTGAAACTTGACAAAAACAGGTTTTCACCTGATTTAGGACTACTCTTCCTCAGTGTCCTCAACATCACTGAAAGGGCTCCTTCAAGAGCCTCCTGCTTGCTTTGTATAGAAGGATGCTGGCTGGGCGGCAGTTTTTAGTGCTACAAAAGACAAGCAAATGATTGCAACAAAAATAGACATTGAGTCGAGTGCCAATGGCATGATTTTTTACCAACAATTATACATACTAGGAGTTTTACATTTGAAAAAAAATATATTGTAGTAAGTTAGGATAATTGATCAAAATTATAGTTCATATTTGAATTTGATACATTCTAAGTAGAGTTTTACATTTGAAAAAAAAAATATAATCATCACATTGTAGTAAATTATGATAATTATTCAGGATTATAATTCATATTTTAATTTCATCATTCATCAACTCCCCTCACATTGGACAGATGATCCAGGTTGGCGGCGTCCAAGACGGGAGAAAATAACCCGGGCAAATGTTTGTTGCGGGCGGGCGCCATCTTTGAATGGATTTGGTCCGATTTGGACATGATGTAACATATACGTTGCATTCACCAGTTTGCATTCACCAGTTTGCATGACACGGAAATGGCACACGCATCATATAAAATAATTTTAAAAATGGTTAAGTTGACTAGAGTCAAACTAACATTTCCTATAGTCAGACAAACACGTGCTTATCGGCGGCGTCATTTACGAACCGTCTACAGACAGACGAATGAAAAAAATGCTGGCCAGCATGAAAAAAACAACCGCGAAAGACATTTAAAATACCACCAAAACGCGCAACGACGCGCGACGCGACGCAAAGTGGATTGTGGCGTGCCGTGCCGAAACCTCAAGCACTCCCTAGACAGCGAAAATCCTGCAAGAAATAATAAATGGCATCGTAAGAAACTGCAAACATTTGCTCACGGGCTAAATGGCCTGCGGCCTACAATTTACCTCCAGGCACACCGTCGCGGTGGACGTGACGTTGCCGAGTCACGAGAGTACGACAATCCTGCGATAAACAAAATAAATTGAAAAAAAAGGCTTGTGAGAAAAAGCAACAAAGCGTGCCGTCGTGAGAAACGGCAGGAGACGACAAACATTTGCTGGCATGCTCGCTTACCTGAGAAACCGTCCGCCGCCGCCGGCCCGCGCTCGGTGGCACCTGCATATGATAACTCCCCTTGAGCGAGCACACCTGTCTTCAATTGACCTAAAGCCCTGACGTCACATCCGTCGATTCAAATCTTCTTCTCCTGATCGTCCAACGGCGCTCGGCACACTGACGCCACCAGGTGGTCGCCTGTCATGGTGACTACTGTGGAAAGGCTTGCTTCGGACTATCCGTTGAAACTTTCAACACCGAACATGTTTTTTTTTTAACCTCGTGTAGTGTACCTACACATATTGTCATATAAAGCAGGTAACCAAATGTCTGATTTTTATGTTTTAATTGGCGAATATAAAAATAAGGAATAAGACGCCAGACACGTTTTAACATAAATGTTTATAAAAAATAATAATATCAAAAGCAAATTTCAAACCAGCAATCTAATGTGAAATTGCAGTAGATATATTGGATAACAATATTTAGGCGTATATAGGTATACACGTTATTTAAAAACGACTACAAGTGTTATACTACGACACAAGTGTTTACCAGCTCAGTGGCCAGAGAGGAGAGTGTCCGCCCTGAGACTGGGAGGTGGTGGGTTCAAACCCCTGCCGAGTCATACCAGTGACTATAACAATGGTACCCATTTCTTCCCTGCTTGGCACTCAGTGGAAGGGGTTGAAATGGGGCCCCCCCCTGCTGCTCACTTATACTCCGGTGCGACTTCCAGTCCGAAAATTACGGTAAGTTCAAAAATATCAGAGGAAGTGATAAACAACTGAGGTGATTTGGTTGCATAAGCAAGCCTAACCCTAAGCACAGCAAAAGCGAGAGCAAGCCTAAGTCAAGTCAAGTTTATTTGTATAGCCCTAAATCACAAATAGTCTCAAAGGGCTTCACATAGCCAAAATTGACAATTATTCTCAAAGCATCCCCTGATCTTAAGCTCCCAAAAGGGCAAGGAAAAACTCAAAAAAACCCTGCCTAACACAAACCCTAACCCTAACCCTAAGCACAGCAAGAGCAAGCCTAACCCTAAGCACAGCAAAAGCGAGAGCAAGCCTAACACAAACCCTAACCCTAACCCTAAGCACAGCAAGAGCAAGCCTAACCCTAAGCACAGCAAAAGCGAGAGCAACCCTAACCCTAACCCACGTCTGTAAACCCTTCCTTTTATATCATATAGTGCAGGTGTTCAATCACAGATTCGTTCGTTGGCGAATGGGAAATGCAATTCACGACTCGTTCGTGAACAGGAAGTTACGTCAGTTTGTTCTTCGTTTTGCTTTACGGCGAGGTGGCACCAGCTTCAGTGGGCATTACTGACACCTACTGGTTGAAGACACACTAACCCCAGTTTGAAACCCTGACCCAACTTTTAATACAACGAATAAAACATCTTAACAATCAACAATCAAGATACAGCGAAGGATATTATAACTTGATGACTTTGCATAGAGACACAGACAAGTGAAATCATACAGAAATGACCAAATCGGTAATTAAATTTATGGTTAAAGTTGAGTACTACAACATTCCAAATGAGGGTCAATATTTTCTTTCAGCTGCTCTTTGACAGTTCATTATAAGTATGACATGCCCAACATTCAACAGTAGCACATATTAAAATGTGCATCATTCAGGATTCATTCCTTTCAAGTATATCCATGAGTTATATTTATTTTATCAGCATGAAGGGGATTACAGTTGACGACAGAAGAACTGTCAGCAGCAATATGTAAACAGTAACAAGAAAGGAAAGCCTGCACTTTGTGTATAATAAAAGGACATGATGCCATTACTGATTTGGGCCAACCTCTCAAATCTGTCATAGTGCTGTCAGAGCGAGGTGATTAGCAAGTCAATTAACACATGACAACACAACACTCGCTTTGGAAAGCACTGAAGAAGTAACACAAGCATACCATGGAGGATTTCTGGTGTCAACATTTACTTTCACGTCCTCCCTCACTGATGAGAATAGAGACACAGTCAGGGATTTGGCGGCATGTGAGGGGAAAAAAAAACTTAATCAATTTGGGCCACAACATTTTGATGTTTTGATAATTGCCGTCACTTTTCTGCTTCTTATGCAAATTTAATTTCATGCAAGAAACACAATAAAAAAAGCAATGCAAGGTTCTTCAGTGGCCTCAATTCAAACGGAAGCATCCACAAGCAGGACGTGAGGGACGTGGCAGTGAAATTATTTATTGTGTTTATTAAGTGTGTATTGGTAATTGTGTTGGAAGATAATTTACTCAACGGAGGGTACACTATTTATGGACGCACAGTGTGTGTCCGTTCTCACAGGCATCATCATCATAGAAATTTCCATTCTGTTTTAGCCTCACTTGGAAAAAATGATTTCCCGGAAGAGTTGATTGACAAACGTGGTCAAAACAAAGATAGTGGGGAGAGAGAGCGTGTGCTTTGGATGACTCATAGATGAGTTATGCCGGAGAAAGTTCCTGGCGCCGTTCCCAAAAAGTCACATTATTTGAGCGTGAGGGGTCAGCCAAACATGATGAAAGCTGGAGAGTCATGTCACAAGTGATGGAGAGCTGTTTGTGTGTGTGTGTGTGTGTTTGTGTGTGTGTGTGTGTGTGTGTGTGTAAGTAAGGGTGGTGGCCTATTAAGGCAGGGTTATCAGGGTTTATAAATGTGATCCCTGCAGGTTGCACAGCTGTGTCCTCCTCACCTGGATCTTGTAAGTTTGCTCAATTTTTACCATTTTTTTTTTTTTTTACCATACAACACTATTGCATGAGCTTAAATATAAGTGAAACAAACAAGGAATTTAGAAATATACATAAAAAAACATTAACTATTCTCTTTGATTTCTTTGTAGCTGAAGTCCTTTGTTCGTATTCTCAAGACTTCTTCTGGCTTTCTCTGAGTTGGACGCACTGGTAAATTATAAACTAAACCTAAATGGTTTGACTCCATTATTAAGTCTCGAAAATAATTACAAATAATGAAATCTTAAAATGATTGCAAATAATGAAAATGATTGCTGTTTGCCATCTGTGATGTCCTTATTCTCTCCATTTACAGTGAAGCTATGGGGGATGCAGAGATGTCTGTGTACGGGGCAGCAGCCCCGTACTTGCGGAAGTCAGACAAGGAGCGGATGGAGGCTTCCACTCGCACCTTCGACATTAAAAAGGAATGTTTCGTCCCTGATGCGGTGGAAGAGTTTGTAAAGGCTTCCGTCACAAGTCGAGATGGGGACAGTGTCACTGTGCAGACGGAAAATGGAAAGGTTAGTGAGCTTAATGGCTACTCAAATAGAATTTTGCCAACATTGACAAAAAGAGGAACAAAATACGGTTTGGTGAGAAGGTGAATATTTAAAACTCCACGTACATTAATTACCCAGCATGCTTGGACGTTTGACCTGTGTGGTTCCCAGTATGCTTCTTCAGTGGCCTAAAAATAAAGACAAAGTAAAGTTACACTTGAAAGATAAAGTTCATGAGTGTATTCTTGTTAGCAAGAACTATTCTCCAGACTAGTGAGAAGCAGTTAGAAAATGATCTGAGCCAATCTTAAAAATGCTATTTTTACTCTTAAAAGTAGAAGCTTGATTTAAAATAAATAAATAAACAAACAAATAAAAAAACATTGTACACATTTGACGTTCATGTTCCTTAGACGGTGACCGTCAAAAGCTCAGAGATTCTGCAACAGAATCCTCCAAAATTTGACAAGATAGAAGACATGGCGATGTTGACCTTCCTCCACGAGCCCGCTGTGCTGTTTAACCTCAAAGAGCGTTACGCGGCATGGATGATCTACGTAAGATAATCATATTCATTTTCCTGTCATTTCTTGATGTCACGCAACTTAGAAGATTCCTTTTTTTTGTTAGACCTACTCCGGGTTGTTCTGCGTGACTGTCAACCCCTACAAGTGGCTGCCAGTCTACGACCGAGAGGTGGTTGTTGCCTACAGGGGGAAGAAGAGGAGCGAAGCTCCTCCTCACATTTTCTCCATCTCTGACAACGCCTACCAGTACATGCTGGCAGGTACCAGCTGTCTCCAAATCTTTTGGCCAATATTTTAGCCAAATGTTATTACTAACAACTTTTAAAAACCTGTTTTGCAGATCGTGAAAATCAGTCAATTTTAATCACGTAAGTATATATACTTCATATATATCAACATGTTGACCTCAACATTATTTTTATAATTTTGACCCAATTATTAAGCTGTACCAAAACTGCAATTAAAATGCTCAGTTTTGACTGACACTCTGATAGAGCAATTCATGTAACAATATAGTTGTATTGTACAATAATTAAATGTATAAAAATAATTTTTTACTTCTCTTCCTCTGTGAACACCACACTCAATATAAAACATTATTAGCATGTGTTTCATCTCATAAGATCGTGCATGTGTTCCCAATAATATGAATGGTGAGTTTCAGAGCTATGTAGTACGTATGGTATACTGACAGCACACTTTCTAATTACAGTGGAGAATCCGGTGCAGGAAAGACTGTCAACACAAAGCGAGTCATCCAGTATTTTGCAAGTATTGCGGCTGGAGGTGTTAAAAAAGATTCCACTGTCAAAGACAAGGTACACAAATTTTGCTATGTCAAACTTTTTATATGCAATCAGCAGACCCTAATACTCTTTTCCAACAGGGGACGCTGGAGGATCAAATCATCCAGGCTAACCCTGCCCTGGAAGCTTTTGGAAATGCCAAAACCATTAGGAATGACAACTCCTCCAGATTTGTAAGTTGTCACGGTATATATATATTTTTTTATTGTAACAATACATAGCAATTCTATTAAATACTAAATATGTCACCATGTATACCAACTCGATGAATCAGGGTAAATTCATCCGAATTCACTTTGATACCAGAGGAAAATTGGCTTCTGCTGATATTGAAACATGTAAGAAAAACACTGTACATAATTCTCTCTTTAATAATGCCCATTTGACCAAATGCATCATTATCCCTTTTACATCCTTTCAGACCTTCTGGAAAAATCTCGAGTCACCTTCCAACTTAAGGCTGAGCGTGATTACCACATCTTTTACCAGATTCTGTCCAACAAAAAGCCAGAACTTCTGGGTCAGTTTTGAGTGAAACACTATAAGGCCAATTGTTGTGTTTCATGCACTCTGCTTTACAACTGTCTTACTCTTGTGCCCTTGTCTCACACCCCATTCAGAAATGCTGCTGATCACAAACAATCCTTATGACTACGCCTTCATATCTCAGGGGGAAACACAAGTGGCCTCTATTGACGATGCAGATGAACTAATGGCAACAGATGTCAGGCTTTTATTTTATTTTGGATGTTATTACCTTATTTTCCGCACTATAACGCGCACCTGATTATAAGGCGCACCTTCAATGAATGGCCCATTTTAAAACTTTGTTCATATATAAGGCGCACCGGATGATAAAGCGCATAGAATAAATAAGTCAACGTTGCTCAAACGTTAATGCAATCACAATATAGTAACACTCGAAATAGTGAAAACAATAACAATATATCAATAACTCAACGTTGCTCAAATGTTAATATCACACAACACACAAAATAAACACGTATAGCTTACCACGAATCCATATTGGCCATATATAAGGCGCACCGGATTATAAGGCGCACTGTCGGCTTTTGAGAAAATTGGAGGTTTTTAGGTGCGCCTTATAGTGCGGAAAATACGGTACTTATGTCTCAGTCTAACATCTTATGAATGATCTGTCATTAAAATAGTTATGCTGTATTCTCTTTGACAGAATGCATTTGATGTGTTGGGCTTCACACAAGAGGAAAAGAACTCTGTGTACAAGCTGACGGGTGCCATCATGCACTATGGTAACATGAAGTTTAAGCAGAAGCAGCGTGAGGAACAGGCAGAGGCTGATGGCACTGAAGGTCAGAGCAAACCTTTGTCAAGGCAGATCAATTTTACACAAGTTTGACTTAATTTGAGTTTTGTCTTCAGATGCTGACAAATCAGCTTATCTAATGGGCCTGAACTCCGCTGACCTTATCAAAGGTCTTTGTCATCCAAGAGTTAAAGTAGGAAATGAGTGGGTCACCAAGGGACAAAATGTCGCCCAGGTAAGAAATCTAGGAATTCAACTTGTTCTTTGTCGTTTGAAGAAAAAAATGATATCCATCTGATTAATGTTTTCTTGATACCGCTGTTTTGGGTTCTATTAGAATCTAATGGACTCATATATAGACAATCTAATAATTAGATTGTGCAAGTTATCATAATGTTTTGCTCGGTTGCTGTCTTGAAGGTGTATTATGCTGTTGGAGCGCTATCCAAGGCTGTTTATGAGAAGATGTTCCTGTGGATGGTAGTCAGAATCAACCAGTCACTGGAGACCAAGCAACCTCGCCAGTACTTCATTGGAGTTCTGGATATTGCTGGATTTGAGATCTTTGATGTGAGCTTTGTCTTGTATTGCTTTGTACAAAGATGACATTCGGTTACATTTTTATTCGTTTTCTATTTCAGTTCAACACCTTCGAGCAGCTTTGTATCAACTTCACCAATGAAAAACTGCAACAGTTTTTCAACCATCACATGTTTGTGCTGGAGCAAGAAGAATACAAAAAGGAAGGCATTGAATGGACTTTCATAGATTTTGGAATGGACTTGCAGGCCTGTATTGACCTAATTGAAAAGGTGAGAGACACTTTTCTGAGAAGCTATAACTGATCAGACATAACATTGGAATCTAAAATGTCATGTTCTCCTCAGCCCATGGGTATCATGTCCATCCTTGAAGAGGAGTGCATGTTCCCCAAAGCCAGCGATGCAACCTTTAAAGCTAAGCTCTACGACAACCACTTAGGGAAATCCAACAATTTCCAGAAGCCCAGAATAGTCAAAGGGAAACCAGAGGCCCATTTTGCCCTGATGCACTATGCTGGCACTGTTGATTACAATATCAACAACTGGCTGGTGAAGAACAAAGATCCTCTAAATGAGACTGTTGTTGGGCTTTACCAGAAATCTAACCTCAAATTATTGGGGATACTCTTTGCTAATTATGCTGGATCAGATTCAGGTACCAGCAATTCCATTTGGGATTTTATCAAATTAAAACATTATTATAATGTCTTAATCTGCCCTGAACAGCTATGGCTGAAGGTGGTGAAGGCAAGAAGGAGAAGAAGAGAAAGGGCTCATCTTTCCAGACTGTTTCTGCCCTTCATCGGGTATTTTTCCGGATTTCCTCAATCTTTAACAATGATTTGACATGAAAAGTATTGGTTGCTATCTAACCCATGATGAATCCCTCCACATTATTAGGAGAATCTGAACAAGCTGATGACCAACCTGAGGTCTACTCACCCCCACTTTGTACGTTGCATCATCCCCAATGAGACCAAGACTCCTGGAGCCATGGAGAACCCTCTGGTGATGCACCAGCTGCGCTGTAACGGTGTGCTGGAAGGCATCAGAATCTGCAGGAAGGGCTTCCCCAACAGGATCCTCTATGGAGATTTCAAACAGAGGTATTATACATATGATACACATACATACAATATATTTATATTACAACAATGGCTCAAATGGACCTAATTTGATTTGATAGGTATCGCATTTTGAATCCTGCTGCCATTCCTGAGGGACAGTTCATTGACAGCAGAAAGGGAGCTGAAAAGCTCCTTGCGTCACTGGATATTGATCACAATCAATATAAGTTTGGTCACACTAAGGTGAGAATCTTGGTTCTTCTGCTTCCTACGGATCATTGAATATTATTCCTATACATCAGAAAGAAATGAAATTCATGTATGTACATTATGACATTGACAGGTATTCTTTAAAGCTGGACTCTTGGGTCTACTTGAGGAAATGAGAGATGAGCGTCTCTCCAAAATCATCACCGGCATTCAAGCGAGATCTCGTGGTCTTTTGTCCCGTATTGAGTACCAGAAGATGGTGGAGCGCAGGTATTTGCTTTTAAAACCAGCACAAACTAGAGTAATAATAGTGTTTTATTACATATGATATTAACATGGCCGATACTTGTGCTTAAAAAATCCAGAGATGCTCTACTAGTGATCCAGTGGAATATCCGTTCATTCATGGGAGTCAAGAATTGGCCTTGGATGAAGCTGTTCTTCAAGATCAAACCTCTTTTAAGATCTGCTGAAGCAGAAAAGGAAATGGCCAACATGAAGGAAGAATTCCTGAAGTTGAAAGAAGCTTATGCAAAGTCTGAAGCACGAAGAAAAGAATTAGAGGAGAAAATGGTTTCCCTTCTCCAAGAGAAGAATGATCTGCAGCTTCAAGTTCAAGCAGTTAGTACAGTATTTGTAACATGTTAACCATACATGAAGGTTGTTTTTATTAACAATTATCATTTTGCAGGAACAAGATAATCTTTGTGATGCTGAGGAAAGGTGTGAGGGTCTGATTAAAAACAAAATCCAGATGGAAGCAAAAGCCAAAGAGTTAACCGAACGACTGGAAGATGAGGAGGAGATGAATGCTGAGTTAACAGCAAAGAAGAGGAAGCTGGAGGATGAGTGTTCCGAGCTGAAAAAGGACATTGATGACTTAGAATTAACCCTTGCTAAAGTGGAGAAGGAGAAACATGCCACTGAAAACAAGGTACAATCCAGATGGTCCATGTCCTGAAGAAATCATGTATCAGCTAAAAATATATTTCTATGAATAGGTGAAGAACCTGACTGAAGAAATGGCAGCTTTGGAGGAAATCATTGCAAAACTGACCAAGGAGAAGAAAGCCTTACAAGAAGCTCATCAGCAAACACTGGATGACCTTCAGAGTGAAGAAGACAAAGTCAACACTCTTACCAAGGCCAAGTCGAAACTAGAGCAGCAAGTGGATGATGTATGTATTTCAAATGATTAATTATTAATAATTGCTAATATACTGCCAGATATCAACATCTGTTCTTTTTGTGATTTCCTTAAGCTCGAAGGGTCTCTAGAACAAGAAAAGAAGGTTCGAATGGACCTTGAGAGAGCAAAGAGGAAGCTTGAGGGAGATTTAAAGTTGACCCAAGAAACTCTTATGGACCTAGAAAATGATAAACAGCAGCTTGATGAACGTTTGAAAAAGTAGAATTCCATTGAACCATTGCCTGACCAATATTCTGATTAAGAAGCCTTAATAATTCTTCTTTATGTGTATTTCAGGAAAGACTTTGAAATTAGTCAGCTGACTGTGAAAATTGAAGACGAGCAATCCATAATAATGCAGCTACAGAAAAAATTGAAAGAGCTTCAGGTAAAAATTGTGCAACCAGTCATAAACGGTATTGAAAATTATTATTTAATATTTCACTGTTTTAACCAACAGGCACGCGTCGAGGAGCTGGAGGAAGAGCTCGAGGCAGAGCGAGCTGCTCGAGCAAAGGTGGAGAAGCAGAGGGCAGACTTGGCAAGAGAGCTGGAGGAAATCAGTGAGAGGCTAGAGGAGGCCGGTGGAGCAACATCTGCCCAGATTGAGATGAACAAGAAGAGGGAGGCTGAATTCCAGAAGCTTCGCCGAGACCTGGAAGAGGCCACGCTGCAGCATGAAGCTACTGCGGCCACTCTGAGAAAGAAACAAGCTGACAGTGTGGCTGACTTGGGGGAGCAGATTGACAACCTGCAGAGAGTCAAGCAGAAACTGGAAAAGGAGAAGAGCGAACTCAGACTGGAATTGGATGATGTCGTCTCCAATATGGAACACATTGTCAAGTCTAAGGTAAGTCATGTTTTGACATTACCAGAAGCAACATTAACAGAGTTGCAACATTCAACATAAACATGGATAAGAATTTTTTTTTTGTTGTTCACAAAATGGTGACAAACGATCGTGACCTGTAGAATTTTCTTCTCATAGGTGTATTTGGAGAAGACTAACCGAACTTTGGAGGATCAAATGAATGAATACAGGAATAAATGTGAAGAACATCAAAGATCCCTGAATGACTTTAGCACACAGAAAGCAAAGCTCCAAGCTGAGAACGGTCAGTAGAACCATACAGAAAGAAATATTAGCGATATAGTAGATATCAACATTTTGGAATCCAGAATCAAGAAATGCATACCTTTCTAGATGAGTATTGCAGACAGCTAGAGGAGAAAGAATCTCTCATTTCTCAGCTGACAAGAGGGAAGAATTCCTATAACCAGCAACTGGATGATCTGAAACGACAATTAGAGGAAGAAATAAAGGTACGAAAATACTGCGGAACACTTAAATGATGTCACTGTGTGTTTGCAAAGAACCAATTTGAAACAGTCTATTCATTTTAGGCCAAGAACGCATTAGCTCATGCTGTGCAGTCTTCTCGCCACGACTGCGACCTGCTCAGAGAGCAGTATGAGGAAGAACAAGAGGCCAAGGCCGAATTGCAGCGTGGTATGTCCAAAAGCAATGCTGAGGTGGCTCAATGGAGGACCAAGTATGAAACTGATGCCATCCAGAGGACTGAAGAACTGGAGGAGGCTAAGTGAGTTAAAAACACAACTGTATACCCAACAGTAACACAGAGAGTGTCACAGTAAACTAAGGACCATGGATTAAAATGCAGGAAGAAGCTAGCTCAGC
Organism: Syngnathus floridae; assembly: GCF_059516105.1. Taxonomy (NCBI): domain Eukaryota; kingdom Metazoa; phylum Chordata; class Actinopteri; order Syngnathiformes; family Syngnathidae; genus Syngnathus; species Syngnathus floridae. The sequence goes on from NC_142426.1 coordinate 9,950,137, forward strand.
GTCTGCAGGATGCAGAGGAAGCTGTGGAAGCAGTCAATGCAAAATGTTCCTCTCTGGAAAAGACCAAACACAGACTGCAGAATGAAATTGAAGATCTCATGGTGGATGTTGAGAGGTCAAACGCAGCTGCTGCTGCTCTGGACAAGAAGCAGAGAAACTTTGACAAGGTCAGTACATATATCATTTTTACATCATTCCACTATCTTTTTTTCTTCTGCTCAATTAGGACCTATAAACCGTTCCAAGGAAAAGTATGTGAACCCTTTAGAATTCCATACTATTTCTACTTCTCCATAAGGTCACAAAATATGCTCTAAGTCACAAAAATAGACAAACAGCTCGTTTAAACTGTGAAGATCAAATCACATTCTATAACTCATTTATCCAGAAATCCATGGAATTCCAATAGTTCAAATATTTTTCTTGCAACATGTATAAATTACAATCTTTGCTTTACATCTTAATTCTCAGGTTCTGTCTGAGTGGAAACAGAAGTATGAGGAATCTCAGTGTGAACTGGAGAGTTCCCAAAAAGATGCCCGCAGTTTGAGCACTGAGCTCTTTAAATTAAAGAATTCCTATGAAGAGTCCATTGATCAACTCGAAACTGTCAAGAGAGAGAACAAGAATTTACAGGGTAAGATAAGGGAAGGGAAACTTGATGATGTAGTATAAATTATTTCTTAAATAACCAATTCATTGTAAACAAATCCCTTTCAATAGAGGAGATTTCTGACCTCACTGAGCAACTTAGTGAGGGAGGGAAGGCTCTTCATGAGTTGGAGAAAGCTCGTAAACAGCTGGAGCAGGAAAAGGGTGAAATTCAGTCTGGTCTTGAGGAAGCCGAGGTACAAGCTCATTTAAACTTTGGTTTCTTTGTGTGTTTTTTTTTTTATAACCATGTCCGATTCAACAATTTGGCATCCATCATAGGCCTCCTTGGAGCATGAGGAGGGCAAGATTTTGAGAGTTCAACTTGAGTTCAACCAGATCAAGGCAGATATGGAGCGCAAAATATCTGAGAAAGAAGAGGAGATGGAACAGTGCAAGAGGAACCTGCAGAGGACCATCGACACCCTGCAGAGTTCTCTAGAAGCAGAGTGTCGAAGCAGGAACGAAGCCCTTCGTTTGAAGAAGAAGATGGAGGGAGACCTCAATGAAATGGAGATCCAACTCAGTCAAGCCAACAGGCAGGCAGCTGAGGCTCAGAAACAACTCAAATCTGTTCATGCACATCTGAAGGTAAACTAGTAAAAATACCTCATGGACATGGTTTAGGTTGCTAAAATTAATATGGTGGATGTTATCATATGAAGGATTGCCAACTTCAGCTGGATGACTCTGTCCGAGCCAATGATGATCTTAAAGAGAACATTGCTATTGTGGAGAGGCGTAACAATCTCATTCAAACTGAGCTGGAAGAACTGAGGGCTGCTCTCGAGCAAACTGAGAGAAGTCGCAAACTTGCTGAGCAAGAGTTGTTGGATGTTAGTGAAAGGGTGCAGCTGCTGCATTCACAAGTGAGAGAAGCACATGACATCCACCAATCTACCATCTTTCTGTTTGCTACTAAATAATCACTTGAATCTTTTTTGTTGAGTTAGAATACTTCCCTGATCAACCAAAAGAAAAAATTGGAAGCAGATACCTCCCAGCTTCAGACAGAAGTAGAAGATGCCCTCCAGGAGTGCAGGAATGCTGAGGAGAAGGCCAAGAAGGCCATCACCGATGCGGCCATGATGGCAGAAGAGCTGAAGAAAGAGCAGGACACCAGTGCTCACCTGGAGCGTATGAAGAAAAACATGGAGCAAACCATCAAAGACCTGCAGCACCGTTTGGACGAAGCTGAACAAATTGCAATGAAGGGAGGGAAGAAACAAATGCAGAAACTGGAGGCTAGGGTAAGACAATTTCTGATTTGTGTCACTTAGGTTTGCTTTGTTCATTGATTGTATATCTATATTTCATTTGCAAGGATGGGCAACTGGCGGGATTAGAATGGTCTTAGATTAATTTTTATAAATAAACATGTTGACTATAGCTGAGCAGCCATTAGTTGTAATACTGCCGTTCCCCACAAGGTAGCATTCATGACTTACAGTGCCTCCAATCCTAATACAGTAGTTGCACATCAGAAAACGAAAGCTTGTCTTGGCTTTGTGGACTTATGCCACAGACTGGTATATGAATGAACTGCTTGCTCGTCTACCGTTGTAATCAATCTCCATCAATTCTGTCAATAACTTATACAATAAAGTAGGGCCTGCAAATATAGGTCACAAACGTGTTTGGGAAATGCTGTTTTCTGTAGCAACAATATTCCCACAAAATTGTTCAAACTTGCTTTCATATGGTCAAATTAATTAAGAAGGTTGTCCTTGATTAGGTTAAAGAGCTGGAGAGTGAGGTGGAAATGGAACAGAAGAGGAGCAGTGAAGCTGTGAAGGGTGTGCGGAAATATGAACGACGCATCAAGGAACTCACTTATCAGGTTTGATGATTAAGGCACTTCTCTTTACCACAGGGACACACTCTTTCTAATTGACCTAAACTTTGCTCTGATTTTGACAGACCGAGGAAGACCACAAAAACCTTGCTCGTCTCCAAGATTTGGTCGACAAGCTGCAAATGAAAGTCAAAGCCTACAAGAGAGCTACTGAGGAGGCTGTACGTGTGAATACATTTGGTGGAAAACGTGCACTTGTTCCCCTACCATCAGCCCGTAAACATCTATTTTCCTATATTTAAAACAGGAGGAGCAGGCTAATGTTCATCTGGGAAAGTTCCGGAAGCTGCAGCATGAATTGGACGAGGCTGAAGAGCGTGCTGACATTGCTGAGTCTCAGGTCAACAAGCTACGCGCCAAGAGCCGTGATGCCGGCCCCAAGGTTGGTGCATGATGCACCCTGCAGCTGATACACTACCCGACCTTTACACATGCTGCATTTAATTTCTATGCTGCTTTGAAATTGAATCATTACTATAAACACGCTATTTCAGCACCTCATTGTAGTCGATTGTTCAATACTGTATATTGCTTAGTGGTACTAAACTAAAGCAATACTAATCCGAAGATTTAATAGCTGTTTTTTTGTTCCCCAAATCTGCAACAGAAAGGCTTTGAGGAGGAGTGAAGTTTGGAGTCTTCAGCAAAACCTTTTGCTTGCAGTGTGATGTAGATTCCCTCAACACCCCCTCACAATTCACTACTTGTAGTGTCTAATAAAAGCTTATCAAGCATTGCACCACCCCTCTACTGTAGTTGTCATTTTCTTGCCATACTTGAGTTTTACTGTTGATATATTTGCTTAGTCGTATGTAGTATTGGACATGTCAATAGGTTGAAATAGGTTGGAAAATAATAATTTTTAAACCAAATGTTTTTCAACTAAATGCTGACATAGCTCCAACATGCCATGAAATTGAATATTGACAAAAATATTCCATAAAAATGGGCTACCTGCAAAATTCCAAAATCGCCGCTCCCTTTCTAAAACAACAACACCCCATCCGCCCCCAAAAACAACAAAAAACAAAAACCTAAAAAACCCAATTTGGTAAATTTCAGATTTTTTCAAATATTAGTCAGTTGACTTGTGTCGGTGTTATAGATACAGATTACTGATCATTCAAAATTTTTAAAAATGGCTTGCTGTCTTTGTTCATGCAATCTTAACAGTTAAATAATCATGGTGTTTTGGGGGTCTCGTGAAAAGTGACTATTTTGGAGGTAGATAGAACAAGGCTTCGGCCCGATGCGAGTTATCCTTGACCAATCACAGTATAGCAATATAAAAATCTTTGTGTCTTTCAGAAGCAATTTGGCTACAAGGCAATAAATTAAAATAAAAAGGACATCATGTCCTTGTTGATATAATAAATTCTGCAACTCAAAATGTAATTTATATTTTAGCATGTAGACACTTAGTCATAGTATATATGTAGTTATTGTGCATTTTGCACCTCACACCTAAATAATAATAACAACAGACTTTTTCAATAATATGGGAATTAGGTTTTGGTTCAGAAGGGTCTAACTCAGTTCTTATTAGTTGTTATTAGATCTGAATGGAAAAAGACAAGACTCATTTCAGTTTTGGATGTCGGGACGCCCGAGTTTAAGTAAAGGGGAGCACAAATCTCCTGATCTTAAAATAGAGTTAATGAAATCCCATCTGCCAGGGCCTCAAGGTCAACAATAAAGCACATATAATCCTAAGCAGCTGCTCAGTGAATCCCCGCTAAAGTCTGCCTGTTTCCCCAAATGGCCATGATGGCAGATTTCAGTGAATCGATTTGTGTGTTAAATTACCGGTACGCCTAATCATCATACTTTAATGACGTGAAATCAGTTTTTAAAATCTCTTTTACCAACATGTTGATCTATTTTTGCAGTATACACAGCTATAGCTTTATTTTTTGATAAGACGAAAATGTCAGTATGGAGTGATTTCTTCCCCCCCGTTTTTTTGGTGACATCACGTCTTTGTTATTTTAATTTCTGCTGGAGACGGAATAATCATTTGATAGAGGAGGCAGGAAATTGAGGCCCCAGACACTCTTGGTGTGAAATTCTGGGAGCCTTTAGTATCTCATTACAAAACATGTCCTTGGATCCTCAAAGTGGCAATCACGTCTCTAAGAGCTAATGAAAATAAATTCACACGTTGACATAACAAGGAGAACAATATGTGTGAAGGACTAACAGCATTAAGTTTTAGAACGTCTGAGTCTTTGCCCAAGTAGAACACCAAAGATTGACCGAAAAAGAAGCTTAACACTTGAACCTTGATATGATTATGCTCTTATTCCTGCTAAAAAGAAAAAGTATCTATGCTACACGCCTCTATTTTTGAGGGCTCCTCCTATTTAAAGTTTAAGGAGATGATGTAAATGTGTTAAGGCATAAACAAGGTATGCCTCCTTTAATGAGTAGAGGTTTGACCTATGATCAGACATATCTTCACTTGGTCTTTAGCAGCTGCAAAGAATTTCTCGCTTCCATTTGGCAACCTGACGCCAGCTGTCAGTAAGAGGTCCGCTCACTTATTTGAACGCAAATAATCTCAGCACTTGTCAGCAGTTGTTGACCTTCTTTTTATCTCTTAACCTTTGAAGGGACTGTGATTGTTGGTGCTTAGGACTGTCTGTCCAGTTCCTGTTATAGTACACATCTATGATGCAGGTTGGTGAGATAAATTGTAGGAGTTTTACTTCTTTGGGGAACAAAAAACATCCCACTTGCACAGCCGAAACAACACCACTTCCATTTGTTTAACTTCACACAGCCCCTCTGATTGATTCTCATAAATTTGCTTTTTCATGTTTCCAAATGCTGCTATGTAATAGAACAGCCAAGCCATCTCAGTTGAAAACAATGTAACCTGTGAAGTACATAAAAATCAAATTAACCAAGACCACACACCCAGTTCTCAAATTGGAGAAAAAAAAATCGAGACAAAATAAATGAGGGGACTTCGCTGAAAGATGCTCTCATAGTTTTTTTCTCAAGAGGCTGGCATCTAATCTGGAGTACAAAAATGTAAGGAGGAATGCCGTCTACCTGTCACTCTCAGTGTATTTATGTGAAACAGGCTGGGTGTGTGTATGTGTGTGTGGCCAACATGTGCTGTTGTTATCCTTGATGCAAGCAAAGCCTCTGTGGCTGTTCTCCTCAATCAGTGCAAGGTTTTAAGAAGGCATTTCACACTGTTATCTTTGTCCTCAAAGACACAAAGCCACGTCAACAGGGCTGTTCGGGACCAGCTTTTTAATGGTCGATGGCTACTCTATTGTGACCTTGGCATTACAGTGGAGTCTGTCATACTGGCACAGCCCACTGTTATTTGTCATCATTACAGCCTTTCAGTGAATCTCAGCCATGTCTCCGACTGAAGATTTTAGTCTGTGTTGCCTCACACTCGTCGCCTGGATAATCTCACAAACCAACGTTCTTTATTTAGAACTCCCCCACTTACCATCTCATGCCGTTTATACTGCAACAGTGGCCCTCCTATGATAACTCACCACATTATGTTACAGACACCACTTAAGCCCCCTGAGTAACTGAGACCCCTTCATAGCATAACGTTTTTTGGAGATCCACTGAGCTACTTTCCGTGGTTTATATTGTTTGTATGAAAGGACGTCGATATACAAAAAAAATAAAGGATTATGCAAATAAATTTAGTCCAATTGTTCCCAGATGAAAACAATTTAATACTGCTACATTCATATAAAGTCTTGAGGATGCTGGTCTTCTACCCAACATCCATTGTTCCCCCAGCCAACAGTTGCGTGTTGGGATGATGACAAAAGAATTCCTCCTCGTGTCTATTTACGGATCGAGTCGTGTTTCCCTGGCTGCTTAAGGATACCTATGATTAATCACCAGCCTACAATGAGCTCCTAATATGGCCTCGTCAGGAGACCCCAACACTGATAAGACTCTGACCCGCTGATTTCTATATTGCTCTCTGCCATTCAATAACCCCGCCCTTCATTTACCCTCAAACTGACCAACCCGACTCGGACACAATAGCATTCTTGGGCCTAACAAGCATCCTCCATATATGGCGGAGGGGGCTTCCTTTATAAAGGGAACTGATTGTGGAACCCACAGTAGGTCACCATTCTATCACAAGGTAAGGCTTCACCATTTGACTGTCATCATATTTATTATAAGTCACTTTCAGCGCTCTATTTTTCCATCCAGGGCCGTAGCACCTCAATCTTCTCTATAGCGATTAAAAAAGTAAGTATTAATCTAAATCCAACATTTCTTCTAAGCAGAAATTACAATGGTTAACTCTATTTTTGCTTTCCTTTTGTATTAAGCAAGCTTAAAAATGGGTGACGCCGCCATGAGAGAGTTTGGGGCAGCGGCCCCCTACCTGAGGAAATCAGACAAGGAGCGTCTGGAGGCTCAGACTCGTATATTTGACATGAAGAAAGAATGTTTTGTTCCTGACACTGAGGAGGAGTTCGTGAAGGCTTCCATCACTAGCCGCGAGGGGGACAAAGTCACCGCTCAAACTGCAAAGGGGAAGGTCAGTCATACTGGCAGGACCAAAAATCTCAGAGGTGAAGAAAGCTACTTATTTAGTGAGAAACTAAACAAGAAAAGACAGGAGGCAGATGATCGTCCCATTCCAAGCTGCACATAAATAATATTAATCTATGTCTGTCAAATCATCTTTTATAGTATATGTACTATATACGGATTACCACTGTCTACTTCAACATAATCTCCAGTTTAAATGAAAAAAAATATACAAATGAATGAAATTGTTATCCAAATAAGGAGTGGCTTGCCTTAATGATGGGCAAACACTAAGTTGCAAACCAATATCTGATAGCTGTTGGTACAATAGAAGACAAAATGAACACTGATGGCCTTGCAATGATGGTTTTGTTGATTATAGTATTGAAAATATGCTAAAATCATTGAATTTTCTTTGTCTTCAGACTGTGACTGTGAAGGATGTTGACGTGCACCCTCAGAATCCGCCAAAGTTTGATAAAATTGAAGACATGGCCATGTTCACTTTTCTTCACGAGCCCGCTGTGCTGTTTAACCTCAAAGAGCGTTACGCAGCATGGATGATCTATGTGAGTTAAGAGCTTTGAAAGCTATGTGAACCATGTCAGCTTCAAGTGCCAGTGAGAGCAGACTTACTTTATTTTCTGTCTTTGCCAGACCTACTCTGGGCTGTTTTGTGTCACTGTCAACCCTTACAAGTGGCTGCCAGTCTACAACCAAGAGGTGGTTGTTGCCTACAGAGGGAAGAAGAGGAGTGAAGCTCCTCCTCACATCTTCTCCATCTCTGACAACGCTTACCAGTACATGTTAACTGGTAATTAAAGATTTTTATAGACTATGCTCATATCAATTTATGGAGATTGTTTACGTAGTTTTGAAATCCCTCTTGTATGTCCTTTCCAGACAGAGAAAATCAGTCTATTCTCATCACGTAAGTTGGATTTTAGTTCTTGGTTGGTTATTAGCAGAATGAGGCCTGAATTTAATCTATAATGCCATCATTTGGAAGACATCATTTAAGACATTGTTGATTAAATGTCAGTGTAATTTCACATGCTTTTTCCACAGTGGAGAATCTGGTGCGGGGAAGACTGTCAACACCAAGAGAGTCATCCAGTATTTTGCCAGCATTGCAGCTGGCAGTGGGAAGAAAGAAGCAGGCTCTGAGAAAAAGGTGTCTATCCTAATTTTGCAAAATTGTAAATCTATAATTTTTTCTTGAGTATTGCATTCCATAAGGTTACTGTGTTTTCAGGGTACCTTAGAGGATCAAATCATTCAAGCTAACCCTGCTTTAGAGGCCTTTGGAAATGCCAAGACCATTAGAAATGACAACTCTTCCAGATTTGTAAGTTTCACTATACAAAAAGTAATATTATAAAATTATTTGTCCTCTAAGTGTTGTATTTTAACAATTTATTTTTTAAACCAGGGTAAATTCATCCGAATTCACTTTGCTGCCAGTGGAAAGCTTGCATCGGCTGATATTGAGACATGTTGGTAACACTTCATACATATAATCGATTATAGCAACAGCTAATATGTATATGTATGTATTTTATTTATTGTCACACCTATGTTTTCAACATGCGTCTATAGATCTGCTGGAGAAGTCCCGTGTCACCTTTCAGCTTAAGGCTGAAAGAGACTACCACATCTTCTATCAGATTCTCTCACAGAAAAAACCTGAGCTTTTAGGTAAATAAAAACAGCTGACTAAGGCTTGTTTTGCTGTGCATGATTCAAAAAGTAAACATTTTTTCCCACTCTTGTAGAAATGATGCTTATCACCAACAACCCCTACGACTATGCATTCATCTCCCAAGGAGAAACAACTGTTGCCTCCATCAATGATGCTGATGAGCTTGTGGCCACTGATGTGAGAAAATTAAACATACTGCTTGTTACATTTTCCAGTATTACTATTTTTTGAGGAAAATCATATCAAGACAGGCAATCAAAATCTTCTGCATATTAATCTCAGGATGCCTTTGATGTGCTGGGCTTCACCCAAGAGGAGAAGAATGGCATTTACAAACTTACGGGTGCCATCATGCATTATGGTAACATGAAATTCAAGAACAAGCAGCGTGAGGAGCAAGCAGAGGCTGATGGCACGGAAGGTAAAATTGACTGTCTGGATTTCAAAAACAGGTTAATTAAGATGAAAAAAAAAGATTCAGATTTTTCATACTTAATTTCTTCAGATGCTGACAAAGTTGCTTATCTGATGGGCCTGAATTCTGCTGACCTCATCAAAGGTCTCTGTCATCCAAGAGTTAAAGTGGGAAATGAGTGGGTCACCAAGGGACAAAATGATAAGCAGGTAAATATTACAAAAGTGGTGCAAATGTTTTTGATTTGATTTTATATTTTATATTATATTATATTTTATGGTCTAGTAAAATCAAGATATATGTAGCATTAGGACTGTGCGCTATAGCTTACCCATTGTATGATTTGCTGCAAAACATGATTTCTACTACAGTACGCTGTTTACGATCACACACCATAAGTGGACTCATTACTTTTTTTTTTTTTTTTCTAGGTCTACTATGCTGTTGGTGCACTGGCCAAGTCAGTGTATGAGAAGATGTTTCTGTGGATGGTGATCCGTATTAATCAATCTCTGGACACCAAGCAACCTCGCCAGTACTTCATTGGCGTTCTGGATATTGCTGGATTTGAGATCTTTGATGTGAGCTGTGTTTTGTATTGTTTTGTATAAAGATGACATTTGGTTAAATTTTTAATCGCTTTCTCTTTCAGTTCAACACCTTCGAGCAGCTTTGTATCAACTTCACCAATGAAAAACTGCAACAGTTTTTCAACCATCACATGTTTGTGCTGGAGCAAGAAGAATACAAAAAGGAGGGCATTGAATGGACTTTCATAGATTTTGGAATGGACTTGCAGGCCTGTATTGACCTGATTGAAAAGGTGAGAGACACTTTTCTGAGAGGCTCTAACTGATCAGACATAACATTGAAATCTAAAATGTCATGTTCTCCTCAGCCCATGGGTATCATGTCCATCCTTGAAGAGGAGTGCATGTTCCCCAAAGCCAGTGATGCAACCTTTAAAGCTAAGCTCTACGACAACCACCTAGGGAAATCCGGCAACTTCCAGAAACCCAGAATAGTCAAAGGGAAACCAGAGGCCCACTTTGCTCTGATGCACTATGCTGGCACTGTTGATTACAATATCAACAACTGGCTGGTGAAGAACAAGGATCCTCTAAATGAGACTGTTGTTGGACTTTTCCAGAAATCTAACCTCAAATTATTGGCCTTACTCTTTGCGAATTATGCTGGATCAGATTCAGCCGCAGGTAAAAAATGAACTCAATCCACCCATTCTTGCTTGTGTCGCTAAAAAGGATATTCAAAGTTGTCCCTCATTAACTAACAGATGGTGGAAAAGCCAAAGGAAGCAAGAAGAAGGGTTCATCTTTTCAGACCGTGTCGGCCTTGCATAGGGTCAGTATACGTACAAGAAACTTGATTTTCAATGAAAAATTGATCACAGGTATCACCCAGGTTAGTTGTAAACATTGTGTCACTACCTTCACAGGAGAATCTGAACAAGCTGATGACCAACCTGAGGTCTACTCACCCCCACTTTGTACGCTGCATCATCCCTAATGAGACCAAGACTCCTGGAGCCATGGAGAACCCTCTGGTGATGCACCAGCTGCGTTGTAACGGTGTGCTGGAGGGCATCCGAATCTGTAGGAAGGGCTTCCCCAACAGGATCCTCTATGGAGATTTCAAACAGAGGTAGCACCAGATAACTTTTATCCCCGCCAACATTGGAAATTTACAGGGATTATTATTTGTAAATATTTGATCCATGTGTTTTTAGATATCGGATCTTGAATCCTGCTGCTATCCCTGAGGGTCAATTTATCGACAGTAAGAAGGGTGCAGAAAAACTTCTTGGGTCTTTGGATATTGACCACAATCAATACAAGTTTGGACACACAAAGGCAAGTTATAAAGGAGTTACAAAATATTTTTTGAATCTTCAATCTATGCACATAATCCAAATGGGTCAAAATAATGTAACTGTTCAGTGTAGCATTTATCTAATATTTGAGTTAAAGCATTAAAAATACAAAATGTGATTGTACAATTATTGTTTTGTTTTAGCATAATAAAAATGAACATTCTGATTCTTTCCTAAGATTTGTAATAAAAGTTAGTTAATACGGGACCATTAAACCTAACAACTGATACAAATATATTTCCAAAAATTTGAATGAATTCCTTGAGAAGTATTATTTCATTTCCAAGTGGATCCAAAGAGATAGTAGATAGTAACATTGAATTATATTTTTCAAAAGGTGTTCTTCAAGGCTGGTCTCCTTGGGCAACTCGAGGAGATGAGGGATGATCGTTTATCTCTCATCATTACCGGAATCCAGTCTAGGTCAAGAGGTCTCCTGGCCAGAATGGAATACCAAAAGATTGTTGAGAGGAGGTTAGGGCTACAGAATGCATTTTTTAAACAATGACAGATTGTTTTAATATTTGTGCAAATGTTTGTTGTGTTTGAACAAAAAGTTAAAACAATGGATGACCTTTGACAGGGATGCATTATTGGTAATCCAGTGGAACATTCGTGCCTTTATGGGGGTCAAGAATTGGCCTTGGATGAAACTATTCTTCAAGATCAAACCTCTTTTGAGATCGGCTGAGGCAGAAAAAGAAATGGCCAACATGAAGGAAGAATTCCTGAAATTGAAAGAAGCTTATGCAAAGTCAGAATCTCGCAGGAAGGAACTGGAGGAAAAAATGGTCTCTCTTCTCCAAGAAAAAAATGACCTGCAGCTCCAAGTCCAGGCTGTAAGTTTAATATCATCATTCACCTTTTCAGAAATAATCTATATCAGTTATAAATATATGACATTGTGTTTGTAAATTAGGAGCAAGATAATCTTGCCGATGCTGAAGAAAGATGTGAAGGGTTGATCAAACACAAAATCCAGATGGAGGCAAAGGCCAAAGAGTTGTCTGAAAGACTGGAGGATGAGGAGGAGATGAACGCTGAATTAACAGCAAAGAAGAGGAAGTTAGAAGACGAGTGTTCCGAGCTGAAGAAAGACATTGATGACTTGGAGTTAACTCTGGCTAAAGTGGAGAAAGAGAAGCACGCCACTGAGAACAAGGTATGAAAACTGCTTGATTATGTCCTACAAGAAAGATTAGAAATTACAATAACTTAATTATGAATTATCACGATGATTTCCAGGTGAAAAACCTGGTCGAAGAAATGGCAGCTTTGGATGAAGTCATTGCCAAGTTGACCAAAGAGAAGAAAGCTTTACAAGAAGCTCATCAGCAAACATTGGATGACCTTCAGAGTGAGGAAGACAAAGTCAACACTCTGACCAAGGCCAAGTCAAAACTTGAACAGCAAGTTGATGATGTATGTGCTTGAGTATGATTTATTTGAAAGGCATGTTACTGCTATCTTGGAGCTAAAAGTTTTTGGATGCATTTTTTAATAGCTTGAAGGAAGCCTTGAACAAGAGAGGAAGATTCGAATGGATCTTGAGAGAGCAAAGAGGAAACTGGAGGGAGACTTAAAGTTGACCCAGGAAAGCCTCATGGATCTGGAGAATGACAAGCAGCAACTGGAAGAGCAGCTCAAAAAGTAAATACCATTACAATTATTATTTCAAGGAATATATAGCCAAGGTACAAATGAAACTTTTGTTTCCTATACTACTTAATGATAAATATTTCATTGCAGGAAGGACTTTGAAGTCAACCAGCTCACTAATAGAATAGAAGATGAACAGGCAATCGGCATTCAGCTTCAAAAGAAACTGAAAGAGCTTCAGGTAACAAATGGTTTAGGTAATGGTTTGAAATTTGAAATGTTCTAAACTACTAACCCATGATGTCTGATCAGGCCCGCATTGAGGAGCTGGAAGAAGAGCTCGAGGCAGAGCGAGCCGCTCGAGCCAAGGTGGAGAAGCAGAGAGCAGATTTGGCCAGAGAGCTGGAGGAGATCAGTGAGAGACTGGAGGAGGCTGGTGGAGCAACATCTGCCCAGATTGAGATGAACAAGAAGAGGGAGGCTGAGTTCCAGAAACTTCGTCGAGACCTGGAAGAGGCCACGCTGCAGCATGAAGCTACTGCGGCCACTCTGAGAAAGAAACAAGCTGACAGTGTGGCCGACTTGGGGGAGCAGATTGACAACCTGCAGAGAGTCAAGCAGAAATTGGAGAAAGAGAAGAGCGAACTCAGACTGGAATTGGATGATGTTGTCTCCAATATGGAACACATTGTCAAAACAAAAGTTAGCTGAACATTTTTCTTAAGTTTCAATTGAATCAAGTTTAAGGTGATACAGTACTGATATAAAAATTGCAATTGCAGACAACTCTTGAGAAGACATGCAGAACGGTAGAAGATCAGATGAATGAATACAAGACCAAATTTGAAGAAGCCCAACGTTGCATCAATGACTTCAACATGCAGAAAGCAAAGCTTCAAACTGAAAATGGTATGTCATTGTGTTGTTTTGGTTTTAATTTAAAACTGTTCTTCACCACTATGTTCAGACATTAATGAAACATGTGGCCATAATGCTAGGCGAGTTCTCCAGACAACTTGAGGAGAAAGAGTCTTTGGTATCTCAACTCACCAGAGGAAAAATGTCCTACACACAACAAATTGAAGACCTCAAACGACAATTGGAAGAGGAAACCAAAGTAAGATGAAGATTTGTAATTTCGTAATTGTTTTCCATATATTTATAAAATATTTTGCTGACAGGCCAAGAATGCTTTAGCCCATGCTGTGCAATCTTCTCGCCACGACTGCGACCTGCTCAGAGAGCAGTATGAGGAAGAACAAGAGGCCAAGGCTGAATTGCAGCGTGGTATGTCCAAGAGCAATGCTGAGGTGGCTCAGTGGAGGACCAAGTATGAAACTGATGCCATCCAGAGGACTGAAGAACTGGAGGAGGCTAAGTAAGCGTTTGATCCACCTAGACTAAAATGTGACTCTCATCATTTCACCATGACTTCACTGTGTCTAGCAGATCAGCTTTTTGTTTGTGTTATGTTCCAGCTAAAATGTAAGACGAACAAAAAGTTTATTTGTTGGATAAATGAGCAGCCATTAATCGAATAGTTTTGAATGAAAAAATTTAACAATGGAAGCAGTAACTTTTATAATGTTTAAATGATTTCTAAAGGAAGAAGCTGGCTCAGCGTCTGCAGGATGCCGAGGAAGCTGTAGAAGCAGTGAATGCCAAATGTTCCTCTCTGGAGAAAACAAAACACAGACTGCAGAATGAGATTGAAGACCTCATGGTGGATGTGGAGAGATCAAATGCTGCTGCTGCTGCTCTGGACAAGAAGCAAAGGAACTTCGACAAGGTGAAGTGTTCATACGGAGGCAACATTAGTAATTGCAGACCACAAATTGAATGTCTGTCTTCATGGCAGTTCGATAAATTAAAATCGAGAGTTAACGAACTCAGAGACCCATGAATTGATGGATATAATTTGATGAGGAAGGAAATTAACCATAAAGTAATCAATCATCATTTTATTTAACCATACAGCTCATTGACAGTAAATGAAAACATGAACTTAGAGTTGAAGTCTGGATAGTTTTACACAGAAAAAAGGACCTGGGATTCAGGAGAAACTTGAACACCACAAATACAGTATTTTAAAATATGAGAATGAAACCAGAAATATTTGATGGTCAGTCAATATATGCCAGGTATTAGTACAAAGAACAGAGCTCATAATACAAGACTATGTTGGTGAATACATAGCTGTCAGCAGTATGTTCATTAAAATGTCTCCTCAATGTGGCTTTTTTCTTTCCTGGTAGGTCTTGTCTGAATGGAAACAAAAGTATGAGGAATCTCAATGTGAATTGGAGGGCTCCCAGAAGGAAGCCAGAGCTCTGAGCACTGAGCTCTTTAAGCTGAAGAACTCCTATGAAGAGTCTCTGGATCATCTGGAGACCATGAAAAGAGAAAACAAAAACTTACAGGGTATGCTCTACTTGGATTTTGTTTACAGTAGATATTTATCCCTCATGGTGCTTGATATTCTACAGAGGAGATTTCTGATCTCACTGAGCAACTCGGTGAGAGTGGAAAGAATATTCATGAGCTGGAGAAAATAAGAAAGCAATTGGACCAGGAGAAGAGTGAGATCCAGTCCGCTCTTGAGGAGGCAGAGGTTAGGAAATTTTACCGAGAACAACACATTACCGTATTAATGTCAATCGTGAATTACTTCAGTGGATTCTTGTGTCTGCCAGGCTTCCTTGGAGCATGAGGAGGGTAAGATTCTGAGAGCCCAGCTTGAGTTCAGTCAGATCAAAGCTGAAATTGAACGAAAACTAGCCGAGAAAGATGAGGAGATGGAGCAGTGCAAGAGGAACATGCAGAGGACTATCGAAACTCTGCAGAGTTCTCTAGAAGCGGAGTGCCGAAGCAGAAACGAGGCCCTTCGTTTGAAGAAGAAGATGGAGGGAGACCTTAATGAGATGGAGATTCAGTTAAGTCAAGCCAACAGGCAGGCAGCTGAGGCTCAGAAGCAACTCAAATCTGTTCATTCACATCTGAAGGTAATCATGGAGCAACACATTTTCACAAAATATGCGACAGACTACTAATTATGACTGCTGTTGTCCCATGAAGGATTGCCAACTTCAGCTGGATGAGTCTGTCCGTGCCAACGATGATCTCAAAGAGAACATTGCTATTGTGGAGAGACGTAATAATCTCATTCAAGCTGAGCTGGAAGAACTGAGGGCTGCTCTCGAGCAAACTGAGAGAAGTCGCAAACTTGCTGAGCAAGAGTTGCTGGATGTCAGTGAAAGGGTGCAGCTGCTGCACTCACAGGTGAGAGACTTTTATTGTTTTTTGCAAAATGGTTAACAGAGGACTTTCACTTATTTACTTTCCAAACAATTTTACAGAACACCGGTCTGATTAATCAGAAGAAGAAACTTGAAAATGATGCATCCCAGCTTCAGAATGAAGTAGAAGAAGCAGTTCAGGAATGCAGGAACGCTGAGGAGAAAGCCAAGAAGGCCATCACCGATGCCGCCATGATGGCAGAAGAGCTGAAGAAAGAGCAGGACACCAGTGCTCACCTGGAGCGTATGAAGAAGAATATGGAGCAAACCATCAAAGACTTGCAACATCGTTTGGACGAAGCTGAACAAATTGCAATGAAGGGGGGGAGGAAGCAGGTGCAGAAGCTCGAGGCCAGGGTAAGAATTCCTCGAACCACGAGAGTTCAGCCAAGTTGCAAAAGTGATAACAAAGAGGCGATTCACCCTAACTCACCAAGTTCCCTGTTATAGTGCTAAAAATACATTTTTGCTTTCAGGTGAAGGAGCTTGAGAATGAGGTGGAGTCTGAGCAAAAGAAGAGCAGCGAAGCAATCAAGGGAATGCGCAAGTATGAGAGGCGCATCAAGGAACTCACCTATCAGGTGGGATTTCTCTTTTTTTCCAGGTGGCAGAAATATTATGAATTCAAATAGCATGCTCTTTATACAGTCAGTTTCTTAAATACTGAAATATATTCCATCATTAATATCCATCATTGATGCCTCACACATCTTTCAATGTTAATTTTCATATAAAGTTAAAATGAAAGAAATTGAGTGTCTTACCTAGTTCTCATAATTTCAGACAGAGGAAGATCGCAAGAATGTTGTGCGCCTCCAGGATCTGGTTGATAAACTCCAACTGAAAGTCAAAGCATACAAAAGATCTGCTGAGGAAGCTGTAAGTTGTTTTCAAAATGTTGGCCAATAAGCCTCTGCTCATTCACAATTAAATGACATCATACTGAATCAACAACACCCTCATGAAGTTAAAATTCATTGATCATATTGTATATAATTTTGTGTTGTGTGTTTTTCTGCATGGATTCCTGTAGGAAGAACAAGCCAATACTCATATGAGCAAGTTCCGTAAACTGCAGCACGAGCTCGATGAAGCTGAAGAGAGAGCTGACATTGCTGAATCTCAGGTCAACAAGTTGCGTGCTAAAAGCCGTGATGTTGGCGCCAAGGTAAAGGATGCTTCTATGTTGGTAGGCAAAAAGTAATGGATGTCTGTCTTCATAAAATTGCAACTCATATTTCTCGATGGACTTTAATGTAATAAGACAACTGAGGAGTTTATTTATTAAATCAGATATTTCGGAGGAAACTAAAAGTATGTTTTAGTCTAAACCATCCTGGTTTCACTTACCGTATTTTCCGCACTATAAGGCGCACCGGATTTTAAGGCGCACCTTCAATGAATGGCCCATTTTAAAACTTTGTCCATATATAAGGCGCACCGGATTATAAGGCGCACCTTCAATGAATGGCCCATTTTAAAACTTTGTCCATATATAAAACCATATATCTGGACATACCTGTTGTATTGGCTAAATATTGGTCCATATATAAGGCGCACCGGATTATAAAGCGCACTGTCGGCTTTTGAGAAAATTGGAGGTTTTTAGGTGCGCCTTATAGTGCGGAAAATACAGTACATTCTATTTTTGGCATTCCAGATTTCCAAGGGTTGAGGGTACGCTAGCTTTCTATTCACTCTAAAAACCCAAACATTAGGTTACCTGAAGACACTATAAATAGGAGTGTGAACGCTTTGTAATGCCCTGTGATTGGCCGGCATACAATCTGGGCCTCTCGCTCAGTTAGATGGGAAAGGTTGCAGCTCACCCATGACCCGAATGAGGACAAACGTTAAAATGGATGGAAGGGTTTTCTTGGGCCGCTGTCAATCACGGGCCCCATGGACATAATTTTTCTCCTCCTTATGGCACCCCTGTTCACAAGAGAAGTGTTTTTTTTTTGTTTTTTTTTACAGGGCTTTGAAACGTTCTTTATTATTTTGTATTGTTATCTGTCACTAAATTGTCTTACTTTGTCTATTCTTCATTACAGAAAGGACTAGATGAGGAGTGAAACCCACAGACAACCATGCAACAATTTTGGGTTCATCTGTAGTTAACAGTCTCTAAAATATCTGTAGAATAAAGCAAATGTGCAATAAAATGGATGTTCATTGCTTTTTTTTCATCTTTTTTTATTTTAAGGCAATGCAACAAGCACCTGGAGGCATAAAGTATAAGTCAGAAAGACCTTTTCATTCAATATCATGAATCAAGAATTCAAGAATTGTGCTCACAACTTTGACTAGTACAAGAAGAGACAATCTAATGATGTTGGACAGGTGCAGAGCAACTTATACTGAAGGACTGTTATTGAGACACTTTCATGCATTATTTTTTTTAGCTCTAATTTAGCCGCAAGGGGTCAATTTTTTTGAAATAGACCTGCACACTCAATCTATTTTTTGTTTTTATACAGTCTTAAATATTGTTCCCTCCAAGACTGCTGTATTTTGAATGTTTCTATCAGTCAAGCAATGAGATTTAATTGTGTGGTGGAAATGCACTGCACCTCAAGGCATTGATTTCATTACAGTATTTGTAGAAAACAGCAAAGGTGCAAGTAATTCAGGCCACACAAGCTTGCTGCTTAATTTGCTGCTTGTTTTTAATTAACTTCTACAAAATGACCAGAAAATGTATACATTTAAAAAATAGTATCAGGTGCATCTTGAGGCATTTGTGCAATTTATAGTCTTGTAGAATGTTTTAGAGAAAACCATTTGTGGCTACATTTGGTGAAATAAGTACGTCAACTAAGATAATATGATAATTAAGTTGACATGAAGAATATTCTTGTTAAAAAAATATCTAAAGAACACTGCATGCAAATACTGTACAGTTCTTGAAAAAAAGCAAAATATGTAACTGTTACTCTACCGTGAGGAATAGTGCAGAAGTTCCATTCCTGGCAGAGATCAGATAAAGTTGGCGATCAGACTTGTCTCCCACTGCTTGTTGATCCTAATCTTGCCGCGTCCAGTCTGCACAAAATGTTAAGTAACAATTTTGGAGAACTATTGCTTCTAAAATCTAAACATAAAATGCACACAGCTATTCAAGAGCTTCTCCCTTCCTGCTTAGATTTGGACTGTTGTTACCTTTAAGCGTCTTCTACATATGACTTTCATGGGGGAGTCTAAATCTG
The DNA here is from genome assembly GCF_059516105.1 of Syngnathus floridae. Taxonomy (NCBI): domain Eukaryota; kingdom Metazoa; phylum Chordata; class Actinopteri; order Syngnathiformes; family Syngnathidae; genus Syngnathus; species Syngnathus floridae. Next base: position 9,969,291 of record NC_142426.1, read on the forward strand.
TGCACAAACAGCCGTAGGAAGGGAATCGAGGTTTGAAGGTGAGATATCAGCCGTGAAGATGTGTAAGACAGCTGAGAATGAGGCCAACAAAGGAAAAAAAAAAATTCAACCAGATATTATGCTGTGCACTGACAAACTTTAAAAGTGAAGGAGAAAACCAGGGATTGACTAAGGTGTATCTAGCTAATAATAAAAATTTGCACTTAAATGAGTTAGTGCTTTGTATAACTAAATACTGAATACTGGTGTGATAAGAATTAATTTAGTTTAAAAATAAAAATAATTAATTTAATTTCTTGCTATTGTTTAAGTTTATTCTTATTTCAAAAATTAATAATACAATTTCAAGATGAGATGTATTCTCTGAGCACCTGTTAACCCTCATCCATCACGAAAGCTGGCAGCTGTTGTTTCTCAATCAGGGACAAACAATCCAGACAAGAATTTCACACGGTTAACTTTGTCCTCAAGGCCAAAGGAAAAAGAACAATGCTATGACGACAGAATGAGATAAAGGGTGTACACCTCTCAGGGATCAGCACTTGTGCGAGTGAAGTCACTCCATGACCTTAGGCCTCACTCAACGACAGCTGCAACAATTCAGTCTCACAAGTGTGTCACAAATGTGTTGCTACCACCTTCGTGACTGATCTTTCAGTAAACGTTTTGGATGAGGCGACCCCAGCTGAATGTTTGAAATGTCATTTCCTGGAAGATCTTGGATTCAATAATAAAAATAAAAAAAAAAGATAAATTCCAAAATGGCAACCACCTCAAACAAAAATGAATTAATTTAATTAAGCATTAAATCAATCAATGTATCTGATTTACCAGCGCTTGTCTGATGCATAAATTGGGCTAATTCAGTTTTTGACTGGATTTGTAACAGAATTAAAGATGGCTGTCTTGAGCTTTGTTATAGTTTTGCTGCGTTATTGGATTAAACATACCGTACATATCTCATTTTCCCCTGGCAGGTTTTTTTTTAGTTTTTCCTTGCCCTTTTGGGAGCTTAAGATCAGGGGATGCTTTGAGAATAATTGTCAATTTTTGTCTATGTGAAGCCCTTTGAGACTGCTTGTGATTTAGGGCTATACAAATAAACTTGACTTGACTTGACTTGTATAAATAAGTAAACCCAGATTGTGTTGTTTAATAATTTTATGCCACACCTACGTAGAGTATCATAGTCTTGATGGTGCCACGTAGGATGTCACCTATGAATATATTTCTGTCGTGTTCTGTTAATGCAGTAAATGATGTCAAGCCGGTCTATGATTGCCACCTCACCTCTCTCCCTCCCCAGTGAAAGCAACGAATAGCAGCAGAGCATCCCGCCCAATTAAGAGAAAGCTTTTTATATTGTGCAACCTTTCTCCAAAATTGTATCCCATATTTGGCAGACAAACAACCTTTATTAGCGCAGGGGTGACAGCTGTAAAGTACAGTACATGCCTCCTCGCTTCACTTATCCAACAGGTAAGCGAAGAATCTTACCTAGTACTAATATTCTTCACATATTACTGTGCTCTTCATAACATTAGTTGGTTGGTTTTGTTCATTAGGTTGTTATATTAAACACAATTCCTGTCTTCAAGCAAAGCACCCAAGGTAAGGGTGATTTATTTTAATCTCTTTTAACATATATTTTACATTAAACATTATTGATACTATGTAAAGTTTAGCAATCAAATAAGTAACTGAAACTTTTGGGCATGTGTGTTGTATTTATTTGATTTGAATCTCACTTCTTAAGGAATAGTGTGTGATTACTTTTAAATTGACAAATTCTGATGATCATGACATAGTTTGTATATATTTGTTGAATTAAACATAATATCTATACATATTGTATTATTTATACCCATATTAATGTTAAACAGGTTGAAATGGGCGACGCTGCTATGAGAGAGTTTGGGTCGGCTGCTCCTTATTTGAGAAAGTCAGACAAGGAGCGCTTGGAGGCTCAGACTCGTTTATTTGACATGAAGAAGGAATGTTTTGTTCCTGACCCGGAGGTTGAGTTCGTCAAGGCATCTATTAAGAGTCGAGATGGCGACAAGGTCACTGCTGAGACAGAGTTTGGAAAGGTATTTCCTTCAAAGTCATTTAAGTATCACAGGTTTTGGTATTACATCTGAATTTACACTTATCTGTCTCCAGACTGTGACAGTGAAGGAGATTGACGTACATCCTCAGAACCCGCCAAAGTTTGATAAAATTGAAGACATGGCCATGTTCACATTCCTTCATGAGCCCGCTGTGTTGTTTAACCTCAAAGAGCGTTACGCGGCATGGATGATCTATGTAAGATAATCATATTCATTTTCCTGTCATTTCTTGATGTCACGCAATTTAAAAGTTGTTTTTTTGTTAGACCTACTCCGGGCTGTTCTGTGTGACTGTCAACCCCTACAAGGCGCTGCCAGTCTACAACCAAGAAGTGGTTGTTGCCTACAGAGGAAAGAAGAGGAGTGAAGCTCCTCCTCACATCTTCTCCATCTCTGACAACGCCTACCAGTACATGCTGGCAGGTACAAAATCTACATTTCAAGCACTAATGTAAAAGCCATGAATGAAAGGAAGCTTTTTGATTTACAGACAGGGAAAACCAGTCCATTCTTATCACGTAAGTCACAGAAAATGCATTTCTTAAGTACTAGTTAAAAAGGTTTCGATGTCTTTTTTTTTTTTTTTTTTTAACTGATGATGTCACGATTGAACTCAGTGGAGAATCCGGTGCTGGAAAGACTGTCAACACCAAGAGAGTAATACAATACTTTGCCAGCATTGCCGCGGCTCCAAGTGGAAAGAAAGATGCAGCTGCTGAGAAGAAGGTTTGTGTGACATGTTCTTTTTTTAATTTCACTGAATTCACATGTGTTGTGTAAATGAACTATATATAGTTATGAAACAATGTCTGACTTGATTTATGGATAACAAGGGACTCGTCTTATCTGATAACTTAGGGTACCCTGGAGGATCAAATCATCCAGGCAAACCCGGCTCTGGAAGCTTTTGGAAATGCCAAGACCATCCGAAATGACAACTCGTCCAGATTTGTGAGTGGTTATGCAATGTCATTTCTCAAAACAAGAGACTTAATGGTTCTTTTTGATGTAGGGTAAATTCATCCGAATTCATTTTGACAACCGAGGAAAGCTGGCCTCTGCGGATATCGAAACTTGTGAGTGGAACAATTTACAACGACAAATTACTGCATCACAATAACACTTAGTTATTATTATTATTATTATTATTAGACCTTTTGGAAAAGTCTCGTGTGACCTACCAACTCAAAGCTGAAAGAGACTACCATATTTTCTACCAGATCTTGTCTCAGGTGAAACCTGAACTTCTGGGTAAGTAACAAATTACAGAGACTAAAACAGTTTGACATTATTATAGGAGCACTGAAACAAATATGATGGTTTCTGTGCGATATCATTTTAGAAATGTTGCTCATCACCAACAACCCCTACGACTATGCATTCATCTCCCAAGGAGAGACAACTGTCGCTTCCATCAATGATGCTGAGGAACTCATGGCCACTGATGTGGGCTGAATTTTTAAATTCACAGTATGAGACCAAATAAGCAGAAAAAAATCACAGCCCTTTTCTTCTCTGCTCACCAGGATGCATTTGATGTGCTGGGCTTCACCCAAGAAGAGAAGAACAGCATTTATAAGCTAACAGGTGCCATTATGCATTATGGTAACATGAAGTTTAAACAGAAGCAACGAGAAGAGCAGGCAGAGGCTGATGGCACTGAAGGTGAGCGTATTAGTAAAAAAAAAAATCTCATAAAGTGATACAACAGAAAAAAAAGTTCAGCATTGTGAGGCACTTGGCTGCTTTGTTGATGACCATTAAATTCTCTGACCCAGATGCTGACAAAGTTGCTTATCTAATGGGCCTGAATTCTGCTGACCTCATCAAAGGTCTCTGTCATCCAAGAGTTAAAGTAGGAAACGAGTGGGTCACTAAGGGACAAAATGTCGCCCAGGTAAAGTGTTTTTTGTCTTGTTTTGTTTTTTTTAAATCTTACTTTCAAGATAAATTCTTACTTTACTTTTAGGTGTACTATGCTGTTGGTGCACTGTCCAAGTCAGTGTATGAAAAAATGTTTCTGTGGATGGTGATGAGGATTAACCAGTCGCTGGACACCAAGCAGCCTCGCCAGTACTTCATTGGAGTTCTGGATATTGCTGGATTTGAAATCTTTGATGTGAGCTTTGTCTTGTATTGCTTTGTATAAAGATGACATCTGGTTAAATTTTTAATCGCTTTCTATTTCAGTTCAACACATTCGAGCAGCTTTGTATCAACTTCACCAATGAAAAACTGCAACAGTTTTTCAACCATCACATGTTTGTGCTGGAGCAAGAAGAATACAAAAAAGAAGGCATTGAATGGACCTTTATAGATTTTGGTATGGATTTGCAGGCCTGTATTGACCTGATTGAAAAGGTGAGAGACACTTTTCTGAGAGGCTATAACTGATCAAACATAACATTGAAATCTAAAATGTCATGTTCTCCTCAGCCCATGGGTATCATGTCCATCCTTGAAGAGGAGTGCATGTTCCCCAAAGCCAGCGATGCAACCTTTAAAGCTAAGCTCTACGACAACCACCTAGGGAAATCCAGCAACTTCCAGAAACCCAGAATAGTCAAAGGGAAACCAGAGGCCCACTTTGCTCTGATGCACTATGCTGGCACTGTTGACTACAATATCAACAACTGGCTGGTGAAGAACAAGGATCCTCTAAATGAAACTGTTGTTGGGCTTTACCAGAAATCAACCGTTAAGATGCTGGCTTTCCTCTTTGCAAATTATGCAGGATCGGACTCCGGTTTGTAAACTTGTTGTTCAGTGGATTGGATCATTTTATCTCAAATAAAATGATCAATAACACCATCATATCTTATTCCCCTCAAGAACCTGCCACTAAGGGTAAAGGTACCAAGAAGAAAGGTTCATCCTTTCAAACAGTTTCTGCCTTACATAGGGTAAGATAATCTTACAATCTACTTTGTGCAGTATTTTAAATTCCAATAACAATTGATGACAATATGTTTTCTGAACTCATAGGAGAATCTGAACAAGCTGATGACCAACCTGAGGTCTACTCACCCGCACTTTGTACGTTGCATCATCCCCAATGAGACCAAGACTCCTGGAGCCATGGAGAACCCTCTGGTGATGCACCAGCTGCGTTGTAACGGTGTGCTGGAAGGCATCCGAATCTGCAGGAAGGGCTTCCCCAACAGGATCCTCTATGGAGATTTCAAACAGAGGTATTGTTAATAGCAAAATAAAGAGTCTACATAATGGCTTCATCCATTCTCATAAATGTAATACTCTTTGCAGACACATTCACGCAAAATATATAAGTCAGTCATTTTAACTTAGACTCCATTTCTTTTAAGGTACCGCATCCTAAACCCGAGTTCTATCCCAGAGGGACAGTTCATTGATAACAAGAAAGCAGCTGAGAAATTGTTAGGCTCTTTGGACATCGATCATAACCAGTACAAACTGGGGCACACCAAGGTAAAATTTAAGTTTACTCGTGGCATACACATAATAAAACTGCAGATGTTTTTATGTTTTATTTTTATTAGGTGTTCTTCAAAGCAGGGCTCCTTGGTTTGCTTGAAGAGATGCGAGATGATCGATTAGCTCTGATAATTACCCGAATCCAGGCAAGGTCACGTGGTGTTCTGGCAAGAATTGAATTCCAGAAAATTGTTGAACGCAGGTATGTGCTATTCAGGTCTGACAAAGTTTCCATCTGCATGGGTATATTTAAACAGATAGATGACTGAGATGAGTGATTCAGAACAAAACCACTTTGATTGCTCTGTCTGCCATATCGTAATAAATCATTGTCACAGGGATGCACTACTTGTTATCCAATGGAATATCCGTGCCTTCATGGGGGTGAAAAATTGGCCCTGGATGAAGATGTTCTTTAAGATCAAACCCCTTCTGAAGTCAGCAGAGACTGAGAAGGAAATGGCCAACATGAAGGAAGAATTTACCAAATTAAAAGAGGCTTTTGCAAAATCAGAAGCACGGAAAAAAGAACTGGAAGAGAAAATGGTCTCACTTCTCCAAGAGAAAAATGACCTACAGATACAAGTTCAAGCTGTATGTTCAAAATCTATCATCAAAATAACAGATTTAGAATTAATGTGCAAAGTGTTCAAACTAATCAATTCTGTGTCTTTTGTAAAAGGAGCAAGATAATCTTTGTGATGCTGAAGAAAGATGTGAGGGGCTGATTAAGAGCAAGATTCAGCTGGAGGCAAAAATTAAAGAACTATTAGAAAGACTAGAAGATGAGGAGGAGATGAATGCCGATCTAACATCCAAGAAGCGAAAATTGGAAGATGAGTCCTCTGAGCTCAAGAAGGACATTGATGACTTAGAATTAACCCTTGCTAAAGTGGAGAAGGAGAAACATGCCACTGAAAACAAGGTACAACCTCGACAGTCCATGTCCTGAAGACTATCATGAATCAACTAAAAATATATTTCTATGAACAGGTGAAGAACCTGACTGAGGAAATGGCTGCTTTGGATGAAATCATCGCCAAGCTGACCAAAGAGAAGAAAGCCTTGCAAGAAGCTCATCAACAAACACTGGATGACCTTCAGAGTGAAGAAGACAAAGTCAACACTCTTACCAAGGCCAAGTCGAAACTAGAGCAGCAAGTGGATGATGTGAGATTCAACATGAAATGTAATTCAATAATCAGTGCTAACTAATCAAATTAATTGTGAATACTTGCCAACAGCTGGAAGGATCCCTGGAGCAAGAGAAGAAAGTGCGAATGGACCTTGAAAGGGCAAAGCGAAAGCTTGAAGGGGACTTAAAATTAACTCAAGAGAGTCTTATGGACCTAGAAAATGACAAGCAACAACTCGAAGAGAGGCTGAAAAAGTAAGAGGTTCCAGATTTTAAAAAAAAACCACACACACAATTATGTTTTAAATATTGTGACGGAAATATGTTTACGTCCACTCACAGGAAAGATTTCGAAATTAATCAATTTCTCAGCAAAATAGAGGATGAGCAAGCCATGAGTTCACAGCTCCAGAAAAAATTGAAGGAGTTGCAGGTACAATTGGCCTTTTGATCAATATTTGTTGTTGTATGAATTAAAATCTGTTGTCTGCTGAACAACTCAATCATATTTTGGGTCTTGAGCTTAAACATCCGGTTTGGCACTTGACTTCACATGCATATAGGCCCGCATAGAAGAGCTGGAGGAAGAGCTGGATGCAGAGCGAGCTGCTCGAGCCAAGGTGGAAAAGCAGAGGGCAGACTTGGCCAGAGAGCTGGAGGAGATCAGTGAGAGACTGGAGGAGGCTGGTGGAGCAACATCTGCCCAGATTGAGATGAACAAGAAGAGGGAGGCTGAGTTCCAGAAACTCCGCCGAGACCTGGAAGAGGCCACGCTGCAACATGAAGCTACTGCGGCCACTCTGAGAAAGAAACAAGCTGACAGTGTGGCTGACTTGGGGGAGCAGATTGACAACCTACAGAGAGTCAAGCAGAAACTGGAGAAGGAGAAGAGCGAACTCAGACTGGAATTGGATGATGTCGTCTCCAATATGGAACACATTGTCAAGTCTAAGGTACTGTAATTAATATGACAGGTTAGCCATTGTTGTTTTGCTCACTTTGAATCACCTATTTCAATTCCTTTTTCTGTAATCTGTTGTTTTCAGAGTCATTTGGAGAAAATGTGCAGGTCTCTGGAAGACCAGATGAGTGAATATAAATCAAAAGCAGAAGAGGGACAGCGTACCATCAATGACTTCACCATGCACAAAGCCAAACTTCAAACTGAAAATGGTATTGTTTGTTGAATTCATTTTCTATTAAATGTACTGACAAAAACACGAATCATTGCTCTGTGAAAATTAGGTGAACTTGCGAGGCAACTTGAGGAGAAGGATTCCTTGGTGTCACAACTTACTAGAGGAAAGCAGTCCTACACTCAGCAAATTGAAGACCTTAAAAGGCAACTGGAAGAGGAAGTCAAGGTAGCTTTGTGATGAGAATAATAATATACATTACGTGAAGCACAGCCAAGTGTACGTATTTCATTTTAGGCCAAGAACGCATTAGCCCATGCTGTGCAGTCTTCTCGCCACGACTGTGACCTGCTCAGAGAGCAGTATGAGGAGGAACAAGAGGCCAAGGCTGAACTGCAGCGCGGCATGTCCAAGGCCAACTCTGAGGTGGCTCAGTGGAGGACCAAGTATGAAACTGATGCCATCCAGAAAACTGAAGAACTGGAGGAGGCTAAGTAAGAAAAAATATACATTAACATTTTTCATAGCAAAATAAAAATAAATTATCATAATGCAGGAAGAAGCTGGCCCAGCGTCTGCAGGATGCCGAGGAAGCTGTAGAAGCAGTGAATGCCAAATGTTCCTCTCTGGAGAAAACAAAACACCGACTGCAAAATGAGATTGAAGACCTCATGGTGGATGTGGAGAGATCAAATGCTGCTGCTGCTGCTCTGGACAAGAAGCAAAGAAACTTTGACAAGGTACCAAAGCAAGATGTGCTATCAGAGGAATTTTAACAAGAGTAAAATGCTAATTTTAATAAGCATTTTAACATGACTAAAATCTCAAAAAGATGATATTTGCATGCCTTGAATGAACACATAACTCAAACATGATCTTTCAGGTCTTGGCAGAGTGGAAACAGAAGTACGAAGAGTCTCAAACAGAGTTAGAAAGTTCTCAAAAGGATGCAAGATCTCTGAGCACAGAGCTTTTCAAACTTAAGAACTCCTACGAAGAATCCCTCGAGAACCTAGAGACTCTGAAGAGAGAAAATAAGAACTTGCAAGGTCAGTTAACACAAATTCTGTACTTCAAATTGTTTATTTTCAGAAAATATTCATGTACAGTTTATTTCTTTTCAATGCAAAGAGGAAATATCTGACCTCACTGAACAAATCAGTGAGGGTGGAAAGAGCATCCATGAGCTTGAGAAGATTCGAAAGCAGTTGGAACAGGAGAAGTCTGACATCCAAACTGCTCTGGAAGAAGCAGAGGTAGGCTGTGTACATTTTTTTTTAAATGCATCATGAATAGATTAAGCAGGTGCAGCAACACCACAATATTTGATCTTTATAGGCCACATTGGAGCATGAGGAAGGAAAAATTCTCAGGGTCCAGCTTGAATTCACTCAAGTGAAGGCTGAAATTGAGCGCAAGCTGGCTGAAAAAGATGAAGAGCTGGAGCAAGCAAAGAGAAACCAACAGAGGGTCGTGGACAACCTTCAAAACACCCTTGAGGCTGAGACCCGAAGCAGGAACGAGGCCCTTCGTTTGAAGAAGAAGATGGAGGGAGACCTCAATGAAATGGAGATCCAACTAAGTCAAGCCAACCGGCAGGCAGCCGAGGCTCAGAAGCAACTCAAATCTGTCCATGCGCATCTGAAGGTTTGAACTGAATGAAGAAACAGCCCTCCAGACTCCCCTTCAAAAACACACTTTAACATTTGGGTTTCTATTTTCAAGGATTCCCAACTCCAACTTGATGAGTCTCTTCGTGCCAATGATGATCTTAAAGAGAACATTGCCATTGTGGAGAGACGGAACAACCTGATGCAGACCGAGCTGGAGGAACTGAGGGCTGCTCTCGAGCAAGCTGAGAGAAGTCGCAAACTTGCTGAGCAAGAGTTGCTGGACGTTAGCGAAAGGGTGCAGCTGCTGCACTCACAAGTGAGAGCAACATGTGACATCAACAAATCTACCACCTTTCTTTTCGCTACTAAATAATTACTTTTATATATTTTTTTGTTGATTTAGAATACTGCTCTGATAAACCAAAAGAAAAAATTGGAAGCAGATACCACCCAGCTTCAGACGGAAGTAGAAGATGCCGTCCAGGAATGCAGGAATGCTGAGGAGAAGGCCAAGAAGGCCATCACCGATGCGGCCATGATGGCAGAAGAGCTGAAGAAAGAGCAGGACACCAGTGCTCACCTGGAGCGTATGAAGAAGAACATGGAGCAAACCATCAAAGACCTTCAGCACCGACTGGATGAAGCTGAACAAATTGCAATGAAGGGAGGGAAAAAGCAAATCCAGAAGCTTGAGACTCGGGTGAGTATGCCACACAACTTGGTGACAATTATTACCTCAATATCTGGATTCTTTCAAATGTCAGGAAATTCAGAGATGATTTAGTTTTATGATGATTCCATTTTGTAGGTAAAGGAACTTGAAAATGAGGTGGACATTGAACAGAAAAAGGCTAATGAGGCTGTCAAGGGTGTTAGGAAGTATGAAAGACGCATTAAAGAACTTACATACCAGGTAACTAACCAAACATTTTGAAAGTTGTCAAGTAAATAAATCTGAATATGAATAAAAATACTGTGTGTCTAAACAGACAGAAGAAGACAAAAAGAATCTAGTGCGTCTTCAAGATCTGGTGGATAAGCTTCAACTTAAGATCAAAGCCTACAAGAGAACAACTGAGGATGCAGTAAGTACAACAAAGACAGTTTTAACAAAATTAAAAGACAATTTAAACAGAAGAAACACAATTATGAGTATAATCTTGTCATATTTTCTAGGAGGAACAAGCCAACATCAACCTCACCAAGTTCCGTAAGATTCAACATGAGCTTGATGAAGCTGAGGAGAGAGCTGACATCGCCGAGTCTCAAGTCAACAAGTTACGTGCCAAGAGTCGGGATGCTGGCTCAAAGGTTAGTAGATTTAAGTTATACTCTAAGTGACCCATCTTCTCATTCTTGTCTCTTTGTTTTTACAGAAAGCTTTTGATCGAGAGTGACCCCAACCGCATGATGGATCTTCTGCTGTTTTGTTTCTGATGTTTTAAATGTTATGTAATTGTCTCCATAAGCATGTTTTTGGTCAGTAGAATAAATTGGAGTGTGCATCTAAAAGATCTTGTTGTTTTTTTATTTACAGAGTTTACAATTAATGGATATCATGTTTAACTGACCTACTTGGTTAAATAAAAGTTAAATAAAAATGAAAATTTTAGTGATGCCACCATATCAGCAAGGAATAATTTGGATTGGTCAGCTAACTGCTTGGATGGAATTTAAGTGTTGACTATGAGCATTTAATTACACTGGTGAAGTCATTTCACAAAATATTTTAATGAGAGATTTAATTAAAACCATGTATCATTTCTCTCAATTTAATATTTTGCCATTTTGTGTTGGTCTATACGTCAACTTGCCTCCATTTTCATGTACAACATAATTTAAGACGAAATTGGAATATTGATTTATGTACTTGCTGAAATAATCAAATCAAATCAAATATGAACATTATATCCAGTAAACATTTACCCTACTTTTATTCCAAGAGTGCCATCTTGAGGTTTCATTAAAATACAGTATTAATATACCATAGCCTTAAAGGAAATACATGAAAATGTTTTTGAAAACTTGCATATTTAAAAATATATATATTCTTCTGCAATGTATTGATGAAAACTATTGAATTAAGATACAAAACTAAAAGATCTTTTGCCTCTTTTTTTCCCCCAATTTACACCCCCTAGGTATGAATAATACAAAGTTGCACGAGAACACATCTTTAACAATTACAACTAAAAAGATCATTATACACCATATTTTGATGCCAAACTATATTTTTCTGGTGTAAAACATTTAATCTCTGAACATTTAATGAAAATTCAGTTGATGTTGCAAAATTCAATCAGTAGAGGGCACTTGCTAACTTGATTAGTTGCGAGATGTGAAAACACTAATGAGTTCATGGTTGATTTCTGTTTAGTTTTCTGAATAAAAGCTATAACAAACTAAAACAACTAACCTTTAGATCACTGGTGATTATCTTTGTCTGTTTGGATCATCATCTTCTCAAGAGTGCTGAAAGGAAGAGATACGGACTTGAAAGAACAAATTTGGTCAAAATAACATCAAATATTCCACATGATCATCCTAGCAAAATGATCTTTTAATTGAATTACCTTAACCATACGTTTGCTTCTCCTGGTCTGCATTTCCTCGACAGATATCTTGAGTCCACACCGAGGTCCGTGGACTAAGGAAGGGGGAAGGAAAAGACAAGACAAAAGAAAGATCAAGTCCAGTGAGCCTCCACCTGAATTCAACACCCCCTTGAAAGCCACATTTCACAATTGTAAAGAACAAATACTATTAATAGCTTCATGGGCTTGTGTTTCACACTCAAGTGAGACAAGGTGCTTCACACCTTCTTTTATGTGCTCATTATAAAACTCAAACTTAGAAGTACTGGTGACAGCTGGGTATGAGACCTTGGGTGGAAGGCAACAAGTGCTAAAGTCTGGATACAGGCTAAGACTGACATCAATTTAGTTTTATTACAAAGGTTATCAAATTCAAGCATTTAAAGATGCAAAGGTGGTCCTGAAACGGAAAGCAGCCGATGTTGCAAATGTTCAGTGTGGATTTCACTTCCTGGTTGCCATTTTTCTCCATTAGTTGCTCTGACACATGAGCTCTCATATTTGAAAATACCAGAATCCTTTTTTACATTATTGTGTGTGTATATTATGTGGTGTGATTCACAACTTTTCTTCCGATCAAACACAATGTACATTGTCATTTATGGCGGTCACCTGTCATTGTGAATCAGAGGAGCAATTAAAATACATCGAGTCAACGTGTGTCCCCAAGCTGTCCTCTGAATTTACAATTTCCCAGGGGTAGCAAAGAGCAATGTAACAAGTTATCTTTGTACTCAAACGTACAATGTTGTGGCAACGGCTCGTGCACTCTGCTGCTTTTGCATAGAAGCTAGCAGTGAAGGTCAAAGTGAATGAAATTTTATTCTGTTATAAATTATATATTTTTTTGTATTTTTTATTTATTGTAAAGGCACTATATTTATTTCTTCCCTTTTTTATGTTTAGAATCTTGTCTGGAAAACTTAAATGTCCTGGCTCTTAAGACACGAACATGGACATGGACTTTATGTCACTCCAGTTGCAACTGCAATTACCCCCTGCACACCCCTCCCCAAAAAACAAACCAATGTGCATAACAATCTGCCAGAAAGGTCTATTTTTGTTCCTTCTGTCCAGTAACCATTTCTCTGTAGAATTGTGATTTGTCCAGATACTCCTTGGCAAACCGTAGTTGTTCCTTTTTATATGCTTGCCTCAAGATTGGTGTCTTCCATGGCCTTTGCCCATGACGCACTGTACGGCATATGGTACAAGTTAAAACCATGATCCCAGACTTTTCCAGGTTAGCCTTCAGGTCTTTGGATGTTTGACACAAAAGTCGAGACGTTAAAGTCACCGACAATTTAGAATAAGAAATTCTCATTTGTGAGTTCCCATACTGATTTACAGGACAGCCAGCACACTTTGAGTTTTCTATTTTTCCCTGCCATTGTTTGAATGGGGTGTTTATCTTTTCTATTTCATAAAAAACACAAGTTCTCTAGAGTAAAGAAAATGTTTCTTTTTTTTTTCCCTCGAAGATGTTCTACTTCAACGTTAGTAAAACCTCCCTCCCGGATACCTTATATAAGGAGTTCTGATTGATTAGCTGTAACCCCGGGCAGAGAAACTGCTCCTCAAAATTAGAATGTCAAGGGAACTCATTGATTGACTCCTCAAAGAATAAAAAAGGTTTTTAGCCTAAGGGTGTTTATAGGCATTACCATAAAATACATCCAGAAATATTTTGTGCAAAGAAAGTCAAGAGTGTCAAGATACAATAGACTGGCCCGGTCTTCTTCTACTAATGTACAGTAACAGTATATGACAGCATGAAGTGAAATGGAAATGACAATGCCTAAAAAAAAAAAAACAATCGAACAATTTTAAGAGCCCTGGGGCCGAGGGTATAGATCTACAGTAACTGTAAATAGTGATGAGTGATCATAAAGAGATGTCACAGCTGTGACCTTGGCCCTGTCTTGTCTTTTTGAAGGCAGCAGCTGCAACTCTCGAGTCTCCCTCTTGAAATGTATTTCACACCATATCACTTGACAGACTATTGTTGATCTTGATGTGTTTGGGGTCTCATAAAATCTGGTTGCTTACAAGCCCATAAATACTTAATTTAGAATCAGAATAGGCCCAATGTCTGTACAACATAATTAGACAAATTATCATATAGATAATACAATGAAATATATGCCGTACATTGATTATAATAAGTCAAGCGGTTTGTTTTCTGAGGATATGTAACGCAAAATATCAATTAGTAATTAAACAATATATTTAAAAAAACAAGTAAAGACAAACCCAATATAAGAAAAATCACCATAGGAATACGCTGTTCCAATTGGCATCCTACAATAAAATTGCTATTATTAGTTGCTATAGTACTTCTGTATTTGATATAGAGGAGTCTGCTGCTCCCCACCTACAACCACCCCTTCCTACGTCGTGTCCAATCTCGCTTATTGTTCTTTTGTGGACAAGGTGATAGCAACAAATAGCAGCACTAGACTCGACCCAATTTGGGTGATGTCTTTTTTCTGATATGCAAATGGGAAGCCATCCATCTCATATCCATCACCTTATTTGGCTGAGGAACAACCTTTATTAATGGAGAGGACACCTGGCATCAGCTACCACAACCATTATTCCGTTTGACAGAGTTTGACAGCTTAAGGTAAGCACAACGCAACACTAGATATTCACTACATTATTTACATTATCTTAACATGGATTTGTTCTCCAATTAACTTTTTTTGTTGACCTTGTCTATAGTAGATCATGATGGATGAGACATTCACATTTTCTAATAGTAAACTAATTGTTTGTTACATAGTAAATATTGTAAAAATACATATTTTTAACATAAATAAACACATAATTTACTTAAAATGTGGAGTGAAAGGCAACTGGAACATGGTTGTGTTCAAACATTCCATTGTCTCTTGACAGAAGACATAAAAAGGAGCAAAATGGGTGATGCAGCAATGGCAGAGTTTGGGCCAGCTGCCCCTTTTCTTAGAAAGTCAGACAAGGAGCGTTTGGAAGCCCAAACTCGACAATTTGATATGAAGAAGGAATGCTTCGTTCCAGACCCTGAAGTTGAGTACGTCAAGGCATCTGTTACAAGTCGAGATGGTGACAAAGTTACTGCTCATACTGAGTTTGGAAAGGTATATTTTTAATAGTCTTTTAGTTGAAACCCCAAAAAACTACATGCTTTCATTTTATGAGTGCATTATTTATTTCTACAGACTGTGACAGTGAAGGAGATTGACGTACATCCTCAGAACCCGCCAAAGTTTGATAAAATTGAAGACATGGCCATGTTCACATTCCTTCATGAGCCCGCTGTGTTGTTTAACCTCAAAGAGCGTTACGCGGCATGGATGATCTATGTAAGATAATCATATTCATTTTCCTGTCATTTCTTGATGTCACGCAATTTAATTGTTTTTTTTTGTTAGACCTACTCCGGGCTGTTCTGTGTGACTGTCAACCCCTACAAGGCGCTGCCAGTCTACAACCAAGAAGTGGTTGTTGCCTACAGAGGAAAGAAGAGGAGTGAAGCTCCTCCTCACATCTTCTCCATCTCTGACAACGCTTACCAGTACATGCTGGCAGGTACAAAATCTACATTTCAAGCAAGTAAAAGCCATGAATGAAAGGAAGCTTTTTGATTTACAGACAGGGAAAACCAGTCCATTCTTATCACGTAAGTCACAGAAAATGCATTTCTTAAGTAGTTAATAAGGTTTCGATGTCTTGTTCTAAACTGATGATGTCACGATTGAACTCAGTGGAGAATCCGGTGCTGGAAAGACTGTCAACACCAAGAGAGTAATACAATACTTTGCCAGCATTGCTGCGGTTCCAAGTGGAAAGAAAGATGCAGCAGCTGAGAAAAAGGTGACACATAACTGCATATTTTTCCTGAAAAGTGTGACTGAATTAAAAACGATGTGACCTGAGTGGTGTTTGAATTTTCGGTTTCACCAAATTTAAAATAATCATAGCCATGTTTATTTCCCCACACACCTTGTCCAAAAAAAAGCAACTCACATATTTTGTCTTCAGGGTACCCTGGAGGATCAAATCATCCAGGCAAACCCTGCTCTGGAGGCCTTCGGTAATGCTAAGACAATCAGAAATGATAATTCTTCGAGATTTGTGAGTATGTTCATTCATTGAGGCAAATTTAGAAATGCTACATTATCAAACTGAATGTTCAACACTTTGTATTTCAGGGAAAATTCATCAGAATTCATTTCGACAATCGGGGAAAGTTGGCGTCTGCTGATATTGAGACCTGTAAGTGAAGCATTACCTCTCCACATATTTTTTCCAAAACACATCTTCAAGTGTTGCGTGATACAACTTGAGAAAGGCAAGTAATATAAAGTGATCATACATCCTGAATTAACCTAATTTATTGTACATGGAAACTGTACATACTGGAAGAACATGCAAATATCTCTCAAATGATTTGTATTTAGCCGCAAGCAATGACCTTCTTGTTTTGCGCAACAAAGCTAATTTATTTTTGCTATTTTTATGTTTAAATGTTAAACATACATTAATATTCCATACCTATATATTAAACAGATCTTCTGGAAAAGTCTCGTGTGACCTACCAGCTCAAAGCTGAAAGGGACTATCATATTTTCTACCAAATTTTGTCTCAGGTGAAACCTGAACTTCTTGGTAAGTAATCATAAGCAAATCATATTTTAGCAGCTAGGATTATTACAAAATCAATACTTGCTCTAAGTAACTATTGTACAAATTTGGTGTAACATAATTTTAGAAATGTTGCTGATCACCAACAACCCCTACGACTACGCCTTCATCTCCCAAGGAGAGACAACTGTAGCCTCCATCAATGACTCTGAGGAGCTTATGGCAACTGATGTGAGGGGGGAAAAAGCCGTATACTTTCAAATCCAACAGTTTAATCAATGTTCTGATTGTTTCATTTTTTAATTTTCAGGAGGCCTTTGACGTGCTTGGCTTCACTCAAGAAGAGAAGAACAGCATTTATAAACTAACAGGTGCCATTATGCACTACGGTAACATGAAGTTTAAACAGAAGCAGCGAGAAGAGCAGGCAGAAGCGGACGGTACTGAAGGTAAGCTATTATTTGCACACTTTTCCTTAACAAATATATTTAAAAAAATTACCAACATGGTGTTATGGTCAAACTCAGTCAAGCTTCTCCAAGAGGTATTACATCTAGTGAAGGGTCTGGTTTATGTGGAGAAAAAATATTTATCTTGGTCTTTACCATGCACTTGTGTAACGTCCTCGAGCTTACCCCAGATATCAAAGCAATAACAGAAGCAACAGAAATAAAGATGTTCAATAAAGACAGGTGGTTTGAAAATATTCTCCCTACAGTTGCTGACAAAGTTGCTTATCTGATGGGCCTGAACTCTGCTGACCTCATCAAAGGTCTTTGTCATCCAAGAGTTAAAGTAGGAAATGAGTGGGTTACCAAAGGACAAAGTGTCGCCCAGGTATGTATTTGTGGGGAATCTTTTGAGGAAAAAAATGGAATAAGTATTAGAAATGTATCAATTATTTTCTAGGTTTACTATGCTATTGGTGCACTGGCCAAGTCAGTGTATGAGAAGATGTTTCTGTGGATGGTGGTCCGTATCAACCAATCGCTGGACACCAAGCAGCCTCGTCAATACTTCATTGGTGTTTTGGATATCGCTGGATTTGAGATCTTTGATGTGAGCTGTGGTTAATTATTCATGTAGTAAAATCAGATTTCAGCTCTGCATATAATAGGTAAGAGTTGAAAATGAGAAAACCTTTCCACTTTCAATTACAGTTCAACACCTTCGAGCAGCTTTGTATCAACTTCACCAATGAAAAACTGCAACAGTTTTTCAACCATCACATGTTTGTGCTGGAGCAAGAAGAATACAAAAAAGAAGGCATTGAATGGACTTTCATAGATTTTGGAATGGACTTGCAGGCCTGTATTGACTTGATTGAGAAGGTGAGTAACGTGTTATTAAAATATGGTTGAGCAATGTAGATTCTACTCAACGAGTATTTTGTTTTCCTTAGCCCATGGGTATCATGTCCATCCTTGAAGAGGAGTGTATGTTCCCCAAAGCCAGTGACACCACCTTTAAAGCTAAGCTATATGACAACCATCTAGGAAAATCCAACAACTTCCAGAAGCCCAGAGTCGTCAAAGGGAGACCAGAGGCTCATTTTTCCCTTGTCCACTACGCTGGCACCGTTGATTACAATATCAACAACTGGCTTGTAAAGAACAAGGACCCCCTAAATGAGACTGTTGTTGGACTTTTCCAGAAATCTAACCTCAAACTATTATCAATTCTTTTCGCTGGGTATGCAGGAGCTGATTCTGGTATGTTGAGCTTTAAAAAAATTGTCTTTGTGAATAAAGTGTTTCAGAAATACAAACCTTGAAGGTGATTGCTTCCAGTGCAATGTGTTTTACAATTCAGTTTTGTTCATTTAGATTCTGGCAAGGGAAAAGGTGCCAAGAAGAAAGGTTCCTCGTTCCAGACGGTGTCTGCTTTACATAGGGTAAGACATTTCTCTACTTTTTTTTTTTTTTAATAGTCAAAACTATGAAAGGCTCACTGATTACATGGCAACATTAAAGAAAGCAGCAACACACAATGCTTATAATTCTCGATTACTCTCATTGACAAATTATCACAGGTAAAATCAGGGAACCTTTATCCAAGATGTCCATGGTTGCATAATCATTATCATCATCGTGATAAAATAATTTAAGTTCATGGCACTTAAGGACACTACAGAGATATATATTATATACTCTTACACAAAAACCCAATACCTCAAAGAACCTCCACATCTAAGAAAATGGTTTATAGAATTCACATAAATCAAATTGATGAAACCTTGCAGGAGAATCTGAACAAGCTGATGACCAACCTGAGGTCTACTCACCCCCACTTTGTACGCTGCATCATCCCCAATGAGACCAAGACTCCTGGAGCCATGGAGAACCCTCTTGTGATGCACCAGCTGCGTTGTAACGGTGTGTTGGAAGGCATCCGAATCTGCAGGAAGGGCTTCCCCAACAGGATCCTCTATGGAGATTTCAAACAGAGGTTTGCATCTGAGTGAATTGTCCATTCAAAGCACATGTTGACTGAATCATCTAGATCATTTCAAATTAAAAATGTTCCATTTCCATAAAGATACCGTATTCTGAACCCCAATGCAATTCCGGAAGGACAGTTCATTGACAACAAGAAGGCTGCAGAGAAACTGTTAGGTTCTCTGGATATTGACCACAGTCAGTACAGGCTTGGACACACCAAGGTCTGCAACTGATACTTTGTATAAGAGAATATTATTTTTATATAATTGTTGCCAATAATAAATAATGCTCTCCAACAGGTGTTCTTCAAAGCAGGACTGCTGGGTCAGCTTGAAGAGATGCGAGATGACCGATTAGCACTGATTATCACTGGTATCCAAGCCCGGTCAAGGGGTCTTCTTGCGAGAATTGAATTCCAGAAGATTGTTGAACGAAGGTAACAAAGCCAAACTCTAGTAAACATGGTTTATGCACCCTTGGCTTACTGAATATTATATAATTTACGGTTGCAGTCGAAATTATTCAACCATCATTGTACAGAATATTTCTTTCCAATTTTTCCTAAAAATACATACTTTGCAAATCACCAACAAAACAAGAAGAATATCTACATCAAAACAACTAACATTATAAGTGGAAATTATTTTGTTTTAAATGTGGCCATGTTTAAAATATTGGACATTTTGCAAGTAGCCTTTATATAATGTACAATGGGAATTGAATTAATTATTTTGTAGTGAATGGCACTCAATCTGAATAAATGGGTTTGGATAGACTGTACAAAGTTCTAACATACAATCAATGACTGTTGTCAACAGAGATGCATTACTTGTGATCCAGTGGAACATCCGTGCCTTCATGGGGGTGAAGAATTGGCCCTGGATGAAAATGTTCTTCAAGATTAAACCTCTCCTTAAGTCGGCAGAGACTGAGAAGGAAATGGCCAATATGAAGGAAGAGTTTACCAAACTAAAAGAGGCTTATGCAAAATCAGAAGCCCGGAAAAAGGAACTGGAAGAAAAAATGGTCACTCTTCTCCAAGAGAAAAATGACTTACAGCTTCAAGTTCAGGCTGTATGTCTATCATAAGCAATATCAATCATTTTAAGACTAAAACAAGCCTGCCGACTCATCATTATGTGTGTTTCTTGATAACAGGAGCAAGATAACCTTGGTGATGCTGAGGAAAGATGTGAGGGATTGATTAAAAGCAAAATCCAGATGGAGGCAAAAACCAAAGAGTTAACCGAACGACTGGAAGATGAGGAGGAGATGAATGCTGAATTAACATCTAAGAAACGTAAATTGGAGGATGAGTGCTCTGAGCTAAAAAAAGACATTGACGACTTAGAATTAACCCTTGCTAAGGTGGAGAAGGAGAAACATGCCACTGAAAACAAGGTATAACCCAGATACTCTGTGTCCTCAAAACGATCATGTATGAGCTTAAAATATATTTCTACGAATAGGTGAAGAACCTGACTGAGGAAATGGCTGCTTTGGATGAAATTATCGCCAAGCTGACCAAAGAGAAGAAAGCCTTGCAAGAAGCTCATCAGCAAACACTGGATGACCTTCAGAGTGAAGAAGACAAAGTCAACACTCTTACCAAGGCCAAGTCAAAACTAGAGCAGCAAGTGGATGATGTGAGATTCAACATGAAATGTAAATCAATAATCAATGCTAACTAATCAAACTAATTGTGAATACTTGCCAACAGCTGGAAGGATCCCTGGAGCAAGAGAAGAAAGTGCGAATGGACCTTGAAAGGGCAAAGCGAAAGCTTGAAGGGGACTTAAAATTAGCTCAAGAGAGTCTTATGGACCTGGAGAATGACAAGCAACAACTTGAAGAGCGACTGAAAAAGTAAAAGGTTCCAGGTTTAAAAAAACACAATTATATTTTACATTTTGTGACTGAAATATGTTTATGTCCACTCACAGGAAAGATTTTGAAATTAATCAGCTTTTGTGCAAAATTGAGGATGAGCAAGCCATGAGTACACAACTCCAGAAAAAATTGAAGGAGTTGCAGGTAATATCATAATTCTATTAAGAATATATTTCCTTCACTAAAGGTCAAATACATCAAATTGCAAGGAGCTCAATTTATAGTAGACTATCAGAACTTAGGTTTGAGAGCCAAAAAGGGTCAGTTTTGACTGGGTTGCTGCCAATTCACAATTGGCCTTTTGTATTAAAATTTGTTGTCTGCTGAAGAACACAATCATATTCTGGGTCTTGTGCTTAAACATTTTTGCACGGTTTTGCACGTGACTTCTCATGCGAATAGGCCCGCATTGAAGAGCTGGAGGAAGAGCTGGAGGCAGAGCGAGCTGCTCGAGCCAAGGTGGAAAAGCAGAGAGCAGACTTGGCCAGAGAGTTGGAGGAAATCAGTGAGAGACTGGAGGAGGCTGGTGGAGCAACATCTGCCCAGATTGAGATGAACAAGAAGAGGGAGGCTGAGTTCCAGAAGCTTCGTCGAGATCTGGAAGAGGCCACGCTGCAGCATGAAGCTACTGCGGCCACCCTGAGAAAGAAACAAGCTGACAGTGTGGCTGACTTGGGGGAGCAGATTGACAACCTACAGAGAGTCAAGCAGAAACTGGAGAAGGAGAAGAGCGAACTCAGACTGGAATTGGATGATGTTGTCTCCAATATGGAACACATTGTAAAGTCTAAGGTACTGTAATTAATATGACAGGTTAGCCATTGTTGTTTTGCTCACTTTGAATCACCTATTTCAATTCCTTTTTCTGTAATCTGTTGTTTTCAGAGTCATTTGGAGAAAATGTGCAGGTCTCTGGAAGACCAGATGAGTGAATATAAAACAAAAGCAGAAGAGGGACAGCGTACCATCAATGACTTCACCATGCACAAAGCCAAACTTCAAACTGAAAATGGTATTGTTTGTTGAATTCATTTTCTATTAAATGTACTGACAAAAACACGAATCATTGCTCTGTGAAAATTAGGTGAACTTGCAAGGCAACTTGAAGAGAAGGATTCCTTGGTGTCACAACTCACTAGAGGAAAGCAGTCCTACACTCAACAAATTGAAGACCTTAAAAGACAACTGGAAGAGGAAGTCAAGGTAGCTTTGTGATGAGAATAATAATATACATTACGTGAAGCACAGCCAACTGTTCGTATTTCATTTTAGGCCAAGAACGCATTAGCCCATGCTGTGCAGTCTTCTCGCCACGACTGTGACCTGCTCAGAGAGCAGTATGAGGAAGAACAAGAGGCCAAGGCTGAATTGCAGCGTGGTATGTCCAAGAGCAATGCTGAGGTGGCTCAGTGGAGGACCAAGTATGAAACTGATGCCATCCAGAGGACGGAAGAATTGGAAGATGCTAAGTGAGTTAACGCCACAACTGTATATCCAACAGTGACACAGAGAGTGTCACAGTAGACTAAGGACCTTGGATCAAAATGCAGGAAGAAGCTGGCTCAGCGTCTGCAGGATGCAGAGGAAGCTGTGGAAGCAGTCAATGCTAAATGTTCCTCTCTGGAGAAGACCAAACACAGACTGCAGAATGAAATTGAAGATCTCATGGTGGATGTTGAGAGGTCAAATGCTGCTGCTGCTGCTCTGGATAAGAAGCAAAGAAACTTTGATAAGGTTGAACTAATCTCATACTGACTGCCAATGACCGATTATATTTTATTCTAGGTACACAATTCAAAATATTTAAAAAAATACGGACTGCCTTTCAGATCTTGGCGGAGTGGAAGCAGAAATATGAAGAGTCTCAATCAGAGTTGGAAAGCTCTCAAAAGGAGGCAAGGACTTTAAGCACAGAGCTTTTCAAACTCAAGAATTCCTACGAAGAATCTCTCGAGCATCTTGAGACTATGAAGAGAGAAAATAAGAACCTACAAGGTCAGTTAGCAATCATTCATTCCAATATTCTATAAACATCAATGTCACTTGAAATTACAATGGGTTTCATTTGAATGCAAAGAGGAAATATCTGACCTCACTGAACAAATCAGTGAGGGCGGAAAGAGCATCCATGAGCTCGAGAAGATTCGAAAGCAGTTGGAACAGGAGAAGTCTGACATCCAAACTGCTCTGGAAGAAGCAGAGGTAGGCTGTGTACATTTTTTTTTAAATGCATCATGAATAGATTAAGCAGTTGCAGCAACACCACAATATTTGATCTTTATAGGCCACATTGGAGCATGAGGAAGGAAAGATTCTCAGAGCCCAGCTTGAGTTCAATCAAGTGAAGGCTGAAATTGAGCGCAAGCTGGCTGAAAAAGATGAAGAGTTGGAGCAAGCAAAGAGAAACCAACAGAGGATCGTGGACAACCTTCAGAGCGCCCTTGAGGCTGAGACCCGAAGCAGGAATGAGGCCCTTCGTTTGAAGAAGAAGATGGAGGGAGACCTCAATGAAATGGAGATCCAACTAAGTCAAGCCAACCGGCAGGCAGCCGAGGCGCAGAAGCAACTCAAATCTGTTCATGCCCATCTGAAGGTTTGAACTGATTGAAGAAAAAGCCCTCCTGACTCCCCTTCAAAAACACACTTTAACATTTGGATTTCCATTTTCAAGGATTCCCAACTCCAACTTGATGAGTCTCTTCGTGCCAATGATGATCTTAAAGAGAACATCGCCATTGTGGAGAGACGGAACAACTTGATGCAGGCCGAGCTGGAGGAACTGAGGGCTGCTCTCGAGCAAGCTGAGAGAAGTCGCAAACTTGCTGAGCAAGAATTGCTGGAAGTTAGCGAGAGGGTGCAGCTGCTGCACTCACAGGTAAAAATGCATTCATGCAAATTGATCTCAGTTAAAGGTTGATGAGCCCATATGTATTTCTCCCCGGTTTATTCAGAACACCAGCCTGCTAAACCAGAAGAAGAAACTGGAAGCTGACACATCCCAACTTCAGAGTGAGGTTGAAGATGCAGTTCAGGAGTGCAGAAATGCTGAGGAGAAGGCCAAGAAGGCCATCACCGATGCAGCCATGATGGCAGAAGAGCTGAAGAAAGAGCAGGACACCAGTGCTCACCTGGAGCGTATGAAGAAGAACATGGAGCAAACCATCAAAGACCTGCAGCACCGTTTGGACGAAGCTGAACAAATTGCAATGAAGGGAGGGAGGAAGCAAATACAGAAGCTCGAAGCCCGGGTGGGTGCTACTAAATCATGCAACCATAAAATGCTGACCACATCAGAAAGACCCTATTTAAGATTCCAAATAAACAAAAACATAATTCATGTTTTCCTCCAAACAGATTAAAGATCTGGAAAGTGAAGTGGAAATCGAACAAAGAAAGTCCAGCGATGCTATCAAGGGAGTGCGGAAGTATGAGAGACGCATCAAGGAGCTAACCTACCAAGTAAGATTAAATTAGTTACAAAAATAACAAAATTTTTTCATTTAATATTTTCATTTGATGCAATTATTACTATATTCATTTTTATTTCAGACAGAAGAGGATCGTAAGAATCTAGCTCGTCTGCAAGACCTAGTGGATAAACTCCAGTTGAAAGTGAAATCATACAAGAGGAATGCTGAGGAGGCTGTAAGCACTCATAATATACTTTTGTAAAATCTTCCTATGTGAAAATATTTATAATATTGTGTTTATAGGAGGAGCAAGCCAACAGCAACATGATCAAGTTCCGTAAGATTCAACATGAGCTTGATGAAGCAGAGGAGCGAGCTGACATTGCTGAGTCTCAGGTCAACAAGTTGCGAGCCAAGAGTCGGGATGTTGGCCCAAAGGTCAGTTTGGGATGTTTTGTTCATGTGTTAAATATAACAAATACATCTTGTGGATATTTTTATAATCTGGCCATGCAATAAAACTAAATATTTTAATAGCTACCAACTGTTGCAAAAGTGGACATGGATGATTTTGTTGCACATTCAATTTCTGCCAAATTTAGCAAAAATCAAGACATCACTAATTATTTGGGATAATTCCATGTTCAATTGTTTGGTTTTTAACAATCATTCTAAAACAACTTTATACAGTTACAGAGCGTACAGTATAACATAATACAGATCATTCTTGACCAAATGAAATGTCTGAATCAAACAACTTAGACAATATGATTGACAAAATGTACTTAACAAATTTCAACTCTGAGAAAATTGTCACACTCACATTCTTTCTGTTATTAAAGAAAGGACAGAATGAAGAATGAAGCTCCTGGATCATCATTTTGCCCCTGAGTTACCTGTGGCCTGACTGTTGGTGATTCCACAAGTGTGTTAATCAGTAGAATAAAGTAATCTGCATCTCACACCACCGTCCTTTGCCTTTTTATTTCCAATTCCACCAACATAATAATTGGAATGATTTGAATGAGCTGCAAAAAATATATCTGCTTAAAGCCTCCGGTGGCTGTAAGATATCCCACTGAGTCGTGGCCATGCACATGACCTTTCTCACACACACGCACACACACACGCAAAAAAATTACTCCTAGATACTACTCAGTTTTGCATGTTTTTAGCAATTATTGTCAAACATGTATCATGTACGTATTTAATTAAAAAAGAATCTCTGAATCTCACAGAGTCTTAAAGGTTGTAAGAAAGCGATATACATTTTGGTTAGTGTTGAGATTTACTATTTCAAATAGATAGAAATGAAAACAAGACAATTAAAAAGTATGAATATCTTATACGTAACAGGTTCCACCAATCATCTCTAATAAGACAGCAACATAAACTGCACAGAGATCATCGGAATCTCAGAAATCTTAATTATAATCCAGCTCTTGTCATTAATGACTTAAATCAAATATAGCCATGTTTTAAAAAGAATAATGGAAATTATTATTGTTTTCTCGCAATCGACATTCAAAAGAGTACGTTAAAAT
The DNA here is from genome assembly GCF_059516105.1 of Syngnathus floridae. NCBI lineage: Eukaryota > Metazoa > Chordata > Actinopteri > Syngnathiformes > Syngnathidae > Syngnathus > Syngnathus floridae. The sequence goes on from NC_142426.1 coordinate 9,995,247, forward strand.
TAAAATGCATATAATTAGATTTGTGATCTCAATATAAATATTAGAGATGCAATATGAATATTAGAGATGTGACAAGATAAATGTGGAAAAACAACTTCTTTATATCCTGAATTGTTTTGGTGCAATGTTATATATGTCTTACCTTGATGTTGTTTCTCCGTTATGCTCCATGCTCATTGCACTTTCCCTCAGCAGAAGAGTTCTTCTGAGTGTTTGAGATCCCACTTCATTGTCTGAACGGACGCTGGTATAAAGGACAAGCCAAGAAAAGGACATATGGAGGCAAGGTCCAATACTCAACACCTCCTCAAGTGACATTTGTAAATAAGCATTCTAATAATAGCAGCTTCGTCTGACAGATCTCAAACTCAAGACACAGTGTCTCACTCCTTGCCTTTGTGCACATGCATGCATGAGATTGCACAAGGATACAAGGACAGTGGACAGCTGAGAATGGCACATTTAATGAGAGGCTTACAGTTCATCCTCATCCTTGATGCCGGGCAGAGATTTAAGGATAAGTCATGGAGTTCAGAAAACTGAGATGTCAAAAATGATTTAAAAATGTCACTCACCATCGGCTAGCTTCACTGGGCAGTGGCCGTTTGGCGTATTCTACAACACAGTATAGCAAGTTACACTGTGCAGTGTGATGGGCAAAGTTGGCGTTAGCATACTTGTCTGCGCACTAATGAACATAATAATCTGCCAATGAAGGTTCACTCTGTGCGGTTACACTTGGTTCCACTAGCAGCAGTGATCCGTGTCTACCACAACAATCACTGATACATACTGGTTATACATGTCATGGTTGCGACAAGTTTTTAAATAATTTAAATACCGCATTTTCCGGACTGTAAGGCGCACCTAAACACCTAACATTTTCTCAGAAGCCAACAGTGCGCCTTATAGTCCAGTGCGCCTTATATATGGACCAAATTCCTAAATTTAAACTGGCCCGAAGCATTGTGTCATGAACGCAATCATAAGTGGCCCGCTGAAGACTATGAATCAAAAAGACTATGGATCATTATTTTGTGATTATAAAGTAATTTGTTGCATCTGAAGTTGAAATAAAAAAGATAAAATGGAGAATGATTTGACTTGGGAGAAAAATCTGACATGATGCATTAATGGTGCGCCTTATAGTCCGGTGCGCCTTATATAAAGGACAAAGTTTTAAAATGGGCCATTCATTGAAGGTGCGCCTTACAGTCCGGTGCGCCTTATAGTCCGGAAAATACGGTAAATCAAATTATAGGCCTGATATGGAGCCGGAGAGGGATGAGTTTTCAAAATTCCAAGTTTGGTATTGATTGTCTCTCAAGTCATAGTTTTTTGGAGGGGCATTTTTTTTTTCCCCCAAACTCCACCTTTCAAAGGACCTAATCCTTAATATCACGTCACAATCTAATAAAATAATATCTAAAGTTAGGTTGAGTTGCAAATGCATATTAAATATCGCATTATAGTGTAGGATAAGCGATTCGAAAGATGAATTCTTTGTGATTTCACAATACAGGGTGGCAAAGAAATAAGAACCGTGTTGACGTCTGCTCTTTTCTTCATCTTTTTATTTCTTGATGAATATTCACATCACTGGTTGACAATCACAAAGAACATCGCTTTCATACCAAATATTCAGAATCGGAGGGGAAGATGAGCTCTAGCTAAAAAAAGATGGATGTCTAACAATCAGCAGTTACTTTCTTGTCTTCCGTGTGCTCTTGCTCTGGTGTTGTGCCCCTCACAATAATTGCACACACTACAGTGAGCCTATTCAACAACACTAAAAACCAGTTCCTTGTGATATAAATGTGAATGTTGCACACACGTGCACTGAATGTACAGCTCATAATTATGTGTATACAAAAAGGTATACAATAAATTGACCCAGTTTTATTTTTTCTTGTTTACAAATGGATTTGTACTTGAGAAGATATCATTTGATGGTTCTAAATAGCCCAATATTTTTATGTTATGGGAATACCAGCCAACATTTGCCAAATTGTGTTGATTGGTATGTAATGATTTTCATCAATAAGGAGTAATACTTTAAAAGATAATCGAAAAAATTGTCGAAGAAAGGGCTGCCCAGTGTGTCCTACTCTCCTGTACCAAATACTGCCAAAAGTAGACATCCATTTTGAGCTGATACATACGAAATATCTTAAGGTTCACAAATGTTCATGGCCATTTCCAAGCCTAGACACATTTGCTGTCCTTTCAAAGAATCACAGAATTTCATTTATCAGCTATCTTCCAGAGCATAACAGGAACAGATCTCATATATGAATTACATCTTTGATATATTTGAAAACATTCTTGAAATCAGAGTCTCTGAATTGGGACTCTCTCTATAAAGAAAAAGTATGTTTTTTCTTTCTTGCACTGTTAATTTAATAATAATACCATTAGAAGCTGTAACAGGTTTAGGAACACAAATGTTCATCAGTCAACATTCACAACACCCTGTGAAGTATGATTTTTTTTATTATTATTATATCAGGAGTGATAAAAAGGTGGTTCTATCTATATACAGGGGATAGTGAAATCCTAGAGGGAAATGCAGAATTCCAGTGATATAATTGGACACAAACACTTATGGGTGGATATGATCTAATTATTATTACCTACAGTGCAAGTCATAAATCTGCAACTTTACCTAGATTCTCCACACATGATTACTTTTGATTTCAAAAGCACAATCAATATCATTCTCTTTGAAATGTGACTTCTTCAAAACCCTGCTACAGTTGTTCTTTGCTACTGATGCAGCACAAAGCATATGTATTAAATTTGGCTGTGGTTTGCCAGTTTGTGGAGCGAGCTAAGAACTTGTGCCCCTAAACTCCAGACTTGTAAGGCTCCCACTTTTCAGGTCTTTTAAACCATTTCAGGAGTGAGCTTTTTTGAGCCTAAAAAAAACTTTGTGTGTCGATTAACGCATCGCTCCAGGGTGCTGAAATACAAATTACTGCAGACTTTTTTCTCAGATAATTCATAGTTGATTGAAGCTATGATCGAGAAGAGAGGGAATGTGGGCAGCAGTCGACACTGTCAAAGTGCTATTTGTACCTTTTTTTTTTTTTAATAAAGTCAGCATGAACACTTCTGCTGCTGCTATCACCGCTACCACCCGCAAGTATTTGACATCACACCACTGGATGGTTATAATGAAAATCAGAGGTGTCGTCAAGGATTTAGAAATAAAACATTAGGCCACATACTTGAATGGCTCATTCCAGATGGGCCTTTCGAATCACCATTAGATGAAAATTACAAAGCATACGTTATGCTGAAGAGTAGAGTTTAGGTGAGGGCACACTTTAGCTCAGCTTTTAAATGTTGTTATAAACGTCGTTATAGCCAGTAGCACAACACCAATGACCAACGTTTCACCAGAATCCACAAACTGACTAGAATGATGGTTTATCCAAGATACAACTCAAAGCCATGGTCACATACAGGTTGTCTTTACTACTATTACAAGTTCATATTGTCATACACGTGAACAACTTACTATTCTTATCAAAGTGCTGTTATTCCTTTGCTCAGAATTACAGTGGAATGCACAATTTAATTTCACGCATGATCCACATATTTTACTTAGGCATCTTATGGATATGATTTGGAGGGTACAGAACAATATCAAATCTGATTATTCTTTTGTCTAGATTTTCTTCTTACTTAGATTTTAACAATCCAGACTGATAGTTTCCCCAAAACATAGATGCACAGTAGCCGACTATACTCATATATACGTAGTACTGTAAAGCAAAGTTTAATACCTTAAGAAATGAACAAGACTGTGTTGAAAGTGCACAAGAGGGGAGCTGTACATAATGAATATAATTTGAATAGCATCTATGTGCAGGACACACACATATAAATAGCATGAGAGACAGATCAGCTTTCTGAAACAGCCTTACGGTTTCAGAGCCAGACTATCAGTGTTCCAGAGGCTAAGCGGCACTCTAAAAGGTGGATGAGACGGCAACACTTCACACATCTGACATCAACGGCCACAAACACCTCACTAAACCTTCACTGTTTAAGTGCAGGCCATTAGAGTGGCAATTCATGATCTAAAGGCCTTTTGCCGAGTTGATGGTGGGCTGAACCTATATCACACAAAACATTCTGTCTGTAAATTGGTACATCACAGTGTAAAAAGCTGAAATGTTGTTCATGGAGCCAACTCTTTAACAAAAATAATGCTCCATCATATTTGGGGTTCATTTGTTGAATGTTTTACAATAAGCCTACTGAGACAAAAACACACAGGATAATTAATTAACTAATTAATCAATTAATTAATTAACTTAGTCCAAAAAAAATGGGGTCCATGATCATATTGCGTTAGACAGAATGTAGCGTAGAATCGAAGTGTGTAAAATCGAGGCTTAACTGTAGTTCTTGGTGCTTTTTGTTTTTTTTAAATAATTCTTTTAGTAGGAGTAATAAAACAACAATAATAATTATAAATCTTTGATGTGTTTTGATGTGCTACACAAACTATCAAAGATGGAAAGTATGACAAACTAAACAAATGTTTGAAAAAAAAAAAACTAACATCTTTCTTGTATTTACAGTACAAATCCAGGCTATAGCAAAACAAGAGAATCAAATTTGACCTCCACTCTTAATCAGTATTTCATTTCTCGGTATCAGTTTTTTCCAAAGTGATTAATCAACATGTTATGCCAAAGTAGCATAATAAATCCACACTTGGATTTATTTGAACACAACATTCTACCCAGAAGACAACACTTTAGATTAGCATTTTTGTAATCTTGCTAAAGGCTACCTCTCCAGCACATGTGTCTGCTTGGGTATATAATTGTGACAGCAGTCGGGATTACTATATTGCTCTAATCGACGTCTAATGAGAGACAGGAAGTGGAATTCGATGAATAAATGGCTGGTTGAGGTAAACATGACAAACATGATAAGAATTTTAAATCAGTGTAGTTTAGCATTGTTTTAATCAACAACCCAACTTGTTTGGATATTGGGTACCGTATTTTCCGCACTATAAGGCGCACCTAAAAACCTCCAATTTTCTCAAAAGCCGACAATCCGGTGCACCTTATATATGGACCAATATTGAGCCACACCGGCAGGCGTGTCCAAAGTCCGGCCCGCGGGCCAAATGTATATATCTTATATAAGGACAAAGTTTTAAAATGGGCCATTCATTGAAGGTGCACCTTATAATCCGGTGCGCCTTATAGATGGACAAAGTTTTAAAATGGGCCATTCACTGAAGGTGCGCCTTATAATCCGGTGCGCCTTATAGTGCGGAAAATACGGTATTTCTTTGAGTGTGTGCATAGACAGCGTAAAGAAAATTAACAGGTTGAATCTCTTTAGGCCCAACGCACAGCAACCAAAGCAGTCAAACGAAACTGAAGTGGACCATTGTGAAAAAAATAGTTGGCGACTCTTTGCCCCGTACCACTATATTGACCACCGTAGTAACTACAACCCTGTAATAATATACGACACTGTATTATTTCTTAATTGAATTACAAAAACATGTCGTGATTGTCGAGAAAGAGATGATGGCCGCATAGTGGAAACGGGTGAGAATAAAGAAGAGGGTGGCTATTTTGAGAGGTTGTCGGTAGTGATTGCCTGCCTCATTTACTGACTTCACTTGTGCATTTTGGCAACCATGCTTTGTTTTCTAACCACAGGTACAAATTAAATTATTAATATTATTAAGTATTATTGTAAAACACAATAGATATACTGTGAGGAGTGTATTGGTACGACTTGGCGGGTCCCCTTAAATGTAAAATTAGGAAACATTTTTGTAAAGGTTTGAAAATTAGTTTCAGAACCCTGGACAGCGTGAGACAGTTCATTTGGTTTCTACCACGGCGCTCGGTGCGACGGGCCTAATAGATCACATCACATTGAGATCTAAAGAAGCTATAACAAATCAGCTTTGCCTTTTATAGAGCTTTATCTAATTCACCAGATTTAGACTCCCCATGGCCTCCAAATGTATGAACCTGAACTAAACTAAACATTCCTGCCATGTCCCACAGGTCTTGTGCTAAAACCATGTGATCAGAAAGTCCAAGTGTTGCAGACACTTTTGTCAGTAGGATGCAAATGTACATGATCCAACAGTTTAGTAGTGCTGATACATTCACCTAACACAAACAAAGCAATCTACAGTAAGGCTCGTCTATCAGCAGACAATAATCACATCCAGCCTACTGAATATGAATGTTTTCATGTCGCAATTTATATGCAATGTAATTTGAAAATGTGCAGCAGCAATCAATTTAACTGAAGTTCAACACAAATCAAATGCAAATAATTGAAGGAAGCACAGCAATTAAATAGACACTACTTCTGACGGATATCATTTTCCCTCCCAAAATCGTCTCAATCTATCATCAACTGTCGTTTCACTCTCTCTTACTAACAGTACCAATGTGTAACTGCAGATACAGCATAAGGGTTTCAATAGAGACAATGCTAAGCAAGCTCTAGTTACCTACAATAACACACAGTGCAGCGCTGTAGTTACCATGGATTTACAAACCATTAAGTGCTGGTTAAAAGGATGACTGTGCCCATTTAAAGCAGACAGGGAATTAGTTGCTATCCATCTGAATTCACGAGTAAGCTTCAGATGGTTAGGAAAGCGTGGAGCTGGATTATCAATGGAGGTGAAGTTGTTTGCTACTAGTTGGAGGATTAATGGATTGATAAGTAAGTTACTAAAGTAGGTGAAGTTACTTCATGAAAAAGAAAAAGGCCAACTAAAAATATTTCTATGGAGCGTTGAGGTCTACAATGATGGGATTTTAGTTTTGCATTTTACATCCTCTATGCCAGTGCTCATGAGGAGTACAATGAGACGGACGTTTTACAGACAATAAGTGCTCTTCTCTATGGTGCGGAGAGCTAAAGGTAAATCCCCTGGCAGGCGGACGTTCAGTTTGGTGATGCGGGATGGAGGGTGGGGCCAAAGGGAAGTCACCATGGAAGGTTGGTTGGTCAGCCGGCAAGCGCGGTCCGTGCCCCACTAAAACTCTGGTGCTGAGATTCAATCTGTGAAAGGGAGGAAGCCGGATTAAATTCGTAATGCTCAGGCCACTGCTATATTGCTAACTATTTTATAGTTAAGTGTTTTTTATATTGCATTTTGTGAGTCAGTAAGTGACACAGCATAATTAAACAATTTAGCATTAGAAATGATATTTTTCAGACCCTTAAAGGTCACCATACTAAAGTTTAACAGCAGAACACTGATGAGGTGTTCAAAGTAATGACAATAATTCGTATTTATTCTATTAATGTGTGCTTGCACCTACTTTTCTCAGCAATACGCCTGTCAATACTCAGGGGGTCCCTCAATCCGTCTCCACCAAAAGGAGTAGGCATGGGCTCCTTAACCCCATTTTCCTTTGCAACACCTCCCGGTGCTGTCGTTGCCTTGGCAACACCTGCCGGTCCTGCACTTGGAGTGCTGTTTGGGGGTGAGGGTGTTTTTTCCTCTGCTCTCTCCTCCTGTTACCATTTATAGACATCCATGCAGGGTAGGCAAGGACAAAAGCATACATCCAATTTATTAGCAGGCTACTCATTGTGCCACTACTCTATCTAGTGGTGATGACTGGAAAGAGCACAATGAGTCAGCAGACGCATCATTTACATTCATCCGTCTATTCTCGACTCTATGCTATAAGATGGAGCCTGTCCCTTGACCTTTGGCGAGAGCACACTGGACTGGTTGCCAGCCAATTGCTGGGCCCAATTTAATTTTCAAAGAACCTAAAAAAATGTGGAATGTGTGTGTGATTCAAACTCCATACAGGAGCTCCTGAGCCAAAATTGAACACTCTCAACATGAAAGAATTTATCATAATAGCAACTCACCTTGTGTCCATTCGTATGTCCATTTCCTGGTCCCACATTGTCCAGTGAGCCAATCTTGGATTTTGCCTTAATGTTCAGTTTATGAGACTCAATCTTGACATCTCCACCACCTGCAGTAAACGTGTTCATATGAGACCATTCTAAAAGCAAAAAAGCACACGCATGCAAGAGCGACAACCTGGCTTGTGCTTGATGTTGTCCTTGGAGCCACATTTGGATGTGACCTTGCTCACGTCAACCTTCTTGTTCAGGATCTGCACCTAAGGAGCAGATTTCAAAAAATGAATATTCTATCCCAGCTAATACCCACACTGACGAATCCGCTATGTTGCATATCTGGCATATTTATTCAAAGGATAAATAATCTCTTTTTGGGTATGTGGGGAAACCACAATCACCCTGAATTCTTTGAGGTTCGTTTTGATAAGCTAATTATTTCCTATCATTATTTGTATTTAATATAATTTATGTACTTCAGAATTTATATCCAACGAAACCACTGTAGATTACATTCATGAATAAATACTATAATGTACTTGATGCTGTATGGCAGTGGTATAAAGGAGCTAACATGAACTTATATTCAAATAAATGATGATGTGCATGTTCTATAAAAGCTAAATTCCAATTCTTCGTTCTTTTGGGGAAGTATACTTAGAAGTAAGACCAAATGGAAAATTAGATAAGACCAAAATGGAAAATTAAACAATGTTTACAAAAAGTAATAAAGTAAGATAACTGCAAATTAAACCAAATATGGGTCGCCCCCATCTTGCCTGTGATCAGCACTATCAAGTTCTTCCAATAAAACTAATCAAACCGGAAAGTTTAATTTTAAATTCCTTTAAGATCCAGTTCATTCATGTTCAGACCAAAGTAATTAGAGATTGGTTGTTAAGATTGTTTGTAAAGTAGTTGTGAGAGAACAGATCATGCGTTTTGACATGCAGTAGAGTTAAGGCACATATTAACTCTAAATATAATGAATGCTAAACTTTTCACATTCATCACCACGCACAGAAAAAGCAAAGACACAAAACATACCTTTACGAGTGGCAGGGGGGGATTTTAAACAGCAGTGTGGCGCTTACTAAGATAAAAATCAGTCCCATAAGTGTAAATACAGCCCAGTCAGGTCTATACGATAGCTTTGCATATCCAAACCTGCTGTTAATATTTTTTTTTTCTCTTGCAGAAAGCAATGTAGGCTTTTCATGGCTGCTACAGAATAACAAGAGATTCTTGATGCATCACAAATTTGGAATTTGCTTAAGAACCTGATATTGAAGTCTCATGCCAAACCAGTCTACTCTCATCAGCAGCAGCTTTACTTACATTGCCACCTCCAGGGACATGTTTGATATTGTCCTTGGAGCCACAGCGAGACGTGACATGGCTGAAGTCCAGCTTTTTGTGCACTATCTGAACCTAAAGACAGTCAGGGAGACACATAGGCAAGCAAGAAAAGGATAGGTATCAGATAGAGGTGTTACAGACAGAAATAGAAAGCAAAAGAGAGATGAGAGCAGCAGAAAAGAGAAGATCAGCTGGCAGCTTTAAGTTCACAGAAAACTTGCACTGTTATGGAAGAGTTTCTGTCATTCAACTCAAATGCTTCCTCTTAAATTAGCTCAGTGTTTGAAACATCAGCTAAATGGAGCTAACGCATAAGGCTGTATTTATTTATTTATTTTTCCAAAAAAAGAAAGAAATTCCAGTTCCAAAAATGAATGCTGAATGTGAAACAGATGAGGGTACTGACTTAATAACAAAGCGCTTCCATTGACAGCATAAGATAAAGCCAGCAAAGGACAGGTGAGACAGAGCACATGCAACACAATACTGTACTGCACAAAACATTCAGGGTGAGTTTTGGCGAAGCATGCCGTTCAGACTAAATGTTGTTGAACTGTCACCAAGTTTGAGCAACAACTACCAGGATGTTTGATTAAAGGTGGATTACAGACAAGAGAATGTTGATCAGGTCAAGACATCCTCATGCGTGATGTAACCTGACACATCGGCAACTTCAGCCTAACTGAGCCCAATTGCGTGTTTTGTTTTTGCTTTGACTTTTATTTTTGGAGTAAAATATTCCAAAAGAAGAATGCATAGCATTGTCATGAAATAAGCGGACTCACTTTCAAAAGCAGTACCCCGCAACTGTCAGACATAATATGTATTTAATCTTTTAATTCATTTAGCCCTTATCAAATGTTTTATTTAAATGCATTAAGAGACAAAAACCCAATCATTTCAAAATACTTTGTGGCTCTGCATGATCGATGTTTTGTCTGAAATTTTAGTTTGTATCGGTGCGAGTGTTTTTTTTTTTTTTCTTCAATCAAAATCAAAACTTAACAGTATAACAAGAATGCTGCCCCCCCCCAACACACACACACACAATTACTTATGCTTTGCTGCTGGCTCAATTGTGGGAATTAAATGAACATCTCTCTCGGCTACTCCAACATCCCTAAGTGATATTTGATAGAGCTGAACAGTCATAAATTTCCAGTACCATCTTCCGCCATGTCCATTTCATCTGCTTATATTGCACTTCTGGGCTGGTTCGGGAAGATAAATAAAAAAATAAAAACACTTTTTTTGAAAACAGGATCAGATAAAGGGCTCAATGCGAGGGGCGTGGCCCCACAGTAATGTTTATAAGAGCATAAATATTGGGATCTATCTTGTTTTTGTGGATTACGGTATTCATGGTAACTAAATTAAATGTTTTAATTATGGCAGGGATCACCAACTATATTTCTCAGAGGGCTAGAATTTTACCGGACAGTCATCTTGGGGGCCAGACCATCGAATAAAGATGAAATAAAAATCAAATGTTGGCTTTTTTTAAACAAATATTTTCTCTTTGTTCCTCATAATGATAAAATCCAGTCACGGGCCGGATTGAATGGTTTTTGGCCCGCGGGCCAACAGTTGATGATGACTATTATAGTTAGATGTCAGTAAAACTGGAAATAACAATGCCTGCCAACTTTACTCTCTAAAAAGTTCAGTTGTTCTTATTCAAGCAAAAAGCAGTATAAACCGGCACACAGCGGAATGAAATATGGATAAAGTGGGCTTGATGGAAATGTTTCAAGAAGAAATGATATTTCGAAACTAAGACGTCTGATCGTAATGGGAATGAACAGGAAACTGAAATGAAAGTGTGGAATTTTAATACTTCTTAATCCATGAATTGTTATGCTAAATACTGCATATACGCAGGAGCCACAGCACAGCGGAGAAGATCTTTGAGCTAATTCCAGAAGTAGTCCTGACTTATAAATAGGGGAATTACTCTTTCCAAGGAACTGTTCTTTTTTCAGCCTGATGAAAATGCAATTTACAAATCGTGCAACTCAGTTTGTTTCATATCTGTCATGCATTCGGGACTGATGTTTTCTCATTCCACTATTAAAAAATGTCTCATATTGTATAGTATTGTAAATGAAATAAAATTAAGGTTTTTGTTGCCTGAAAACAAAAACATTATTTCACTTCAGGCTAATCCTGATGACTAATATTTACTGATCTCCACTAAATTGCAAAACTCCTGCATTATTAAAAAATTCTTAAATCCTTCGACAACAACCAAGATATCTCTGAGAAAAACAATTTCCTTACCATGCCAATGAGTGCAAATAAATGCCCATCATTGTTTTTTATATTGGAAGTTTTATTTATTTTCTTTTTCTAAGCCTTCCTTAATTTTACTGTGTCTTTCATTGACCATAGGACACTATGTGGTCAATGCAAATTGGAGAAGAAATTAAATATTGGTGTGTAGAAGTGAATATGCAGGTGGCGGCGACTCACTCTGGCCTTGGAAGGATTGGATGGGTCTGTTGTCTTGTTGTTCTGTATGGAAGAAACCTGGGGAGACACCCACCTCCTGGTCAATAAATCTCACAAATTCTTACTGGAAAGGATCATTCGCTTCATTATGAAACATGGTCCTAGCAGTTTTGTAGCATTTGGCTGAAATGTAAGCAGAGCAAGAACTATACATTTCAAAATGCATCCAATTATTTATGTTGACATAGTAATCATAGAATGAGCCTGTTTGGTCATTCATGCCCATAGTTAACCTCCACCATATTTCTCAAAAGTTGAATACAGGCAACAAGTTTTTCCTTGGTTGTTAAAGACAGTTCATCTTGAAAAATTTTTCTTCAGTTCTAAATCTTAGGTATAGAGCAAGGATGGGCAACCAAAATGGCCCGTTGGGGATGTTTCCTCTATTACAGTAGATTCCTGAATACGCGCAATAATTTGCAGATTTTTATATTTTTGTAAATATTATTTTTTTTTTTTGGGGAGGCGCAGAAAAAGTATAATGGAGGTTAATCTGTGTTTTTTCGTAGAATACTTTGGGTTTTATTATGCCAATGCATTTCATTGGGTGTCAGACGCAGATTTTCACGATTCGCAAGCCGACCTGGGGCAAGCCAAATATTGCACATCAAAACACAAATTGGTTCATATTTCTTGTTAGTGAAGATGAAAAAAGGTAACAAAATCAGAGAGCATTTGCTGAAAACGACACTGTGCATGAGGCTTCATAATAGACAAACAAATATCAGCATCATTAAAGACGTAGTGAGCCAGTGCAAGAAATTACTAAGCAGGAAGTGATGTGCTGGAGCGAGTATGTCATACAACTTCACAAAGGTTGATCAAAAGAAGAAAGGCGTGGAAGAAAAAGGAGTGAACCTATTAAAGAGCACTAATAAGAGCAAGAAGAAAACACAAGACACTTTTTTTTTGGAGACAGTGCACTCCTGACAGAGTGGCAATTTTGTGGTAGAAACTCAATCTGAACACTGTTCAGACCATGGCTAAGTCTTGGCACGGGGTGAAATGCTGATGGGTGAAATTGATCAGAGAACCAGCTAGAGCAACGACAATGCCCCACTCATGCGCAGACAAGCCCCATCATTCCTTGTCAGTTCGGCTACCTGTCTTGCTCCCTGTTCCTGCTCTCATGCTCGTATCTTTTCAGTTGCCGATCCTGTTTGCCCATCCGACTGACCGACTATGCCCAAACGCTGCCTGCCCCGACCTATTGCCTGTCTCTGACAATGATTTCGCCTCACGTCATACTTGCTTGTCAGTTCGGCCCCTGCTTGTCTTTGACCATGTTTTCACCTTGACCTCCTGCTGCATTGCATCTGCAATGCGCCCGCTCTCCACCTCTTGCTCTTTTCAATAAACGAGACGAGTGCTGCATTTGGTTAGGAGGAAAAAAACTCTTGATTTGCACAAAGGCGATTATGCAAAAAGCACTAAGTTATCACAACATCCCACCGTACAGGTATTTTGCCTTTCCCTGCCAACGAGCCAGCAGCATCAGTCCTTCCTCTATTTTTTCCCTTACAGGGCACCAAATGGAAGAGCTACAGTACATTCGTTTTGTATTTTCTAATACTAGTTTGTTTTGTTACATTCATCTAACTTGGAAAAAAATGCCGATTGAAAAATATCCTGAAAAAAAACGCTGTTTGAAAAACAAGCCAATTGCCCCAATATAAGGACATACACATTGTCACAGGAAATATAGCATGCATGAACAGAAATAATGTGGAAGTGTCACAGAAGGTGTGAGGCTGTAAATTGCAACTTGCAGGATGTATATATGGATGAAAATAATAATTAAATCAACAACATGAGAATGGGATCTTCTTGTATTCTTTCCCCATTTTGGGTTTAATTGTTGTAAATCACGGAGTTGAAACAGTCTATAAATTAAAATAATGCTTCATGGATTATATTTGAAGATGGCAAAGTTATAGTTTTAGTATGTAAGTTCACAGTAACAAAGTTTTATCCCTTGCCAAAAAAATTTCAAAATTTAACCTTGGACCTGTGTGTAGTGAGCACTATGATGAGTGAAGAAATCCTTGCAGCATGATTTGCAAAGATAACATTTAGCTTCTTTGGTTGTCCTACCTTTCCTCCACCAGGCTGGTATTTAATGTTGTCGGTGGACCCGATCTTGGAACGTATGTTCTTCAAGTCTGGTGTGGGCGCATTGATGGGGCGGAGAGTTCGAGGAGCTCGGGGCACCGTCGGCTTCTTTTCCAGAGCAGTTTGCTTGGGGACAGGAGGCTTGGTGATGACCCGGCGCCGTTGGGTGGGAGCGGCTTCACCGTTGGTTGTGTTTGCTGGAGTTGTTGGAGAGGTGGTGGAAGCTGGACGTGGACGAGCTACAGAGACCAAAAAAAAAATCTCTCATATGATGTTTTAATCAATTTAATGTCATGTCAGAGTAAAATGGTCTAACATTTGAAACCGGATTATGCACAACCCTAAAAAGTACTTACAGAAATGTAATTGAAGAAAAACACTGTCCAATTTTTCCGACTTCACATATTTTATTCATATGCGTTAAGTTTCTCACCTGTGGGTTTGGTTTTCTTGGCTTCTGCTGACTTGTTCTCAGTCTTGTCATTCTTATTTGCTGTGCAAAAGGAAGCAGTAAATAAATGTTATAGCGGGACTAGAAATAGGAACCACTGGGAATATTGTGCACTATACCGCTTATCGTTATTTATGTTGTGGATGAGCTGGAACCTATCCCAGCTGACTTTGACCGAGAGGTGTAACACACCAGAGGCACATAAACAACACTTGACGCAGGATGGCCGGAGACCAGATTCAAACCCCTAACCAAACAATTGTGAGGCAAATGTGCTAGGTACACCATACTGACATGAAAATCCTGCATGTAGTTACCCTGAATGCTAAAATAACTTGTTTTGCTCTGTCTGAAGATCCCAAATATATTAGAGATCATCTAACATCCCAGAACACATGACATTACCTCAGAGGTTTTCCGTCTACTATAGTCTACTACTATAGAAATTATTTTTCTGTTGTTAAATGTGTGTGTTTGTGTGTGCTCTTTGATTTACCAGCTGTTTTGGTCCCAGCAGAAGCAGAAGAATTGTTCTTATTGGCAACAGAACGCGGAGCGGGCGTGGCTTTTTGCACAGCTGCACGTTTCTCAGCTGCTCCACTTTCTGGTGTCTGAGAATCAAACCAAAATAAATATATTATGTGTGTGTGTGCATATATATATATATATATATATATAAATAACTGGGACATAATGGGATGTTGTATGTACTGTATAAGGAGAGGGGGTATACTTTGTATTCAACTTTGGAATAAGACTGTAGCAAAACATGTAAAAAGTGCAACATTGTTGATGGTTTTCAAGTGTACTGTTAATGGTACAACACAATTATTGCTTTCTTACTTTTGCAGATCCAGTTGCTATTGGAGGCCTCTTAGCAGCAGTGGGTGTTGCCGCCTTGGGCAGAGGACTTTTTTTATTAGCTGGGGTCATGGTTGGGGAGGGGCGTTTGGCTGAGGTGGCCTCGCCATTGGTTGGGAGGGTGGACGGACGAGATTTGGATGCATTTGTTTTGGTCGAAGCCACCTCAGTCTAAAGGTTCAATTAAAATGAAATGATCCATAAGAAAAGAGTACAAAATAATAAAGGGAAAAAAATAAATGAATGTTTGGATCAAATAAAATAGGGAAGGAAATAGAACAAGCAGAAATGGAGTGAGCAATGTCATTGCAGAGCAAGCACATTACAATTGCAACATCCATTTTCTATATCGCGAATGCTCATTAGGGTTGCAGGTAGGCTGGAGCCTATCCCAGCTGGAAAAAAGTCTCCCTATTTTCCACAACCCAATGTTGGCAGGTATGGAACATGCAAACTCGACGCAAGAAGGCCTGAGCTAAGATTGGAACAGCAAACTTCTTGACTTTGAGGCAGACATGCTAACCACTCAACTGCTCCAATCCAACCACTTCAATCAGAGCAGCCACAAATTCAAAAATCAAAACATATTCATCAACATAAAAAAATGTCATCATGCCTCAGTCCCAATGAGCAGTAAATTACAAAAGCAAGTGCCAAATATGTAGCAGTCCAAATGCACATCAATAATCAAATCACATATTAGATACTGGGCATGCACAAGCAAGGACAATGAAAATGTACTGCAGTTGTACGTATGTATGTATCAAATGTTATTATTGGTATATTTTGGCGAATAATAACCAATCTATGTCATTTTATTTAACCATCTAACAAAAAATATCTCGGTTAAGTGTGTGCTAAAATGAGCGTACAACTCTAGCTACACTGTTGGACTCTGTCAAAAAATCAACACAGAATACCCAACATGGTAAACAACATAGAGAGAAGGGATCATCTTATATTTTAACAACTGAAAAAAGCTGCAGTTGTAGTTTTACCAATATACCAATATTTCCGTAATAGCTATACAAGTATAATAATATGTTTGCTTAAGTACTAGTAAAGGGCTACAGTAATTAAATACTGATGTGGTAGGTTTTCATTCAAAATGAATCTGCTGTGTTTTTTTAGATGACAGAAGTCCAACCTTAGATCAAGCATGATCGTGTGGAAAGCCAAATGTGTGTGTCTTGCTATTCCTAAATTTGACACCCTGAGCGTGAGAAGAAATACTGCATGAGTAATGCAGATGTACTGTGCGCATGCGTGTGTGAGTGTGTGTGCATGCGTGTGTAAAAGATCCACCTTGCTCTTGTTGTCCTGGCTTGGCAGGGCCTTGCTGCCATTGCCCGTTGGAGACTTGGCCACCACTTTTCCTCCTTTCTCATCCTTCTTTTCAGTCAGCTTCTTTTCCTCTTCTTTCTTATCTTCTTTGTTGGTCTTCTCTGGCTTGTCTGTTTTCTCTGCCTTCTCGCTGGCCTTGTTTTTCTCAGCATTCATCTTGTCCATCTTCTCGTCATCCTTGAGAATTTTCTCAGGCTTCAGATTCTTCTCAGGGCAGTTGTCTTTGTTCTGCTTCTCCGCTATCGCCTTCTTCTCAAAGGCATCCATCTTTTCTGTCTTGCTGGACACGATGTCTGTCTTTTCCTGCTTGGCCTTGTCAACTTTCACTGTGAAAGTAAGATTAGTAAGATGAGTGTCAGGCTATTTTAACCAATTCACACTGACTGAATTACAACACAAATGGAAAAAAGTATTTCCAATATTGCATGTGGAAATAAATGCAAATTAAATTAGTTTTTATCTTACCATATAATATATTAAAGACTGCAGTAAATACAAACGCTCCTTCTATTAAGCGACAAATTGTCATAAGCTAAAAAAATCCAAATTAACTGATGTTTCCCACAAAGGCTATAGCACCATGAATTAAAAAAAAATAGTGTAATAAATTTGTTCTGCTCCAAAGTTTGAACAGAATTATATACAAGTCTAAGACACAAGTGTGACAGTAATTAGACACATTTTATAAAAAAAATTGTTACGGTAGAACTGGTATGCTAATTATTATTGAATTAAAAAAAAGTGGAATAAATGTATTCTGCTGCAAAGTTTGAACAGAATTACATGCAAGTCTAAGACACATGTATGACAGTAATTAGACACATTTCATATTTTTTTTTGTTACAGTAGAACTGGTATGCTAATTATGCATGGTTAGAAGGGCAGAAAGAGCCAAACTCTCTGCTTCTGTTTTTAAAATCTTACATAAGACATCTGGTTGCGCTCATTCTTCATGCCGCACCATTTTCATTCGTGCGACACACTTGCCAATTTGATTTTGTTGTGCTTGTAAAATACTGACAGATATCACTTGACAACTTCCACAACTCTGGCTACCTTCAAATAAAACCAACAAAAGTTATATTGGATCTTTCAATTAGGTCAGCCTGGAGCCTCAATCAAACAGGCTTTGCTAATGAAAATTGATCACTGGTACTTGTGTGGTCACACAGTCAGTGATGACCTAATTAAATTACCTTTTATGGAGTACAATTCATTTCACACATGGATTACCACTACCACCCAACACAGTTTAAAATGTTCTCCCCAAGGGGGGCCCATCACACAATTTGAGGAGGACTGAACATGAACATGTTTGTAATGAGAAAGCATATGGGAAAAAAAATGTGTCAAGGATATGAAACTGACAAAGTAGGACTTTGCAATTGATATATCTGTTAATTAGTTCTAATTCTGCAACAAAGTTTCATACAATGTAAACATGCACAGTGAGTGTAGATCAGCATGTTGTTTAACAACCTGATTATTTTTAGTGAGACTGCGGTGAGGAGCATCTTAGAGCAAACAGATCTAAAAGACAGAAAAATAGTTGCTGCTCTCTGTGCAGTTGTGCCTTTAAAATCTTGAAGATGACGCCATTACAAACTCTTCACACGCGTGTGTGTGTGTGTGTGTTTGTGTGAGCGTGCATGCACAGACACTGCTAAAAATAGCTGCTCTATATTTGAATGAGTACAGTCAATGTCTAATCAATATCCCAGCTCTTTCCTTATAATTGCAGTCTCTAAACAGATCTGAATGCTACATAATTCTGTAAACTATTATAAAGCGTATTGGAATAAACTACAAATAGAGAAAATAAAAATGCATGCTTGGTTTAACTTGAATTTGCTTAATATTTTGTCCCTGTTTTTTTTTTTTGGTCCTGTTTCATACATTATCTACCATGAAGCAATGCAAAGATGTGGTGAATCAGCAAGATCACACCTAAGAATGAGGGGTTTAAATTGGCCTTGCTAGCGTGAAGAACCCAGACAGCGAGCACTCATTTTCAACACTATTTTTTCCTGACCTGCTATTTTTTTTCTTTTTCTCGTGGGTCACACCTGAGAACACGCCACTTCAAAGCAGCTAACAGACCCAATTCCATTTTTGTGGCTGGAGAAAGAAAATCCTGAACCTTCTGCGGCCAGGTCAAGATCATTTTTCTTCAAAGGTTTTGATGGTAAATGGACATTTTGGTAACAGCGGTAACAGCGGACATACATACCAGCCGAGGTTGGCACAGAAATTAAAACATTGGTCTCGCAGGTCCCATGATGTCTCCTAGGTGGTGGAGATGACGGCAACACAGGTGATATCATTAACGGAGTTGACTTCATTGATGCCATTGCAGCTGAGGCTTCCGTGGCGTCGGTCACTGTGAGCGAACGCCGGACCACCATGTGCGGGTAGGGCACCCTGAGTGGACACGCTGTTCCCATTACGGCAAAGTTGGTTAAGTTAGGCGTTACTGCTGCTGAGCCTTCCGCACCGCTGAGGAACATTTCAGCATTTAACGTGGGAACAGATAGGTGAGAACAGTCCGACATTGCTCGTCTGACCACACTTCGCTGGGGCAGCTCGTTGGCTTGATTATTTTTTGTCCCATTGTCGACTGTAACATCTAATGTCACTTTGCTGTCTTCACTAGAATTCGTCTTTGCATCCTTACTTTCTTTTCCACCTGTATGAGCTTCAGCATGGTTCAAGTTGCCTTTTACCATCACTCTTCCCTCTCCAATGATGTTTGCTTGGTTAGATGAAGCAGGGAATACGGAGAGCCTTGAAGATAATGTCTTGTTACTTCCTGTTGCGTTGACTATAGATTGAGCAGCAGGTTGCTCATCAGGATTTTGCCTCCCTATAGGTGACTTGAGTCCTGCGTCTTCAATCAGACAACCAGTTGAATTTTCTTCAAAAATATGCTCAAATGAAGACGAACAAACTGTATTTGGCTGATTATTCTTGTCTCCTGAACATGAACGACCAGTCGGAATAGGTGTGTCCTGCTTTTGTTTAACTTCTTGGGATTGCTCAATGTAAACTCCATCTTTGCTTGGGCGAGAGCAGTTCAGGTTCTGTAAAAGGTTTGTTCCAAAGTTAGCATTTGATCCAGGTTTAGATTCCAGTGCGGCATTGAATAATTTCCCAGGAGAAACTGCTGGAGAAGTTGATGAAGAAGAAGGGGAGGAATAGGGAGAAAGAGGGCTGCTGGGAGTTTGTCCTGCACTCCCGAGAGAAATGCCTCCCCTTTGTTTTTCCGCCTTCGGTCCCCCACCTGTTGTTTTGTTATCCTCGACGATCAACACAGGCATATTTAGACCCAGGGTCTCTGGTGTGATTCCAGAGGATGTTTTGCCACACCCTAATCTCAATTCCTCTTCAGTTAAAGTCACATTGAATCCCCCTTGTGGGGTGGTCGCAACCTTCCCACCAGGTGCCATCTGGCCTGGGTCATGCAAGCCGCTGTGGTCGGCCAAAACTGCAGGGATGTTGGCAGCTGAGAGGGTAAGTGCAGGTTTCGGTTGCTGCTGTTGATGCCCACTGGATGGTTGTCTGCACCCGTTGTTACCAGCAATAATGCCAGGCTCCTGCCACTGTGAGCCAGACAAAAAGGACATTTTCCTGTTGTCGTATGCGTCCTTTGCTCGTGCCGCTGTGTTACTGAACCCCTTTAATTCCGTCTTGGTCTTTTCTGTTGTTTGAGTCCGTCTTCCTCTCTGTTTTCCTCTTGCTTAATGTCCAGTAAGGGAAAAATGCTCTAAATATTAGAGCTTAAAAAAATGGGGGAAAAAAAAACATCCTCTGTATAGTGATGCCCGAATTGGTTTGAGGGTGCGATTGTTCTGAAGTGTGAGAAGAGCATGCACGCAAATTGTATGTGCATGTCTTAACAAGTGTGGCAAGGAAAACTCAGATAAGAGCGAGTGTGTGTCTGGTAGTCTTGCTTCCTCTCTGAGCTCTGCACAGATCAGCTGTAGGGATAAATTACACCTTGCGCTCTCTCTCTCGCTCTCCCCCTCTCCTTTTCTCTCTCTCTCTTTCCTGACATCACACAATCACATGACAACCGGGAATATTCCCTCATTTGCTGGTACTAAATTTCATCTAGTCCCTAGCGACAAACATGTACAAGCATACGTGAGACCACCATTTCCATACACTTACATGGGCTGTGTCTGAATGTCCATCCTTTTCCCCTAATCCATCTTTCACGATATATTCCTGCACTATATGGTACTAGAAAATAGTTCCCTCATTCTGTTTGGTGATTTCAGACAGCCAACTCACTACTTTTTCCTTGTGGCATATCAGGTGACCACCGTACATGTCCTGACAAAGATCCCAGACTATTTATTGTGAATAAAAAGTATATTTATTTTAAACTGTTTTCATTTTCTTAGTTGTAAATTTCTTGAATTGAATTAAATAAACTGCCTTTCATATGTTGATTTAGACTGAGACACAAGGAGAGATTTGCAGGAAAACACTGAGGACTGCAATTACCCTGACAAGTGTGATGAGGCTATTGACTGGCGACAGATGTGAAAAAAAACAAACAATGAATATCTACAGTGACTTCAGTTGACATCAATTATGATAATTTGTGCGCTTGTCTTAGAAATTATATTATCCCGTTTTTGGTTTACACAAATGAGTATTTTTATTTTGTAAAAAATAAAAAATACTGGCATTCAATCACAGAGGCTACTCTTATTTCCTTTGGCCCAAAGAATATCTTATGCACTCAAAATAATGTGTTTCTTGAAAGATGCTTGTAATAAATGTATATACTGCTGATTTCAACTGTTTACCTATTTGTAAATTTGTTATAAAGTTGCTATTTGCAAACAGTTCATAGTACATAGTTCAAGTGACACACCCATTTAGGAAGCTGAAAACATACTCATAACAACACGCCACCAACGCAAAGGCTAACTTCAAAATGAAAGCTTACCAAAGAATTTAAAGACACCAATAAAATCGCCGGGCAGCACGATGGCGCACTGGTTAGTTCATTACCTTCATAATCTTTAGCTACCCAGGTGGGACTATAATCACACCGAAACAATAAACGGGATTCCCTGCCAATTCATGACTCTCCCTCATAGACCCTAATCTCTGCTTCCTTTCTTCCTCATCCAATCACACTTCATGACGTCCCAGACAATTGGAAATTACAGAACTCATGACCAAAATCCAATGATTATTTTGCGTACCACCAGAGAGAGAGCCTTGAATATCACTTGTTGGTAAAGTACAATTTGAGAATCACTGCTCGAGCATACTCATGACACTAGTGAGCATAAACGGCATAGAAGATGGATGAATGTATTCAAATGAATGCAATAGTTTGTCTTGTGTTTAAATGTTTAAATAATAAGCCGAATTGAATTAAGTCCAACCCTTTTCAACAAAAATGTTGCCTACATGCAACACATATCTTATGATGATGTAGAGAGTCATTAGGTTAGATTGCTGTGCCTGTTGTAAAATGGCAATTTCAGAAATGGCCCTTTGGTAATAATAGTCCAATAAACCACTGTTAATTGAATCCAAACAAAGGCCAATCACTCTGGATATATTGATGTCCAACTAAGTTTTGCTATTTTTACTGGCCTGCAGTCCAGAGTTGATAGATGATGTCATTCATTTACAAACATTAGGGAAACATAGGGGTACCGAATAAAATGAGATTCTTAGATGATGTTTTCTACCCAGACAGTCTCATAGAGGTCATGGTAAATGATCTTTATGAAGGTCAGAGATTTCTGAGCAGCTGGAGACAGGGGAGCCAAGAGGAGACAGAGGATGCTACAGCTGCCTGCCTGTGGTGCTGAGAAAAGAGGCAGAATGGGTGGGGGCCGAAGGAGGAACAGAGGGTTGGGGATCTTGTCACAGTGTTTCTATTTTTAATCTTCAACCTCACAGACTGTCACACCCAGTCCACTCCTTCTCTATTCCTCCATCCCTCACTTGCAGAGTGGTTTAGTTGCTATGGCAACCGCCTCCCACATCTCCCCGACAACGCCTTCCCCTCTCCAACAACACCCTCAATTGCCCACCCCACCCCTGCAGTGCAGATGCAGTGATTACTGCGTTGTGGCAGAGACTCAGAGAATCTGGGTAGCCAGTGGAAGATATGATGTGGTCGTAGGAGACAGAAAGGGCAAAAACATAGATAAAGAAAAAATCCAAATGGCAAATGTGGACATAAAGGGAATGGAGATTAGAATACAAAAAGGGAAAATGGAAAATACAGGAAAGTGCTTTGTTACAACAACAGCTTTTGTGATCTTAAAAAATATTTTAACAGGTTGGTGGGCTGGGGGTAGGGGGTCACACTCGGAAATACCATTGGGGATGCAAGGTGGTCTAGCGGAGGAAAGAAAACTACCCATGTGGACAGTGAGACTGTGATTTGCGCTAGATTTAGGGCATGCTAAATATTTCTTTTCCTGGAGTTAAATCTAAATATAATTATGTTCTTTCAACTCATCTGGTGTGAAAAACTCATAGCAATAACACTTGAATCAAATAGATCACAGAGGTAGCAACAAAAAGAGCACCAACCCATGTCACTGCAACATCACAGTGTGGGCTAAATTAAGACTGCATTTTCTCCCCTGTGAAAAATAGGGTTTTCTACCAACTCGCTCTAATTGAAAACAAATGAGCCAAGACTGAGCCACACAACACTATTAGCAGCCAATGCAATTAAAAGGGGTCGTTTCTCATGCAGCGTCAGTGACAGCTCAGCCTTCTGTACATCCTCAGCAGGAACTGCTTCCTCAAGATCAAGAGGATACAGTATAAGCAGATGTGAGTGGGATCGCTTTGAACACTATTTAAAGCGAGAGGTGCAGAGGCACAGACTACAAGTGTACTGTAAACGAAAAGATTTAGTGCATGTCACTGAATGGCACACCCTACAAAACAGCTGCTGACCTTTGATCTTAGAAATATACATATAGATCGATGCCGTAAACAAATTGGAATATTTCCAATGTCAGACATGTATGCCAAAGATGAAATGATGATGAAATAATAAATAATGATGCAATTATGTAAGCTCTTCGAGTTGACACCTTTATTCTTTATAATATTGGACTAAATTGCTATTTTATGAAACAGCTATTTACTATTAGTGTTACAGAACTCAAACATCATACAATATGGAAACCTTTCCCAATGCTAATTCCATGTTCATTTGTAAAACCAGACTCCCTTCTGCTTTCATGGGATACCATGTCTGGTGTTTTTCACTATCATGAGGCCATCAGCCATCATTAAATTTAAAAACGTTTTGTCACAAAAAAACAACAACAAAAAGACTGCAAGAAAGGATTGTACCCGCTCAGTGTTTCCTTTTAAATATTTGCTTTAAAAATTTAAAGCATATGTACAAATTTGATATGATGAGTGAAATATGACTTACCTGGTGCTACTTCGTTGGCAGCATTGTGAGAGCAAGTGAGAGAGAAGGAAAAAAAGAAAGACAATTTTAAGAACCATCATGCTTGTCACACTCAACTATTATGCAACTTAGACATTCCATTACCCAATAATTGTTAAACAATATATTATCACAATATATAAATTCAAGGAAGTGCAGAAACATGTCCAGTAAGATGTTGCAGTTGACAGATTTCAGATTGGTCCCAATTACACTCTAAGGCCGATTCTCATTGTTGTAAGAAAAATATATGAATTTAGACTCTTTGCCACATCAAATTTAGTTAGAACACTGCCACTTACTGGTCAGGTTATTAAGTGAGGAGAATAATACAGCACACTATATACTTCATTCGACAGAAAACAGATATCGTAAGTATAGCCAGAGCATTAAATCAGACGCATTATATAAGTAAATACAATTCACCCCAGATTACAGGAGAAAATGCATTGTAAAAAAAAATGACACCCAAGATGGTAGGTAGATGATGATCCAAAGTATTTCACAATTTTAGTACTTTTTAAAGTACCACATGAGTGGAAGCCCAATGACAAAGGGTGATTTGTGGATTAATATAGTACACAAAAGAGAGGCCAGTTTTTACAAACTGCACCAGATAATACTATCATGTTTAAGGTTAGAATAAAACTTTTAGTACAGGAAGTGGGGCAAGGGTATGAGGGATCAGATTTTAGTATCTTGCAGTGGATAAAAGTCTACACGCTGAGGGTTGTGAAAGATGGTCAAAAAAGAACGCCTGCTAAAATAGCCGAACTTTATTTGGTGTTAATCAGAAGCATGGCTCCTATTTAAAATTAGTTTGAAAATAAATGGGTAATTCTTAACTTAGCTATATGTACACACTTGCATCACTACATTATTTCAGTTTTTTATTCTCCTCTCTAAAAGCTTTTTTTATATATTTGGCATTGTACAGTTAGTTTCTAAGTGTCAAAATGAAGGAAAAGGTTTTGAACTAAATATCTTTCATTGTCATTTTTCCATTTCACAGTTGTGTAGACTTTTTATATCCACTGTAGTAGCACACATTTTTATATAACATTTCATCTTCCAAATTATAGTCATGTATACTTTTAACAACATCACAACAATTACAGTTAGAGAACTAGAGCTGTGACGTTTTTTGTTTTTAGCCAGCTTGCTTCACACTGCATTAAATTAACATTTGTGTTTCTATGGGCACAGTGGAAAGTTACACAAGCTGTTGGCCTTACGAGAAAGGACAGAGGAGAAATAATTTCACTTATCTGATTTAGCAGATCAAGTAATTAACAGGTTATGAAAGAGGTAATAGAGCAATACACAGCAGCAAAGCATAGTGGAACCATCATTTGGAGCCCGACTAAAACAATTTGAACATGTCCAGCATTTGCGCAAGTCGTTATGAAGGGACATAATCACTTTTAAAAAGCCTTCCAGTAAAGAGTTTCTTCACTATTTTTAGTTTGTTTGCTTTTGTATGCTCAACTGCCGCGACCCTTGTAATTAAAAATATGGACCAAGGTCCAAGCAAGTCTAGTACTCAATCCACAAGCAAACAGGCATGCATAGCACAAGACAAATATAAGCAACTTTTTTTTAATTTTAGATGATCAGCCCCATGTTAGTCATACTATTCCCTGTAGTTCACCAACCTTCCAGTGAGGGGAGCAGTGGTGATGCGGGAGCTGCAGGTGTGGTGAACAGAGATGGGGTGGCTGCAGCTTTGTTGGGAGTGTCTGATAATGCTGGCTTTACAGCTTCACTGATAGTGGAAGGAGGACAACCAAGATGCATGACTGCACCGGTGGAGACTGTTGCATTAACAGTAGCGGGAGATGCGTTTGGACTGGGAGCAGTTGTGGGGGTTATGCGTGAGGCTGAGGGGATGAAAGGCTTTGCATCAACGTTGAGGACTGATTCACGGGCAGATTTAGAATATTGGGTGTCTGTGACAGGTGAGGGGCAGGGCTTTGACGGCAGAGCAAAGTTTGGAGGGACATCTGAAGTGGTCTTAGAGGCTTGTGAAGAAGAGACAATGACGTCTGCTGATGCGGACAAGGAAGTTGACGAAAGTTCGGGTGCGTTTGTGATAGGGGTGGCGTTCTGTGAGTCGGGGGTAGAACCTGGCGGTGTCTGGAGGACTGAATCGAGAAAAGAGAACGTCTGGGAGACCGGGCTCAGATTGTCCCCCGTCGTTAATGCTAAATCTCCACTAACAATCCCTAGTGTACTACTTTTATTGGTAGCGTTGCCCGGTGAGCTAATTGGTTGAGGTTTGCTGGTCACATTTTGGGTAGACACAGGGTAGTCATCGACACACATGGGCTCAAAGGAACTAGGAGATGAATCTGCTGTGCGATTGGTCAAACTTGTAGGTATTTGCGTAGATGGAGAGAAACTTGGACTGGGGTTGGATTTAGGAACTTTGGAGTCCAAAGGGCCAAAGTCTGTTGCTGTGGCCCAAGTAGGAGCCACTGCAGCTGGGATGGGAGACACCGGCTGCTGGGGTGCTCCCCACTCCTCTGGTAGTCTTGCACGGCTTTTCATTTTCTTGCCTTTCACTCTACCTCCTGCCCCACTCTCTCTTATTTCCCACTCCCAGTTGTCTTCCTCCTCCTCCTCATCCTCCTCCACACCCTGTCCACCCTTATCCTGCAAGCCATGTTTGTCGGAATGGCCGTTCTTCTCCTGGCTATCCAAGAAGCTGTAAACCTCGTCACGCCCCTTCCTCTTCTTCTTCTTCCGCCTTTGCTGTTGCTTGCCAGCCTCACACCCCGATCGTTCGGGACTGAGGGGTTCAGATGTGGAGGAAGTGGGGCTGCTGTCATCCACTGAGCCGCTGGGAGAAAGGGTGGGAGCTGCCGAGGGGGGAAGGTTTTATATGAGCAGGAACCAGTCACATACTGTGTCAGAAAGCAAAATTAAATACCAAAAAGAAATAAATTATGTGAAAAGGTAGGCTCTTTGAATTATGTCTAAATGTATGTCCTTAAGGTCCCTGAACAAAAAATACTGGGAAAAATATACCTCAGAGTCAAAAGGCACAATGAATCTTGCATTACTTGTATCACACATCTCTTTAAGGCTTCATCCACATGCTCTTTTTCTTTGACTTCCAAGGTTTGTGTGATGTTGCCAAAAAGGATTACAATTAATTAGATGAAATAGGTTGAAAAACCATTAAGTCTAAAAGGGAACTGACGGATTAATTGTGGAATAGATTTATTTTATGTAGATTATTTTTTTCATGGGATCAATAGTTTTATAAACAAATCAGATTGCTGTCCAAAAACACAGAGTGGACTGCGGTAGGTTTTTAGGGTTCCACTGTACTCGATTTATTCACTAAACCTAAATAATTAAAAATGTGTATCATTTTTAGGAGTACTATATATATCATTTATAAAAATTCTGACTAATAGCATTTCTAAATTTGTTTTACATTCATGGCACATTTTAGGAACCAATCAATTTGTGTATGAAGGAGACATACGTAAGTTTAGATTCACATTTACCTAATGACATCATCATTAGCAGCACAACCCGAGATACAAAAGGGCTTGTTTATGAAGCAGCTATATATAACATAGCAAAATAGGCATACAAAGTATAACAATAAAGCGAGTGCATTGTGAATACAGTACATCATTAAAAGCAGGATTCAAAACAAATTCATGCGTGCTGGGAGCATCATGAAATACAATTATCCATTGCTACACATGCAATGATTAGAAAAAAATAAATAAATCATGTTCAAAAACAACATCTTGGAATAGGTAAGAGAAAGGAATGACAAGCAGTACATGCAAGATATTACAAAATAAATGTTTTGCGTATGAACTTGCTTGAAATGATCCAATCATTTTTTCCCCCTTGTTATCTGACCTGTCATTAGATGAATAATAATTATATAAACTCCTATTTTTATATTTATATAATATGACTACATCTCACTCATCCAGCGACTAAAGAAATATATGTAAAAATTGAAAATAGATACTGCTAAAAAAAACAAACCGAACCTTTATCAATCTGCTTTCACTTTATCTTTTCATGTAAAAGATCTCAGCTTCTATCATCTCTGCCTTTCGGTCTTACATCATGGAATAAACCAATCAAAACCTAGGAAAAGGTGCATACCACCCTAAAGCCGACTTTTCACTTCATAGATTGATTGCTGCTTGGCATGCGATTCTCCGGCTGTAAACAGCTCGGACAGGGGTATTAAGGTATTTAATGGATGCAAGTCTGGCACGCTCCCAAAATATGCATTATTGTTCCAGTGTTGAACATCTGATCAAATCACTAATATTTATTAATCATATGGAACTATGACCATATATGTCAACAGAATAAGATGATTATGTAGTTATAACAATTTTCCTGTCAATTCCTGTCAATCTTCTTTAAGATAGAGAAAGTACTGAGCTGCGTGCTTTCAATAAATAAATAAATAAGAAGATGCAGGAAATCTAAAGATAGGCGTCAACGCGACACTGAAATGGCTCGGTCGGATGAAAAGGCTGCCCTCTGCTGCTCAAAGTATTTCCTTTGTCATCACATCACACATTGGCTACACTGGAGCTCTACAAGAGGCAAGATTTTTTTTTACTAAGATTTCATATTTGTTCTTTTCATTTCAGAATTCCAGGCTGGGCACATTCATCGAAAGCACTTATAATACATGCATTTTAACATACATACTTCTTATCATCACTTCACTAATTTCATCCTTTCTGCATGCAGGTTACCTGGACTGCGATCCAAAGACTGGATTCCTGGACCACCAGAAGAAAACGGATCATTTGGTTTGAAGGGATTGTTGCCACTGGTGTTACTGATGTTTTGAGGCTCTGAACCAAAGAGGCCAGAAGTTTTCTGCGTGTCCGTAGATTTTCCCATTCCCATCTGGCCTAGAGAGGAGTTCACGTTTGTTTGGAACGGTGGCATGCTGGAACCCATATTACCACTCATTACAGACTGAGAAAATCCTGGAGCAGAGAAAATAAATACATTCAACAGGTATACTCCACAATTCACACTAACACTTACGAGGTTCCTTAATTCAGTTATCATTTACCGACACCTCGTCACACTTCTTTAATCTATTATAGCAATTCATGTTTGGAAGTCACTTTCATTAAATTCTAATAATATTTCTTACATTTAATTTTGCTATCTTAAACCGGGCAAAAAAACAAGATGAAGAATAAGAGAACCTAGGAATGAGTCAGGCATGCTGGCATCCTTTGTTTTGTTCTGGTTCCACTGGTCACTCATTCCACCCATCGTAGGACCTTGGAAAGCAAAAGCGAGGAAGACAGGAATCAGTAAATTAGTCATTTAACGTAAAGTTAACCCCAGTAGCTTTCATTCAACATTTGCAGATCACCATTATCTGGATAACTGTGAATCAAGTCACTCAAACTGTTTCTTGTACTTAGTTAAAGCAAACATTAAATGTCAAATAAACGACAAATTCTTACCAGACAGGTAGTCAGAAGTGAATGCAGGTTGTCCAGGAGGGTCTTGGCGTCCACCTGGAAACATCATTGATGAAGTCATCCCAAGTCCTGTCAAAGAAAAACACTTATGTGTAACCAAAACAGTATATAAAAGTAATTCTGTCAGTGGCACCAGTTTCGTTTTTTTTATCCATCATGTTGAATTTGTCCCCTGACAAGGTCCATGCTGCTTGCTCATCAAAACATTTTGCAAAACTGGCTGAACCAGCTCATAAGTGTCTCTTTCTCGTGCGGGTATTAGTGCATCTTTGACAATGACACATGCAGACAAAACATGTCGCTGAAGGGTCTATTGCTATGGTTACACCAGAAGAGGACGACAGCATCTGTGACTCTTGGCGTTCGTGTCTCACCATCTCAGAATCATCACATTTGTATGTGTCATGCTAGTGAGTGTGTTAGAAAAGGCCTCTTTGGCACGCATGATTAACTAGATAGCTTGAGCTATGCTGTTATCTTGCTGTGATAACAGAGGTACGTCAAAAAAGTGGGCGGAATAAGTTGAATAATAAAATATAAGAAAAGGCTACTTGCCTTCACACAATAAATGCTTTTAAGGTTTCTCAAAAACAAATTAAACTGCTGTTTTGAGCTTCTGTGTGTATATGAGAATGACTGAAAAGGTGCAACAATTCATATTCCTATTTAGAAATGTTCTTTGCAATGCAGGAAAAGGCCCAGATTCAACACAGGAGCCTTTGTTACCTAATTTTGCAATAAACGCAATCGTTCATCAAGATGAGCGTATCACGAATTAGGTATATGAGAAACATTCTATATCACACAACAGGTAAATAAAAAAAAAAAAAAAAAAGGCTCAGGTGTAACGGGCACATACACTAAATGTGAGGGCAGCACAGCTGGAATCTTGTCAGGCCTCTGAGGACTGCAGTCATTCTGCAGGCTCAAGGTCAAAGTCCTTCTTTTAGTCCTTCTGCATCACTAAACTGAAAGCTCTCCTGACATTTCCCATCCAAGTAAAAGCTTCCAAAATGGGGTAGCACCCCTAAAATAGACACCCACATGCGTGGGTAGGAGCGAGTGGTTTTTAAATCAGCATCATGTACTGCAGTATTTCATAAGATGCAAAGTTGACCTTTAACTGTTTAGTTCATGGTGCAAGTACACAGTGGAATACT
Organism: Syngnathus floridae; assembly: GCF_059516105.1. NCBI lineage: Eukaryota > Metazoa > Chordata > Actinopteri > Syngnathiformes > Syngnathidae > Syngnathus > Syngnathus floridae. Next base: position 10,025,913 of record NC_142426.1, read on the forward strand.
TCTAAACTCTTGAGGGGTAAGTCAGTTATTGTGACACAAACCAAAGCTGTTGTATAGAACTAAGTCATACTGCAAATATGATTCAGATTATTCTGTAATGTATAAACACTGCCTCCTTATTACAATATGTAGTAATTAACATTTTGACATCAAATGTCATTAAGACCAACTGGTCGTGTAGTAACAGTATTTGATCGACATCAGTTTCATCATCAACACTGATTTAAAAGGCAGCCAATAACGATGCAGTCAGGCGGTACAGGTTAACATAAAAAACCTGCACACAGTAGGACGCAACATAACCACTGGACGGATAATCGGAATGACACTTTCCTCAAAATTCCAAATGACATCCTACAACACACAGTGAGACATTTATCCTCTGGCCATATGTGACATTTAAGACGGAAACTGAGCTATGATCTTCAGTCAACAACTAGTCATCAAAAACATATAGCAGCAATCTGCCTTAAGTACAAAGTTTTATATACAGAAATCAAGATCCTCAATAAAAATACAATTTCCTCTAATGTTTGTAGTGACTCACCACTCTTGCCGTCCTTTCCATCCAGTAAAGGTCGGTAGTCACTTTTGGTCATCGTCTCGCCGACCTTGTCGTCATAACTCTCTTTTTCCAGCGCACTCATAAAGTCTCTCTTGATTAGTGCTTCGGCAGGGGCTCCGCCTGGGACCCCACCTCCACCCCCACCCAGTGCATCTCGCAAGCTCAGGTCCATAGTCGTCGAACTGGAGAGACAAAATACAGACACACACGCATCATTGGTTGTATTGCTCAGAGGTAGGGCTGCTCGAATTTTAATCATGATTACGATTTTGGCTCCACACGATCTCAAAATTCATATCATCGAGGAAAAATTCATATTTAGTGTTTACGTTCTGAGACGTGCATGCACAACTTAACAGCTGCGTCCCTGAATGTGTGGAAATGCTGCTCCAATTTCAAAAACATAATTGTACAAATAATCATGGTTTTAACATTGAACAAAATAATCGTGATCATGATTTTATCCATAATCGAGCAGCCCTACCCAGAGGAGTTATTTGGAATTATTTTTTATTTTTCTCTGCAGTTTTTTTTTCTTGAGTTTTCTGTTCTCTCCACAATCTGTCTCCTCACTGTCGTAGACTGACGTCAGATAAAAGTTGTAAACAAGTTCTTCCGCACCAAAACTCATTCAAGCATCTTTTCATTGCCCTTGCTTTGTGCACCGGAGCACATTCATGCTGGAATAAAAAAGCATCATTGCCAATCACAAGCCAAGCGCAATGTGTAGTCTAACTATGTTTTTTCAATTTTGATATTTTCCTAGAATCGCACAGGTGAAAGAGGAAGTTTGCAACTCTCCGCAAACATGGGACGGCGACTCCCCCTCATTCCATTTAAAATGAGGGCAGTCAAAGCTTACCATTACAGAAGCAGAAATTGACTTGCTAATAATAATATAATAAAATTATTATACCTGCTTTTTACATAATAGCTTTTTGAACATTTCCCTGACTCAGAGAACTATAAAAATAACAAAATGTCCACAATTTTTTAAATAAACATCAAGGTCCATTCATTGTCATGCCACTTGTGAAATGATACAAATATCAGCTATAAATGGTATCCTGACACTTTGACACCATGGCCTCCAAACAAACCCCTCATTCTTTTTTTGTTTTTTTTTACATCTCTACATCCAGGCTCCCGGTACAACAAGTTGTCATTGTCTCACAGAAGACATCCACACAAACACACGCACATAAGATACACACACACGATGGCCAGCAGCCAGTTTGAAAGCATGCAGTAGTGTAAGCAGGGAACTGTAAGCCATTGTTTCAGGGTAATGGTGCAGTATAGTGGAAACCAATTTTTTTTATTTATTTTTGCCACTCCTCTCGTCTTGCTTACCAAACAATTTTGTTATTGAAACATCTAAATGTGGTAGTCATGAATAGGCAGTCGCTAAACTCATAGTGCTCTGAGTGCATTTGTCTCTTATAATTCATTAGTCCATTGGAAGTTGGAACGGTTTCATAATCTAAAATATTCAGTGGCCTGAATTTAGAGATCTTTGTTGTGGGGTCTCTCATTCATTCCACACAAGTTTTTCCACTGTTTGTATTGTTAACATTGTGAAAAATTACTGTATCTGCACGCTATCAACTTAAGAAATCTAAGGGTCAAGAAAGGTAAGAATTAGCATGCATGGTTGGTTTACATTAATGATTTGCCCTTTGACCAATCCTATCTCAGTCATAATGTGTTAGATAACCTTTGATAATAATTAAAATAAAAACAAAATAAGCAATGCTAAATAATGTTGGCAGCTCGCAATTCTATATTGTCTATCTTGAAAACTAAATGATTGTTTCCTGGCTAAGATTGACTTGAGTAATTCAATTATTTCCTAATGTGACATTTGACATTATATATATATATATTAATATTTGGCTATATCTAGCCTCTTAATATCAAGCCTTTTTGAATTTCAGTAGTTCTTCACAGAGGGTGGCATTATGATGTAACTGGTGGCAAGCAAAAAGCTATGCCTGTCTAAAGTAAGAGAGGGAGCGAGACTGAGCGAATGAGAGGGGGAGAGAGAGGGAGGGGAGAGAGAGAGAGAGAGAGAGAGAGAGAGAGAGAGAGAGAGAGAGAGAGAGAGAGAGAGAGAGAGTGCCTGTTAAACTCAGAGATTAAAAACAATCTCAGTATTCACAATCCCTGGCTTTCAGCCACCTCTGCCTCTCTGAACCTTTAACCGCCTGCTACATAATCATCTCATGCTCCAAAACCCGAGGAGCACTCACGAAAACGCCGCACATGCACATGTAAACTAAAACACACTTGCATGGAGGCTTTGCAGGAGAAGATATTCTAATTTGAAAACGGGGGACTAATGTTCTAAATTGCATGCATTACATTAATTCATGGGCAGCTATTTGACAGTCAAACAAAATTTATTTCAGTGTACAATGAGACCTTGTATGACCTGCATGTGTAATGAATTAAGTGATACTGTTTCTTGTTGTAATCGTCCCCACAAATGTCAGTATACACTCACATTGTCAATATTTACTCAGAGTATTTTAATATGAAGCATATTTGCAAAGATATTGGGTTTTGTTAAGAGTGCACCTAAGTATACTCAAATGTCAAATTTGAAAGTATCATATTTGGCACCATCTGTATGAAAAAACAAGCTAGCCACAGGTTCGTCGGGCTAAGTGATGAGTCATTGTACAACATCCGCGGTCTTAGCTCATGATGTAACAGTAATGAATGGAGAGGTTAGTGGCCTCGGGGAGAAACTCTTTCCTGCTTTCATGGGATTATATTCATTGAAAAAGCAATAAAGAGTCATGTCACTAATACTGATGATGGGACTTGAAAATTTGTGTTGGGCAAATCACTGTCCAAGATGCATTTCAAGCAGCAGTCCAGGAAGTAGTAGAGTGATCCAAATTCAGGCAATAAATAGTATGTATTGTAAATTTACTTTGTAAATAGGATGTCGTTAATATTTCAGGGACAGTGTTTAAGGGCTACATAAATAATTTTGACTCGATTCCAACTTGCAGTGCCATGAAAGAGTATTTGCCCTCTATTTGTAATGAATTAATGTACGCACATTTAGACTGAGATTGTTTTTCAACTTTCAAATCATTATATTTTGAGACAAATTATTAAAAATGAACAAAATATTTTAAACAACCACTTCGAGGGAGAAAAAATCATAATGCACGAAATTGCTTATTTTAATAAGAAAATATTTCTTGCTATATTTATTCCTTTGCACATATTATATTAAAATATGGATTTTAAATTTTATGGCCTTAAATAACAAATTATGGCTATGGCCCATGATAATCCTTTTATTTCGAAGATTAAAAACTTAAACAACAAATCAAAATACAAGGACAATGAAAACACTACATTTCCCCTTTTTAAACTGAGTGCATTAAATCTGCTCATCAAATCCGTGCATGGTTGTCCAGGCAGTCAGTTACCAGGGTGACTCAGCACCTCATCAATGTGCCCTTCTTGACAGGCAGAAGCTCTGTCACGCATATACACAAACACAGACACACACACATATATACGTGCGCACACAGCGTTTCTGAAAAGAAAAAAAATGTTGATTAGTGCTGACAACACTGTCACCTCAAGCACACACACTCATCATACTGTCAGGAAATTAGAACTGTGCAAATATTTTGTCCAACTTGCCTAATGTTTGAACCATTTCTTCAAAGTTGTGGTCGTGCAGTGGGATTTTTAAAACGTATTCACTGGCATCCTTCCTGATGGCAGTGAATGAGGAAATGGTCAAAAATAATTTCTTATAGGTTTCTACTCAACCCTTGGTATTGCTCCGATTTTTAACATAAAAAAGTAGTAAAAATGAAAAGAGAAATAATCTGTACCACAGTCAAACCGTCAATATCAGAATACAACTAGGGCTGCACGATAAGGGAAAAACATGTAGCGATAATGATGGAATGCAGCGATATCGATATTATTGTAATATTTAGCATGTTCCAAAAGAAATTACAATTTTATTATATAATGAAAAGAAAAAAATCTGCAGCAAAATGAGCAAGCTCAATGTGTTATTGGCTACTTACTTGTAATTGCCCTTCCTGATGTAAGAAACATAAACCCACAATACAGTTATCAACTCAATCTGGTTCAAAATAAATACCCCAACCTTGGATAAAAGTAACTTCATCTGCTCAAAATTAAAGGCTACCAGTCAGCAGGTTCGGAAAGCAACCCGGCATTTGCTTGTGTGTATTGCATAAATGACTCTCGTTACTCATCATCTTCTCGATTTATTTTCCAGGCAGGTGTCCTTCACATTGCCTGTCCCCAAAAACCAGCTATAAAGACGATCTAAGACAGCCTATTATTCTGGTGTATTGTACCTACTCTGTCTCAAGGTTTGGAGGGGCAAGGATTGTGTCAGTAAACCTTGCTGGTTTACTTCAGTCTGTCATGGTAAACAAGAATTGATTGGTCTACCTTGAGGGAGGTAATGTTGAATATGATAATCAAAACTCAGCTTTGTCAATGATCCTCTGTTTATCCTTTACCACTGCGATGCAGTTCATTAAGGCGCTACTGTCATTTTCACAGATGCTGAAGCAGCAAAATAAACAACTAAAATTTGACTACTGTTTCACCATGTTTACTCAATGTAAACCAAACCCCAGTTCAAAATGGCAATAATAATCTATATATACTTGATCATTCATTGTGCTCTGTGAAAAATATGTGTAGCCTACTGTATTGCATTTATTTACAAAAACAAAAAATATTGCTTTAACTATTTGAAACCGGATGAAAGAGCAGCAATATAAACCACTTACAATCACTAGGTCATAAAATAAACGACATCTGCACTTTACAGTATCATAGACTATTTATTACAATAAAATTTTACCAACTGGAGAATATAAATTGTCTTTGGACAGCTGTTTGATCACATTCCTGTGATCGCACCCCTGTACTGCCTGCCCCTGCCTGATACACTGCCGTAATGAATAAGGGGACACATTTCCTGTAGAAGCACCCTATTAAAGCAGACAAAGATGCTTTTGTCTGGAAACACTAAGAGATAGACCTACTACTGCCCGTTTATCTGCTCATCACATACATGACTCAGACTCTATGGATGCTGGGCAGAAACTGTGGGCTGTACCAGATGTACTCCATGACCCCAAACCTAACTGCCTGACTGGTAATCTGAGAGGGATTGAATATAATCTCTCCAATCCACACAGTACAAAATCTACATGTACGTATATCATCATGCCAAAAGATATATATTTTAATAACTCTGATTATCAAAACACTTCATCCTTGTCGTGTGTATTGTAGCAATTAAAAAAAAAAAGGGGGTTCAAACTCACCTAATAAAGACAAGCGCTACAGAAAATGTTTATGTTGATTGATAATTTGTTCGATGCGCAACACAAACCTTTACTGCGTGTGTTATGACGTCAGTCTACGGGTTTGTTATTCCCGGAAGCTGCCATCTCCTTTAGTTCATCATCACTTGTGGCTTGTAGCTTAAAAATAATACAAAAAAAGAGCGGATGTGCACACTTGTGCAACTATAATTTTGATTTCCACACTTGAAAAGTCATATACGTATGTACAAAAGTAAATTTGGCATTTCACTTTTCCAAAATTCTGCAACATCCATCCTGGAAATGCCCAGTCGAACATTAGACAAATTTTTTTGAGGGCAAAGTCTGCAATCATTTTACTCTTGCTATACTTCCACGAGAATGGGCCCAATCCATGATATTTCAGTTTCGCAAGACAAACAGCTAGGCAGACATGGGCACAGACAGAACAATGTGGAGGCCTACTAATCCCCACAGAGAGGATACAGGATGTGCCAGGATGCCTTTGTGTCTATTGAGCGACATCATTTTATAACCAAAAGCTCTGGTCTAAAACAGTCTTTACCTGACAGGCTGCATTAAATCAGAAAATGATATTTTATGTAACAAGGTCTTCCATCCTACCAACGAAAAAGACAGCGTGTAATATAGGAAAGTCGAAAGAAACCTAGTTGGTGATCCCTCATTTTGAGATTTGATCGTGCGCATCACGTATGTCATTTGATATTATTATTCTGATAGCTGACAACCTACGGCCTAGTCATTTTTTGCATGCACGTAGATCGTCGCGATTGCGGCATCACTGTAACAAAGAGGAACGAATTCACGGATCTCCGCAGGAGACAGACAACACCCCCCACTACACGCCCACCATGCTCTGCCATTGTGGATGGGGGGAAACGTCGCATACTACAATGATCCATATCGCTACTCCGCCATCTGATGAGCTATATAGATAGGCCACATCCTTGCTGGTAATGCATACTGTCTTGTCATCTACATCCCACGCATTTCATCACTCATTTCAAATGATGGTGCAGAGCGCTGCAGCAAGAGCAAGGTTTTGCACGCGATGACATAACAGCCCAATTGGTGTAAAATGAAGAAATCAAATTCACTCACGGTGCACTGGTGTCTTGTTTTCTCGTAGCGTGTGTGTGGCTGTCAGTCAGAGGGGGGGATTAAAATATCTCTCCACCTTTCTCTGGTCACTAAAAAAAACGGTTGACAGGGATGAGAAATCAGTTCCGCCCACAATCGCCCGTTTGACCAATTAGAAGCCGGGACGAGAAACCCCATTCGGTACAATTTGCAGGCTCTTCGCGTGGCTCTTCGGAGGGTACTGTTGCCTTCAAGTGCTACCGTACATACAAGAATTTCCGCATATGCATAGCATCCAAATTATATATTTTTTTCTGTATATCCTCAGTGATGTCCCCAAAAGTCTTCTGAATTTGGGGCCATGGGGAAAGGGGCAACCAAAACCAACATTTATGTCATGTCAAAATAAGATGCCTCCCAGGTTGATGTGTCAAATCTAGATTCAAAACAGAGCAGTGCTAAAAACCTGTTTTGCAACTCAAAAAATGGATGACTTTCATTGTAACCTCATCTTTGACACGCTTACAAGGAGTGCTTTGGGCTATAATGTGTTTACATGCACAGGTTCATAATATCAGACAATCTAGCTAGACTCGGAGGATGCACCCAATAAATTGATGTCATATTTTTTTTTCCGTAAGTGTATGTATATTGCATGTGTGTGCTTTCTTACCACACACCATACAGTATATTACATGTAAATCGGCCACACAGACCAGATGTTGGAGCTCTGTGGACCAATCCAGATGAGTTTCCAACGGACCTCATCCATACAATGATGACCTAAATAAGGAATGAACCCCTGCAGTGTTAGGGCTTAGTTTAGAGATTGGCACAGTAATATGAAAAACATCCTAAAGCACACATTAAAGCTATACTGGCAATAGTATTAGAATAGAATATTACAAATAGATTGTAGAGACGAAAGAACTGCCGTGACATTTTCAAGAATTCTATCTGAAATAATATCTACTTTGATCAAGAGAATTATCGAGGGAGGCTTGGGAGATTTTCTGTCAGTCAGTGATGTTGGTCTTCAGACCAAACCAGGGGGTGCCGCGGAATGAAAGATTTGGAGAGAGAGTGGGGGAATTTGTTGAGGGGATTTGGAGTAAGGCTGTGCAGGGGGTGTCTGGGTTAGATTGGGGGATGAGAGAAGTGGGGCATTTGGAATGCTCAAAAGAGATTTTTTTTAAAACATAAACTGATGTCCTTTAAAGGTACCTCAAGCATAGTTGTTTTGGAGACTGGTCTGTGGATGTCCCCCTTCAGATGGATGCCTGAAGACCCCAGGTCTGTTGAGTCACCCTAGACACACAGGTCCAGACATTAGCTGACAAATACAATTGGGTGCAGCCTCCATGAGGAAAAGTAAAATGAATGTTGCCATGTGAGTGGTTTGCACTTGGGAGTTCACAGTAACTTTTTAAATCCAGGTTTCTACATTCGGCCAGTTCTGCCCCTCATCATGGTAATGAAATCCATACTATTGGCACAAACAGACAAATTTCAACAAAACAAAAACTCCGGTGTGTAAAGCCTGCAATATTTTTTGATTTTGAGGTATTTTGACAAAACACTGTCACTAATTTGTGATAAAGGCACTTGCAAACATTTTTTGAATTTTTAAAATTTCTAGTCTCCTTTCAATTTACCTGACTCATTAAATCTCTGATGCAGACAATGACACAAATTAACATTAAATTATGTGCCAACTTTGTTACTGACGCTTAAAGAAAAGATCATATCTATATTTGGCCTCCAAAAATCAAAGAGGAATTGGAAATTACAGACGAAAGGAACCTCAGAATTCAAAAAAATTGGAAAACATCTGACATTAAAAAAAGAAGTGAAGGCAAAGAATTTATCATTTGTGTTCTACAAAAACTAGCCCAAAAACAAAGCACCCTAAAATAACATGGATAAACACTACCCTCCTGTGGACAAAAAGAGTTGGTGCAACTTGTATATATAAAAGGAAACCATAGGATTCAATTGCCATTTTAAACATCTCACGGGCAATAAAAAAAAATAATTATCCGTATAGAAATGGTTTACAAAAATACGAAATTACGGTAATAAATTAAATGACTGATGAACATAATTTATATACCATATTTTCAGTAGTAGTACGATCTTTATTTTGCGCATACTCAGAACAACACTCGTGCACGACCACTAATCACCAAGTATGTTTTTTAACATGGCTTTGCAAGTAACATTAACCAACATGCTCAACAAGAAAGCCTATTTGAATAAATGAGAAATCATTAGGAAAACAGTTTTTGTTAACCTACATTCTGTAAAACAATGCATTGAAAATCAAACTATGATTCACTAAAAAACATTAAACCCAGTTGGTGCATGGGCCTTGAAAGAAACCATTAAGTTGGCGCGGCTCTGCATAAAGGCACTTAGCAAAAGTTTATTTTCATTGTCACTGAGTAACTGATTGTGTATTGTTTCTTTCCCTATCTACAGTGCAAGTAGCGTGGGTTCAGTTCCCACTCAAGGCGGTATGAATGTGAGTGTGAAAGTACTTGAATGTCTCTGCAATGTGATTGACTGGCAAATAGTCGCGGATGTAGTTGGCCGTTTACATTATACTCCTTTGTTTTTGTTTTTAAAAGGCCTTGGAGTAAGTCCCAAATTGATAGAACTATTAATCTGTGCGTGTGTGTTGGTTATGATAATCTTGATATGATATGACATGATATATGATTATCATGATATGATACATTCACTGTGATCTTTCTGTGGAATGACAGCACGGGAGTCGACTGGTTTTAAATACCGCTCTGGCCTTCCTGTGTGGAGTTTGCATGTTCTCCCCATGCCTCTTTCTCCAGCTATCCCAATTTCCTCCCACATTCTAAAAACATGCATGGTAGATTAATTGGAGATTCTTAATTGTAGGTGTGAATGCTTGTTTGTCTATTTATCTCCTGTGACCAGTTCAGGGTGTACTCTGCTTCTCGCCCAAAGCCAGCTGGGATAGCAAGGAGTCTTGTGATACTAGAACCTACAGGCCTATTGTTTGAATAACACCCATCCAGCGGAACCGACATTTACCTCCATTACCCCTCTATGTTTATCGCCACACGATGCCCAGAATAACCTGTCACTCTGCAGCCACTGTTCACCCGTTTCCTCCAATAGCGTGACTCTGCTATATCAGGGGGCGGGAACTCAATTAAAACAGGATAGAAGGAGGAAAACAAGATGTGACTGTGAAGTGGGTTTCACAAAGGACAGGAAACTTAAAGACATGTTAAGGAGAAGTGGGAGCAAGATGAAGGAGCGATAGAAGGAGGACGGCTGTGGGGGTGAGAAGAATTGAAGTGAGGTAAGTAAATGTGTTTGAACAGAGGACAAAATTAACAAGAACAAATACAAGGAGGAAGGAAAGTCCAGACCTAAAAGGAGGAAAAAAGAAAAACATCCCCAAAATATTGCTCCATTGCCTTTGAAATTCATTTATAGACGTGCTTATCATATCATTGGATAAACAATTGTCTTGGCGTGTGCGTGTGTGTGCATGCGGATGAAGTGGTGAAAGCTTCATGATAACAGAAACGCTCAAAGCTTTTGGTCTCATGTTAGTGAGTTGACTGACAGACACAGCTTTGATGTGCGACACTGATTCAGTGCATATCACAATTGATTTCGTCAATATGCGGGTGGCTGAGAATTTGAGGATTTTTTTTTTCCTCCCACAGGGTATTGACTTGTGTTTGCACAAGTTAAAAAAGCTGTTTTCAACATTTGTCCAACATTATACCAATATGTTAGAAAATTTAGGAAGTAAACATATTTATTAGTCATTTTATGGTTTTATTATCATGTCTGCAGTGCATGATGCCAATTTTTTGCATTTAGCCTAAATTTTATTAATATGTCTGAACATATTTTGCAAAAATGTTCAGATGTGTACTAACGCTAACCTCTCCTGGGGTACATCTGCAGCACAAACTCAGGAATGAGTACTGATGAAAGTTCTAATGTTTTGAAACTTGTATAAAAATTTACAAGGGGGACGAATGGGGGCTGGAAATATTGCTGACAGTGATAGCACGATGTAGTGCTGTAGACATAATCTATTATTCTAACTTGGATAAAGACGTTAATAAATGATGGGAGACATTTACACTTTCATGACTACCCTTACAAACAATCACAACATGACATAACCAAGCCACAAAAAAAATTGCTGCTGCAAACCAAAACAACTCGATGTTTGTGAGATACTGGTTGTTTTTGGTTGGAGAGGGGAAGCCAAACCCAATGGGTGACAAACAGTCATCTCTCATAGGCCTCAACATAATGATTAATCCATTCACTGGGGATGGAACTAGCCTTCCCTTTTTAATACCACTTGTCCTTGTGAGCTGGATTCTGTAACCCAAATGACTTTAGAAGAGAGGTACGGTGCATCCTAAATTGGTTGTCAGTCACTCACTGGGCACAAACAGCCAGTCACACTCATATTCAGACATAGGCATAATTTAGGGTCTTCAAATGACCTCATATACATGTTTTTTTAGATGGAAAACCAAGAAGGGGCTTAGCCGAGATTCGAATATAGGACTCCTGAACTTGAGGTATACGTATTAACAACTGTCATCATATATCGTACATATATAACTAAGTCACCGTGCTTCATAATAAGTTACAGTATACGTTTATCTATTATTTATTTATTTTTGGATTGAGATGGATACTTCGATGGATTTAAAAAAAATAAAAAATACACCCATAGGGTCCAAACCCTTCATGAAGAGGCCTTTAAGGCTCCATCTGCTGTCAATTATAGAAGCAGGTGCTGGTTGTCCAGAGCTCTCAGACACACAGAGCAAATGAGACTGGATGAAAAAAAGCTTAGCATCTGTTTTTTTCTTTCATTTTGCAAGTCTGCTGGGCAGATTTGTTCATCTAAAAATTGTATGACAAGTACTTTAATAATATACCATTGTTCATACAATAAAGGAGCTAATGGTCAGGTAATCTTATCCACCGTTCATTATAAAGAGCAGATGCTATATGCAAAAGTGTTTTGGTAAATCCTTACATTTATAGTGAGAGGGCATACTAATAAAATGGAAAGATCATGTCAAAAATATTTTAATAAACGATTTTATATCTGATTCCTGTTTCGATTTCTAAAATATGATAAAAGTTTTCACTTCATTCGTTGCATCTCTGGCCTATTGTTTCACGATGCAAATTTGTGTATTGTAATTTAAATATGCGTGAGCAGATTCTATGTGTCTATGCAAACTCAATATGTATTTACACTAAAAGCAGTGATTTTTGTAAACTTGCATTTCTTTACAATATTGAGATATGTCGCCTATAAGCCAAGTTATCCAGCAATTATATCCTAGAGAAATTGTGACTGACCTTGGGCTAAAGTAAATAAAACAGAGGATGCATGGCACGCTACCTGCAGAACATTTAAAGAGCTTAGAACTTTTGTGACATATACAGTACTTGAAAGAGAAAATAATATTTGACACCTACATTTTACACCAAATATCCTGCATGTAGGCCTCTTTCTGTTCTTCAAATAATGACAGACCAGTGCGTGGTTCCTGATGGTGCTGCAGGCGGGCCTCTTGTGTCTGAGTGGGAGGAGCGGGTTTTTTTGACCTATGAAATTTAAAGGATAGAGCCAAATTCAAACAAGCATTTCCGAAAGAAATGGGTAGCCAACAGAAACGAACATGGTGTAACGGACAAGTCTATTAAGTTCCATAATTTTGTGGTGGAAATGTCGCATTCTGTTTCCAATAGCGTGGTAAGTTGAATTATTCATTATTCATTTCCCAATTCGTAGCGCCGGACAAGTGCGATGAAAAACTTGAAACGGAGTTTCTTTAAAAAAAAGAATGACAATTTCAAAAACCTAAAAATCGACGCACGAGTTTTTCGAATGCATTTTTTTTTTTTTTTTTTTGAGCATAGCGATATATTTTCTCTTCAGGGCAGTGTCATTTTTTACCTCGACATTCATGCAAATTCGTGCACAACAAACAACACGTCGAAATATGGGAGTAGTTAGTGTTTTTCGTATTTTTGATGTTCTGATGTGCGACATTACCTGCGCGTCTCGGCAAACTGTGCACGGTACGTGCACAGCCGCTTTATCGACTACCTTCACCCGTCAGGCAAATTACACACACTGTCCAGCTGTGCACGCGTCGGACCAGACCCAATTTGTTTTGGTTCCGTGTTTAATTAACTTGTTAATACGACTAAACGTGTCAAACGAAGACTAGAATAATGTTGAAGATTAAAGTTTTGTTTGTAAATTAACATTATATTAACTGGTGGTCATGGCAATATAAACCTTGCTTCTTGATTTGGTCATAAGGGAGTATCTGTCAGGCGGTCATTATTTGAAGCATGTCAGACACACAATTAACACCTCCGGACGCTTTAGTCCAATTTGGAAATTATTTTGTCGACATAGTAAGTTATTTTTTTCTATAATTATTTGAACGTTGTTTGGGTTATGTTACATAAATGCTCGGGGTTTATGTGGTAAAACAATTTAAAACAAGGCCGACTGACTGAGCGCGCACATCAAAGTGCCGCCGCCTGTGAAAATACAATATAAATGTCAACAGTTGCTGTGCTAGCAAAACAACGGGTATTAATTGTTTTTAACTTTTTTTCCCGTCAAATGTGTATACTTCGACGACCTCAAGGCAAAACTTCAATTGTGAACTTTTTATTTCTTAATGGTAATGCAATTTGTAAGCAGTTATTTATTATATGACAAGCTGCGTTTTCTAACAGGGTTCCTCTGGCTCCGAAGACCTTGTTGAGGACTTCTATTCTCCCTGCACTTTTTCCTCCTCCTCTTCCACACTAACTTCTCAGCAAGGAAAATTCTTCTGTTCGTCTTGCTGCCTGGAGATAGTGGACAGGTATCTCCTCAAGGTATGGCCTTGTTCAACTGTATCAAAGAGACTATAAGTACAGAAAAGAGTCAACTCCGCCAGAGTTTTAGGACAAATAAAAGTGAGAGAAAAACTCACCTTAATTCATTTCTTTCTTCTTTCAGGTGAACAATTTATGTTGGCATGTCCGCTGCTTGTCATGCTGTGTGTGCAAGACATCCTTAGGGAGACATGTGAGCTGCTTTATCAAGGACACACAAGTTTACTGCAAACTAGACTACTTCAGGTAACACAAAATGTTTTGGTCTGGCTATGGGGATGATCAATATATTTATTATTAAATCATTTACGAGTATATACCTTTGTTATCCAATCAGATTATATTTTTTTAGTGGTTTAACCAAAATGAACACATTTTACTGATAATGTTCACCATTTTTTGTGTTCTTTATCAGAAAATATGGGACCCGTTGTGCACGTTGTGGTCGGAACATCCATACCAATGACTGGGTACGACAGGCAAGAGGTAACACCTTCCACCTGGCTTGTTTTGCCTGTGCCACCTGTAAGCGTCAGCTGTCGACTGGAGAGGAATGCGGGCTATTAGAAAACAGAGTCTACTGCCGGCCCCACTATGATGTTATGATGGAGAATATCAAACGTTCTAAAGAAAATGGTGAGCAAAAAGGAACACAGTAATGACCAAATGTAAATTGTGTCCAATCTTTTAGCTGTTGTTATCTCTACTGCAGTGTAGATATAACTATTTGCAACGATTGAGACATTAAATGGCAGGTGGACAAAAACATAAAGCTAAGATTAAAATAAAAAGAAACTATAACATACACTGTGTGTTGTCTCTGATGACCAATCCTAAGTAGATGGAGACCAGGCAGTGAAAGATGGCTCCAGCACCATGCCCAGACCTGCTAAGAGGGCTAGGACCAGTTTTACTGTTGACCAGTTGCAGGTACTGAATTGTTGTCAAGCCCTCCACAAAACGTAAACTTTGGAGTTGTTGTGTTTTGTTCATACTTTACATTCACTGAAGTTATAGGTGTTAAGGACCCATGGTTGTTCCAAGCACTGGTCATGTGAGCCTCATGCCCTCAACTCTATCTTCAGGTAATGCAAACTCAGTTTGCTCAAGACAACAACCCAGATGCTCAGACTCTCCAGACACTGTCAGAAAGGACTGGTCTAAGCCGCAGAGTTATTCAGGTGGGCTAAGACAAAATGATTTAAATAACTGCTTAATCGATGGATAACTGTTGTTTGAATTTCTATTTCCTTAATTAAAAATGGACATTATTTCATATTCATAGTGCACAAAAAGAACTGCATCAACACAGCAGAGATCTCAAAGTTAGGAATTCTGATTTATTTATATTTGTTTTTTGTTTATATCCATGTATATTTTACAAATGAATCGGTAATGAATTTTTTTTGCCAACATTTTCAATTATGGATTTTTATTGACTCAATGTTGCAGCCCTATTGAAAAGTTCCTTCTGGTACTGTAATTTCAACACGGATCTTATGCTGCATAACATTTATTGATATTGCAGCTTACCCTAATTTCTCTCAACTGCAGGTCTGGTTCCAGAACTGCAGAGCCCGTCAAAAGAAACAGACAACGTCAAATTCTGCCCCCAAAACAATGCATTCACTTCCTACTGGTCATCTGACAACACCACTGTTGGATGACTTGCAGTACACGACTTATATTACACCCGATGTGCCTTTTCTGACCACAATGACCTATATGGAGGGTAAGAAATCCTCTCTTCACACTCGTCTCAACCAACATTTTCAAACAGAAAAACCTTGAACCCACATCATTGTATAAAATAGTGTTAGACCTTTCCCAAATTAAAGTTGTACGTATACACTTCAATTTCAAGTTCATTGTTGGCAAATTTCTGAGAAATGCTTGCAAATTGTATTTGTTTAAATTATGACTTTTTTTCTCATGCATTATTTATATTTTCAGTACAAACGCAAGACCCACTTGTACTTCAGCCGCTCGTACCCCATCCACTAACACAGCTACCTGTCAGACACACTTAAGATGCTGTCTACCACTGGGAGAGGTCAAGGTCACCACTCACAAATTGTCCATCTGTGTTTTCTTCACCGCTTATCCTTATTTGGGTGGCGAGCTCGCCTGTGCCAGCGAGTGGCGGGGAAACACCCTGTTTCAATTGTTCCAATTTCACAAGTTATTACTGTAAAGATTACGCCCCCGAATGTGTTCCCATGCACTTCAGATACACAGGGAAGGTAGAGGAATTCGAGTGGAGTTTTATGTTTAAAAAGCATAGTATGTTGAAAGCACCAAGACAGTTGAAGTAAATTGTTTGATTAAAAGTGCAATTTCAGTCTACACTTATGTATAGGATATAAAATGTCTGTCATCTAATTTCACAAGTTATTACTGTAAAGATTAAGCCCCCGAATGTGTTCCCATGCACTTCAGATACACAGGGAAGGTAGAGGAATTCGAGTGGAGTTTTATGTTTAAAAAGCATAGTATGTTGAAAGCACCAAGACAGTTGAAGTAAATTGTTTGATTAGAAGTGAAATTTCAGTCTACACTTATGTATAGGATATAAAATGTCTGTCATCTACTGTTACAAAAATCACAGCCACTAGTTAAACTGAAAATTACTCAAACCAGTACTTACATTCTTGCACCTCCTTTTTTTGATTGTTATGATCAATGTGTAATGATCATTTGGCACACTACAGTTGACTGATTGTTACGGTCAATTATTGATATACTGTGCTTAATTCTCATGTTATCACAAGGATGCCCTGCCACAAAATAAATCACAGCAAACATTGTCATTTGTCTAATGTGAATGCATGAATTACACGCTTGCATGACAATATTTAAATATAAAATGGATTCTGATATGAGGGCTGAAAGTTGGTAGCTTACCGAACTGTCCTGATTATCATACGAAGCTTATCAGTTTGGGGATTTTAGCCAACTACACAACTACATTCAAAATCTGCATTTACTGTACTGTGTACTGTATAAACTTAGTCTCGGTACAATTTTTGATCCAGTGGAAACTTCAAGATACAAGAGTGATTCTGAATACTGTACAATAATGAACTAGTCCTAGAATGAACTGCTGCACTGTATGCAATAGTTATACGGAACAAAAGCAAACATTTCCCTTGAATTTTGATTCATATTATATTTTTATTCTTTTAAGTCGACATATTTAGTTTTGCTTCATCTGTGTTCATAAAGACTGGCCATAAATTAAATGTTAAAATTAAGGCGACAAAAGAAAATAAGTTTCGTTTAATAATCAATTGCGTTACGTTCTACTTATCATCAGCACGTATGAATGAGTGCGTCACTCAAGGTAAGAAAAAAATAAAAATCGCTGATCTTGCGCGTTTAACCCGATGACGTAATTATATTCCTTTATTTTGAAAGCGCGTTGTCCGGAAGTGATACTTGATATTTTGACATGCGCACATCGTCGATGAAGAAAAGCTGCGTATCCTACCAGCAAACTTGTAAACATTAGCGAGCCAAAATCTGTGTTTTTCTTCGTCTGATTTTGGCATGTAATTACAAGGTAACTGTCCTTCAAAAGCAATACACTTTCTTTCGTTTTGACTTTCGGAATTTTTAATAACAGCTCTGGATGTGGCGTGTTTGCTGATAATGTGGAGTTAAGGTTAGCATGGCATTCTGTTGATACCAGTTTTAGGCAAAAGCTGTAGATTCTCACGTATTACAAATAGGTACTCTTGTTAATACATTAAATTACCCTTACACAAAATTACCTTTGTTTTTTCCCCTGCATTACTTAAAATACTCGTCATGGGAAATCGGTTGTGACACTCAGCTACCGACAAAAGCAAATAAGTTAGTTTACGATTTGTTCAAAGAGCTGTCTAACGTTTACATTGGATTTTTGATTTAACATAAAGTTTACAGTGTTGCAATACATTCTTTAGGAATTTGTCTGGTCCATATTGTCGAAATAAAATGTCCTGCGTAGAGATATTTTGCTACTTTGCTGGCTGAGCTCCTTTATGGGATGTGTCTATTTGCTGAAACTACAAATAGTTAACATGAAACGACATGACTTCCACTTTTTTTTTAATAATACGTATCTATAAAACGTATGAGCGAACGAGCCACTACTTTCTGTGACAGATGCCTGACGTTACGTCCATTAACCATTCAAGTTATTTGTTGCAACCGGCGAAGGTAAACAATTAAAGGGGATCTAAGAAAAGCAAAATAGTAATTTGGCAAAGGTAAAACATACAGTGTGTTGCACACAATTCTATATTCTGATATAGTTTCTTTGTGTTTGCAGGCTTTTAAGGTGTGGTGCAAAACACTGTTCTACCTTGCATGGACCCAAAGCTGATGCGCAGGTATGTCTGAAAATAATGTGAATTTGGGATTCCTCAAGTTAGCAGTACAGAAAAGGCACAACCATGAATTGAATACGGTTCTGTGACTAGATTGGTCCATACTAACAAGTGTTTACAAAGCATATATTCACTCACTTGACTGTGTGGTTCACCTCCAGGGCCACCAGCGCACGTCAAGACGCCACTGGAATGGACATCACCAGCCGCTGTACTTTGGGGGACCCTAACAAGCTTCCCGAAGGGGTCCCCCAGCCTGCGCGCATGCCGTACGTCTCGGACAAACACCCACGGCAAACCCTAGAAGTGATCAACTTGCTGAGAAAGCACCGTGAGCTCTGTGATGTGGTACTTGTGGTGGGTGCCAAGAAAATTTATGCCCATCGTGTCATTCTTTCTGCTTGCAGTCCTTACTTCAGGTAATAGAGCAAGTTGGATGGCGACTTAAGTTCGATGAACTTTACCAATATTTATTATAATGGTCTTGCCACGTATAGAATCTTTTTTGTCCTGTTCTCTTCAGGGCAATGTTTACTGGGGAGCTTGCTGAAAGTAGACAGACTGAAGTTGTTATTCGAGATATTGATGAGAGAGCGATGGAACTGTTGATCGACTTTGCCTATACTTCGCAGGTAATAATGTTTGTATGCAGGATGTGTTTTTAGTGTATAAATTGCTTTCAGCTTACTTACGTAAATCATAGGCCCCGAAATCCACCAATTCAATTAGATATACTCCTTCCATCTGTAGGTGACTGTAGAAGAAGGGAATGTTCAGACTCTGCTTCCAGCAGCCTGTCTGCTCCAGCTTGCTGAGATCCAGGAGGCTTGCTGCGAGTTCCTCAAGAGGCAGCTGGATCCTTCCAACTGCCTGGGTATCAGGGCATTTGCAGACACTCACTCCTGTCGGGAACTGCTTCGAATTGCAGACAAATTCACGCAACACAATTTTCAAGAGGTAAAAATGTACACATTTTTTAGCCTGGTACATTTTAGGGATAGGCAACTCTCTGATGTGCTTACTGTGAATATTTTAAATCATCCAAACTAAATAAAATGTTCCCAATGTGATAATGAAAAATGTCTTTTTCATTGTCTTGTTAGGTTATGGAAAGTGAAGAGTTCATGTTACTACCCGCCAACCAGTTGATTGATATAATTTCCAGCGATGAACTTAATGTGCGAAGTGAGGAGCAAGTTTTTAATGCTGTGATGGCCTGGGTGAAATATAGCATTCAGGAACGTAGACCACAACTACCCCAGGTATGTTTCTTGTTGAAAAAGCATTAAAGCATTTTTTTTTTTTTTTTTTTTTTTTTTTTTACCTGTTTAGTTGAAAAAATGGACACTCAATGATTTTCTTTTGGTTTAAGGTTCTCCAACATGTCAGACTACCGCTCCTTAGCCCCAAATTTCTGGTGGGCACTGTGGGCTCAGACCCTCTTATCAAGAGTGATGAAGAGTGCAGGTAATCCAAATGATGGATCAAAAATTTCATGTAACTTTTGCACTTAGGCATTTCTCTTTTTTTTTTTTGTCGATTTGTCACTATCAATTTGGTTAGTATGATGTGTGCTATATAACTCTTCTGTGGCTGTTAGAGACCTGGTTGATGAAGCTAAGAACTACCTGTTGCTGCCACAAGAAAGGCCACTGATGCAAGGCCCAAGAACCCGGCCAAGGAAACCCATACGGTGTGGTGAAGTCCTTTTTGCAGGTTAGTTTTATTTAGTATATATTTAGTATTACAATCGAAATATATTTTATGGGGCTAGGTGATATAAACAAAATTACATAGTATCTTAAAACTAATGCTCAACATTTCAATAATGATTAAATAACAATATTAGGAAAACCAAGTTTTTTTTTTTTTTAAAGAAAAAACAAAACAATCCAAAAGGGCGGCATTTTTTTATATCACGTGGGGGGCGGCACGAGCCTCAAACTTTCTTGACATTCTGAGCTCTCCAAAGGTTCAAATCACCATCAATTCGCTCTGTTCCAGAAGATTAGTCGTAATCTTTCATTTTCTTATAGTTGGTGGTTGGTGCAGTGGTGACGCCATATCCAGTGTGGAACGTTACGATCCTCAGACCAATGAGTGGCGGATGGTGGCATCAATGAGTAAACGGCGTTGCGGAGTGGGTGTCAGTGTCCTGGATGACTTGCTGTATGCTGTAGGAGGACATGACGGCTCCTCCTATCTCAACTCGGTAGAGAGGTGTGCAAAAATGTTGCTTTTCATTGTCTCTTTAGAGCTGTGATTCCCCAAATTTCCCAGAGTAGCTGCCGTTAAAAATTGAATTCTGCTTTGGTCTTGTCCTCTTCTGTTTTTGTTGCGATATGACTTTGCTTCTGTGTGACATTTTTTCTATTTCTCCTTTGGTTGTTCCAGATATGATCCAAAGACCAACCAATGGAGCAGTGATGTGGCCCCAACTAGCACCTGTCGAACCAGTGTAGGCGTAGCTGTTCTTGGTGGTTTTTTGTATGCAGTAGGAGGACAGGATGGGGTTTCCTGTCTCAACATTGTTGAAAGGTACTAGCTGAAACCTCAAGTTATGGCCTATGAAACTGCTTATGAAAATACATGACTTGCTTTCCACACGCTTGCTGTGCAGGTATGATCCAAAAGAGAACAAATGGACTCGTGTGGCCTCCATGAGCACCAGGCGACTGGGTGTCGCTGTGGCTGTGCTCGGAGGTTTTCTGTATGCTGTAGGAGGCTCTGATGGGACATCCCCATTAAATACAGGTATTAAATAAACTGATCTGAACTTTTCCAACTGTGCAATTTTCAAAAATGTATCTACAAGTAACAATGGTAACGCACATTTCTAGGTTTGTATAGAACTAGGGAGGGAACATAATGCAAGACAATTTTTTAAAAATAAGTCAACACAATGCAAAATGAGTAGGTTACGGTGAGGAAAACAAATTGGGAAATAATATTCACCTGACAGTTTTCCTTTCTCGTTCTCCTCCTCAGTGGAGCGTTACAATCCTCAGGAGAACCGATGGCACACCGTATCTCCAATGGGTACGCGGCGTAAGCACCTTGGCTGTGCAGTCTACCAAGACATGATTTATTCTGTTGGAGGCCGGGATGACACAACAGAGCTGAGCAGTGCAGAGCGATACAATCCCAGGACCAACCAGTGGTCTCCTGTAGTCGCTATGACATCCAGACGGAGTGGGGTATGTACCGTCGTCAGCCGGCATATGAATTGTGTAAACCTGCGAAATGCATTCGGAGGAAAAAAATTGAAAACATTCAATGAGTCTTTCTCCCCCAAAAAGTTTCACATTAGCATGTTACACTTGGATCACTTAATACTGATGTGTTGGTTTTGATTATCACTGCGCCTTCAGGTGGGCTTAGCTGTGGTCAATGGTCAATTGATGGCAGTAGGAGGATTTGATGGGACGACATATTTGAAAACTATCGAAGTTTACGACCCTGATGCCAACACATGGAGGTAAGTTCCTTGTGCTGCCCTAATTATTAAGTTGTGTATATTTAACAGTGTTTCTGTATACTCATTGAATGCCATTCAACAATGTGAAAATGACTCATTATTTGGAAATATTATGTTGAGTCCCTACCACAATCAACTTGATTTGACCCCTTCACAGGTTGTACGGAGGAATGAATTACCGACGACTAGGTGGTGGAGTGGGCGTTATTAAAATGACTCACTGTGAATCCCACATATGGTAACGCTAGCCTCCCTCACAGACACACACACTCACAGCCTTCGAAGTGGATGCCACCAACACTCATACCTCCATAAAAGACTGTTACTTATGCGAGGAGAAAAGAAATGTTTGGACGACACTGAAAGCAGAACGCATTTCCTACGCATCATCATCATCCCTCCTTCAACTTTCAAAACTTCTGTCTTCAGTGATTGAACATTATCTCCTTGTTATGCATTGTGCACAGAGAGCACACGCTGGGCATCACTGAAGCACCAGATTGGGAAAGCAGTTATAAGGACCCTTCCAGTGACCTCATCTTAGTAATTGAGACGTGTGGGCAGTGACTGTTTCTAAACCTTAGAACCAGGGAAGGGTTAAAAGATCATCAAAGGAGGCAAAATAAAACATTGTACAGCATCCAGCAAACAAGCAATCATTTTGTCCAGTTTCCATGAGACAGATAACAACGAACGCTAACTCAATATACAACCTACTCACATTTCCACATAGCTTGAGGTAACTTGTACGACATCCCAGTTAATATTTATGTATGCAATTTAAACAACAGAAAGTGATCAAAACAAATTGCCGCCTGTCGATAAAAAGCATCTTTACAATCCTGCCACTTTCCAACAGAAAAATCAGGACAAGCAAGTCACATCCTATTTGTAGGCCGCATATGACACATGCCTAACATTGTGTTTTATGACGATGTGTTTTAAATATTTTGTTCAGGTCCTTCATCACACTACTGCAATGAATAAAGATTTAAACTCCAAAATCAACCATTTCTGACGCTCGCCGAGTCTCATTCTGAAACAGCTCAGTGTGCTTTTAACTGACTTGCATAATTAAGTTTGTGCGGAGAGTCCACATATGAAAAGTTGATTTCCTTTATAACAAAAGAGGCCACACTGTCCTAAGTTAATATATTTGTTATTGATCACTTTCAAAAGCAGACTAATAAACATTTGACTGATGAAATTGTGGCTATAAAAAAAAAAAAAAAACTTGTTAGTGGATACAACGGTCAGGTCTGGAAATCGTGTTGCTTGCTTACTGGATTACTGCATTTTTATTTTTTTAGAAATAGCTTCCCTTTTGATAAGGATTCAGTTATCTATATCTTTAATAAAAAATCTTAAGAACAGGCCAATCCTTTCTAAATTGGATTGCTGACACTTAACTTAGACCACAGGTGTCAAACTCAAGGCCCGGGAGCCAGATACAGCCCGCCACATCATTTTATGTGGCCCGCAAAGACAAATTGAGCATCAAATTCGTGTCATTACTAGAATTGCAAATTGTCTTCACTTTTAATAATATCTTTATTTTAAGTATTTGACCAGTTTTTACTCGTCTGATTTGAAAACAAGTTATTTGTCAGTTTGTTTTGTAGCTTTTACTGTATATAATATGAGGTGCTCATACATTTATTTAGGTTGACAGTCATAATGGCCCTCCGAAAGAAGCTATGATTACAATGCGGCCCGTGAAAAAAATGAGTTTGACACCCCTGACTTAGACAAATATGAAAATCATCTTTCATCCCTCTTCTTCCATCAAGTTCTGCTTTGGGTCACATTACTTCTGAGCGGGCTTGTGTACAGCAATGTGGTGCAATAGTGCCATCTGCTGGAAACTGTGGAATAGTGCAGCTGTTCATTAGTAATCGTGCTGCCTTTCCAATAGGTGGGGGTGACCTTACAAACAGTTCATGACAGACGTTTATATACTCAGAATGTATTGCAGTGCAACTGGAAGTGAGTTTCAGATTTAATTTAATTTAAATCTATTTTGTTGTACTTTGCTAAACTTTGCATACAAATATTTCAAGTCGCCAGTTTTTTGGGAGGCAAACATTTAGACTGTTTAATGCAGTGGTGCTTGACGTTTTGACTGGTTTTTGTCTCAAAATGCTTTGTGCGTGTGTGTGTGTCACTGCAATCACAAAGCTCATAACGTTAAGTAAATGTTAAAGGCAGCTCATCTCCGATTTCACAATTTCATGAAGGAACAAATGCTCTCTAGGATTAATGTTTGAGGAAAGTTATTCCCGCCAATCTGCCGCGTTCTTAGTTATGCAAGTCTTTGTGTTACAGATGCATTTTTCACAAAATTTGATAATTTCATTTATTTTATTTGTTTTTATTTTTTAACAACATGCACCATCTAGCCTCGTTTTAGAAAACAAAAGTGAAATCCTCTTGCTGAAAAATGCCTAATTCAGTTATGCAGTTTTACTGCCATTGTGAAATGTACCACACAGCCCTTTTTTTTTTGTGTCAGGGCATATCTGTTTTTATTTTACAAAACAAATCTGCTATTAATGCTCAAGGAGTACAGTTGCTCAAGAAGAAGAGCTATAAATGATTTAAGTATGTCCTCACTATTTTTTCCCTCCAAGTACATGTTCTTTTTTAAAAAGCCTTAATTTGAGCATTTTCTTCAACAGTTTTACACTTTTCTGGGGTGTCTGTACATGGTTCAAAAATAGACGGGAGTTTTTAAGAACTAATGTGCTCTTGTAACGATCAGTTGGAACTTGTTTGGTGTGACCTCTGTAGAATTCCTAATACAGATTCATTTTTAAGCTATGGCCTCAACATCAAAAATGTTCTCCATGAAAATAATAAAATTTGTTTTAGTGGGGAAAGAAAGGTTCCCGTGTTCATGTATGTTGTATGTTTTCTATGATAAAATTATTTTCGTGTCTGACCTGAAAAGTATTTGCTCTTTTCTGACATTCATACTCTGAGCCACGAAAATAAGACATAAAACAAACTCTGTATGTCGAAGCCTGAAAGCTAATTTATTTTTAACTGGAAAGCCTTCACCCATGCAGCTGGAAGTTTTTCTTCAGCATTTTTGATCATCCAATCACAAAGTAATAGTGTTTATGATTGATGTGGTTTGGAAGTCCGGAAAACATTTTATTTACGTCAAAATAAGCTTGCAATCATGGCAATTTAACTAAGAAAATTTTATGAATACGCTTGTGTTACTTGGAACAAAATGCAATAAGTACTAGGAAGAATTCTTTTTTTAAATTTTCATTTAGAAATAATAGCTTTTCCGAGCGTCACTGGTTAGTTTTAAATATAAAACAAATACGTTGTACATGTGTTCACCTTTCTTATAAAGGGAACCGAAACAAAATGTACAGTATTTAAATTTTCATTAAAAATAATTTCTTCTCAAGAGAGAATTTATAGCCCCCACCTCTTCATGCTCTCTATTTCTCCAGCTTTTAAAAATATGAATTCACTGATGATGCAGAAAGACAAATATTTGCATACCACTTCCCGTACCCTGAGCGTGGGAGCATTATTTATGATATGATTATGCCTTTTTTTTTTTTTTTACTTTTTAAATCATACCCCTGCCCTCAGCACAGCTATGAGTGGCTTTCTTTCTCTCTTTTTGTTTGTGGAGCACAGACACAAATGGAGTTGTAAAACAGTAGCCCCCTAACCTGTTGCCTGCTGCTCTGCGATGAGATCACTGGCTATGAAATATTAAAATAAGATGACTAATCCACTGTAATTGTCATTTATGGGGCATCGTATGACAGTGTAGAGAGCCTCGTGAATCAAGCATGGATGAATGACGTTTGAAACATCATCACAAAGACTTCAACAACGGTCTCAGCAGAGCTGCAAGTTGAATGAAAAGCTTTGTAAACTCCATCAGACAAAAAGAAGTTAGAGGCATCTCCAGGAGCGAAAGTAACTTCAGTAAACCTGAGAACAAGTTGAAAATAACTCAGTGGGAATAACAGGGGATAAAAGTCAGGCTTGCAACTCAGGTTTTCAGCAGGAGTTTGTCAGATGTTTGAGAACACACGCCGCTGCACACAGCTGCAGCTGTCAAAGTTCAGAGAATGTTTAGAGACCGTAGTGCTCCTGAGAAACATTGATGTCAACTTGGAAGGGCTCCACAGCAAGATTCCCTCAAGGTGAACAATACAAAGCGCTGTGGACACACAAGCATGTATAGCAAAGAAATGCTCTGGTGAAGTCAGAAAAATCCAGGAAGTGAAATATTTTATATATATATGAATATTTTATATTTAGTATACATGACTGGTTTTTTTTACGATATTTCGGGAGGCTGTCTGATTCTAATGGCTTTTACTTCCTTATTGTCAGGGTTAGTCATGATCAAGTTAGGCTTTTTATTACTCTGAAAGCTTTCACTAAATGAACAAGCGCACAGGAAGACAAGTGTCCTTTGATTAAGCGACATCAGGGGACTGAAATAGGCCACTGAACCTCTGTGACAATGCTGCTAGTCTTTGAGGAAAAATAATTTTGATGGTACAAAGAAGAAAATTCAAATAAATGTTGACTTGGAGTCAAGGCATTAAAAAAGACTGGATAGCTTGCAATCGTTCTGCATGTTTTGGGTAAAGTCTTTCTTATTAAAAAACCGGTCTAGTGTGATGTTGAATTAAATCTGACAGTGGTATTTCGATTCACATCACATCGGTACTTTGTGTGTCAAGATTGCCAACTTGGTCGTTAGTCCACAATCTTTGTCAGATATTTCAGGCTAATTATAGTCGTTGGTTTTTGGAAAAGCTACAGCTGTCGGCTGCTGTCACATGTTGTCAGGTTGAGGCTCATAATGCAAATTTCCACCAACTTCATACAATATTTGTTTTTTAACTGTATGCTTATTTTTATGTAAAAGCAGGTAGACTGATGAAGAAGCCCTTCACATGATTTATAATCTATCAATGTTGGAAAAACGTATGTATTATTCGTCATGCATTCTCTGAAGAGCAAAAAAAAAAAAGACATTGGTCCGAATGCCATTTGATTCATAAACTCACTATTCCAAATTTGGAAACATATTATAGTGCTGTATATATAATATAATATAATATAATATAATATAATATAATATAATATAATATAATATAATATAATATAATATAATATAATATAATATAATATAACACAACGTAACGCGACGCAATGTAATGTAATGTAATATATATAATATAAAACCCCTCAATCATTACATTTTAAAGGGTGACACTTCCATACAGGAAAAAAAAAACAATAACCCAGAAAACCCCACAGGCATACAGTATTTCTATCCTTTGACTCCCTAGATAAAAAGGAAATAAGCATTATTGCCACACACGTCACCTGGCACATACAGCATATTCTTTTGTGGCTGACTATATTGAAACTTATTACATTCATAAACCCAAACCCTGGTGAAGAAATGATAAGGATCCATCAGTAAAATGCTCACATTTGCAATAGACTGGATATTAGATATCTTTGGTCATCTGTTATCCGTGGATGCTGCTCTGAATTATAATGACATTGACTTTCATACATGCATTGTTCATATTGCTCAGCCTGAATGGTGGGGGTAGGGGGGTGCAATGCAGGGCCCACACTAAGCAAATCATGAGTCAATCACAAAGTACATAGAGATGGAGAATGATGCAAACTCACATTCCCACCTATAGGTAATTTAGAGCCCTTAGTATAGAATGCATGTTATTGGAATATGGGAGGACTACTATACTAGGCTTGAAAACAATTGTAATGTGATTATATCTTATTTTTCTGCAACTATAACGGAATACACAACTACATGTTAAAATTCATCCTGTGGGCCGGTTTTGTATTTTGACTAGATAGTAAGTCACATCCGCAGAATAAATAAATGTTCAATCAATCAAATGGATATTCATGTTCCTTCGCTATTTCATAACATCATCATGAAATGAAAGTGCCACTTGATAAATTATTCAAATGTTTGACTCTATGCAGCAAGGCAAATAAAATTATGCATGGTGAACTGCAATAACAGGCTGGACTATTTATGATCTTACTTTAGGAGGTGACAAGAAAAAAGGTCGGTGTACAGTGCTCATGAAAGTAAAATACTAATGGTGTTTGGTAGTAATGTTGCAGAAATATTATGGTAGGAACTACTACATCCGAGAACTGATTAAAATAGAATAACAATTGCAATTTTTCTCTTTCTTGCTCTCACTTTCCAATGAATATCCTATTCCGTAGTCCATCATGATAGCAGCCTTACGTTTAATCAGAAATAAAACATTTACTTTGAAAAACAGCGATAAACATTTTTGGTCTATTTTCTGATGTAATGTCCTGTTTTTAATAAAAATAATAGAAATTCATTTTTTTTTTTAGCTGATGCATTGGCAATCAAATCAGCAAATTAAATAATTAAAATAATAATAATAAAAAATAATTAGTTGCAGCCCTAGAATTAAATATTATAGATTGAATATTTTGCGCTTCATCCACTTCTGTTGAAGTCATCATTAATAATTTCATGCGCTGCACATATTAATTCCTGATCCTGTCTTATTTTTACAAATGGATAGTATATTTTTAAATATATCATGAAAGTTACAGTGAGCTTATTAGTTAATGTTTTCTAAATTACAAATTTGAACAGAGGTGAACATTAGTGACGCAGGATCTTTTTGTGTTCCAAAAAGTGGTTTGATCAATAGAATCCTAACTATAATGTCAAAGACCTCGCGGAAAATGGAGGTGAAGTGGACTCGGAAACGATTATGTTTAAAAAAAAAATACAACAACAAAGTGCTGTGGTTATCAGCTGTGCCTCCATGTGAAACCCAACGAAAAAGACACGGCGGTGCCAGATTTTTAAAAAGGAACTGGTCAAGCAAAGCACTCTTCTCCTTGCAGACACAGAAAAGAATCAGGAGGTTGGCGACTGCAATAAAAAAATAACTGTGCTGTCTCCAACCATGACTAAGAAGGAAGCAACAAGAAAAAAAAAACACAAGGCAACATTGCCCACATACTTCTCAACAAGCTGCCATATTAAATTGGAGGATATTGATTACCTAGGGATCCAAACAGACTGCCAGGATGTCTCCCACCCACGACATGAAACAATCTCTTCTAACGCGCTCAAAGAAAGCAAAATGGTGTAATCTCAAGACTCCCGAAAGACATCACTAAACCAAATGAAAACATAGCACATCAAGCAAAACTCTTAATAAGGTCTCAGATAAACTACAGCAAAGCATTTATTCTAACTAAAAGCAGTAAAATAAACATAAACCCTCAGGGCAAACACTGTTCAGCTAACAAAAGAAAATGACAAAATGAAGAATTAATTAAAATGTGACAAAACAGCGAGGAAGTTAACGGGAAAATAAAAAGTAGGGGTCGGGCTAAAAGCGTCCTACGCAACACTTCAACGCTACTGAGGCATCACCAGAGGCCGATGGCACGACCCACGTGCAATTTTTAGCTTGGCAAAGACAGAAAGACAAAAGAGAGTCGTTTAGTGGGGTGAACAATCAGTAGAAGCAAGCCTTTGTGTAGTAAGGGCACATTTAACCCATAGCAAGCAGTGGCAGGAGCCAAGAGAATGAAACTGCATGAACAGGTGCCTCGTGTCACTTGGGCTTCATTAGGAGGTTAGCAGAGGAGAAAGAAGAGTCAAGCCTGAGGCAGCAACACAACCCCTGCTTCCCTCTTCAAGCCAGGCCAAGTCAGATGAGCTCTTTGCATTTTACAAAGTTAGTTGTTGTATCACCTTGACCATATTTACACTCTAAACCACAGATGTCAAACTCAAGGCCCGGGGGCCCAGATACGGCCCACCACATGATTTTATGTGGCCCGCGAGGGCAAATTATGCATCAAATTTGCGTGTCATTACTACAATTGTAAATTGTCTTCACTTTTAATAATTTTTTTTTTTTTTAAGTATTTGACCAGTTTTTACTCGTCTGATATGAAAACGAGTTATGTCAGTTTGTTTTGTAGCTTTTACTATAATATGAGGTGCTCATACATTTATTTGGGTTGACAGTCAGAATGGCCCTCCGAAAGAAGCTATGACTCTAAACACAATATCTCACAAAAATTTGCAGTGTGTTTATTGAATGACAATAAAGCTCAGTCTAATAATTAGCCAAACAAAATGGAATAACATTGTTAAAGTAAACACCAAAGCACTTTGGGAGAAATCATTGTCTAATGGAAAATTCCTAGGAATGAACACACTGCTCACGAGGACTGAAATATGACTGAATAAACTGTAATGCAACAATAAATATTATCTTCACTCCCTCTGACTACAAAGTCAATACCTTGTGGCAGGTGTTTGTTTGTTTGTTATTTAAACCAAAGTCTGTTTGTCCCTTCATACTGTTGCGGACTTATTGCATTTGTGTAAAAAAAAAATATACAGGAAAAATGCAGGTCGAATGACAAATAGTCTATTTCGGGATCACTGTTAAATAAAATCATATTGACGTGTGAGACAGTATTTGTTCATCTGGTTTCATCTTCAAAGATGTGATACAAGTCTGTTTAATTTTCTTAGCCGTCGAAAAGCTGGAGACTGCATTCTTATTTCCTTTGGTGCACGTGTCAGCTCCAATAGAAAGGAACGTGATGCTGTGTAAATATTTTAGTACCGTTTCCTGTGTCTTCTGATCTAAAATGCATAATGTGATGACGGTGACTTGGAGTCTGTCACAAGAGATTTTTCATTTTAAGTCTGGAGTTGGCAAAGACTTGTGGAAGAATATTGCCCTGCATTGTTTTCTTTCAATCTACGGGAGTGTGAAATGAACTTGTCGCACCTTTACAACGTGTTTACACATGAGTGCATTTTCTGCTTTCCACTCAAGCTGAACATCCACAGCTATCTTATTGCCATAAACATCCTGACAGAAAAGAAGACCCAGATGGCTGAAACAAATTCTGAATTAATTGAGCACATTCATTTTGCTCAAACTTTGAAACCAATGAAATAGACAAGAGACAGAATATGGGATCAGCTTGACAAATCGTTGTCTAGTCGGTCACAGTTTAACTCAAGACCTTTCTACAATTTAACATCATGTCAAATGGGCAATTACCGTATTTTCCGCACTATAAGGCGCACCTAAAAACCTCCAATTTTTGGCGCCTTATATATGGACCAATATGGATTCGTGGATGAGGACTAACTTATTAAAGTAAGCTTTACGTGTTTATTTTGCGTGTTGTGTGATATTAACGTTTGAGCAATGTTGAGTTATTGATATATTGTTATTGTTTTCACTATTTCGAGTGTTACTATATTGTGATTGCATTAACGTTTGAGCAATGTTGAGTTATTTATTCTATGCGCCTTATAATCCGGTGCGCCTTATAGTGTGGAAAATACGGTAGGTTTATCATGTGCCTTCAGGATTCTTTACTGGTCGAAACCACTTTTATTCTGGTTATTTGTGTTTCATTGTGACATTGTTAGGAATACTGCCTTACATTACAAAACTATCAATTTATGGAATCATTTTCGCAGAAACATAATCCGTGAAACTCTGGTGCGCTTCATTAGCCATGTGCTATTGATGCACTGTGCTTCAGGAACACATGGGATGTGAAAAACTGCAGCAGGTTCTAAAATCTATTTCCTGCCCCTTGATCAGTCAAATATTGGTGCACAAAAATATGTGATTGGTCAATATTTTTGTACTTGAATTCCCAAACAAATTTAACCCTAACCCTTGCACAAATAGTGATGGACCATCTGCAGGAAAATATTTGTTTTTAAAAACAACCCACGCCACTCAAGAGCAGACTACGTCAGCATGCTGGATCCAGAAGTCCATCGAGACGCTTGCATTAATCCAAGACTTCAGAGTTTTTGAATTTTATATGTTCAATTTGTATGCAAAATGCGAACATTTCCACACATTCACCAGCAAATGTCTTTGTAACTTTATGAAAGTGTTAGTAAAGTCAAGACATTCACACTTTTATGAAATCATTAATAAGAACCTTATCAACTCTATTTGTTATGGTTGATAAATTCACTGTATAATTTCCCAATCAAATAGCGCCAGAGCTCCCCAACAAATAAACGTGATAAATTTAGTGGGAAAGTACAATCCATCAGGCCAAACATTAGCACAAAGCAGTGAAATTACAAATTGTTCAATACGCTACTTTGAATGGAAGGGAATCTTCAAAGTGTTTAATCCTGGTGTGATATGCTAAGAATTTTCTTAAAGTTCAACAGTAGCAGAAGTGATATGAAAAGGCTTCAGAATCAAATTTCAAGCTTTCTTCATCTTTTTGCAGTAGAATAAATGCATATATTATATTAAATGAAAATGATGTGAGGCCAATTCTGCGTCTGTTTAAAAGAGATAGTTCAACATTTGGGGAATAATAGATAACGAGGAAAATATCCTTCTCATTGTTTGAACAATAGTAAGCCGGAGCCAAGAGTTAGCTGAGATGTAAAGTCAATAGTCAAAATGGAAAATGCTTGTGTGCATACTATAGGAAGTGCAAGATCTCTTTGTGTGTTGTTTAATAATTCCTTCAATTAATTGATTCTTATAATAGTTCCAAGGAATTGGGGCACACTGTTGTCACATTAATTTTTTTTTTGATTGATTGATTTCTTTGTTTTGAAAATATTTAAAACATAGAAAGTACTTATTAAGGAGTACAATGACATCCACCGCATACATTTGCTCAAAATGTGTCTTACTGCATCTCGGTGAAGTATACCAAAATCATGTTTTACTATCTGCGCCGCAAAATAGACCAACTTTTAGCTGGTCTTTTGTCTATAGTCTACTTTCTGTCACCAAATTGTGAGGCACGCTGGGAGCGTTTAATACTTAATGCTCTTGGTCTGCTGAAATGCCCAGCGAGGCGCAGCACGTTCTGCCAAATTCCCAAACACAGTAAACTAGACTTGCCCCACCATGAAAATTACTACACAAAGCACTTGTTTAGGGAAACGGGCCTCACAAATGCACCAATGCTAAAATAATTCTGCTAAGAAGAGTGATTTCCCCACAGTGATGCAAATTGATCAATTTCACAACCGACCATTAATTTTTAAACACACGGCCAGAAAGGTTTGGATATTTTGTCGATTATGTCGAAAGTGCTTTTCGTATTTACAATGATAAATTTGCAACAAAAGTCTGAAATCTGGAAGGGCAAATACTTTTTCATCACACTATATGGCAAATAAATTATGTATAAAAGTAATTTTATGTTTTGTGGCGAAAAGCTAGTCTGTGTACGGCATTGAATGCATTTTTAACAACAACAATGTAGTAACAGCAAAACAACACCTTAAAAGTTTAATGAGGTCCTTCTGGTATAATGCCACTTAGGGGTATTCCATAATACAATAACAACAGTTTCCTTCACAAATTAGTTGTGAAGTAGTTTTCTTTTGCTCTTTGTATGCTTTGTAGAATAAAGAAATTGAGTTCAGTCAAGCAATTATTTTTCTAAAAATTCATATGGAAGAATCTCTTCTTAACTTTTTTTTCACTTTCAAATTGGTTACATATACCGTAAGTCACAGTACAATAATAAATGCTCTTCATCGTGTGTGTGTGTCTGCCCCCATGTCTGTAATGAACTAAATCTACAAGAGGATAATTACTGTAGGTTACACTGTATTTCAATTCACGTTCAGTGAAAAGACATTGCAGTCATCACAACAACAAAGAAATAAAACAGTAAATTCCAGGGAACGATAATTGTGCACAAATCATGAAGGTCCATCAGCATTTGACCATGTTTGGCTCATCATCGCCTGGTGATGGCAGCATTGCTTCTCAGAATGTTAACCATCACTTGTTTTTCTCCTGCCCTTATCTGGAACAGTGTGACTTTAAGGGAAGTGGTTAAAGGTTAAATACTTTTCTCAAGAGTGCTCCGCACAGTCCCTCATCATATGCTAAAATCCGCATACAAAAAGCTGCGAGCTATAAGCTCTCAGATTGCCATTTTACAACGTACTTATCAACTGGAATGCTGCACTTCAGCTTTAAGGCTGTATGCTAATCATATGGCTCAGACTCAACTACAATTATTTAGCCTGCGATTCGGAATGTAAAGCGATGTAACATTTTGAGGGATGAGCTTGGTGGGTTGGCCTGTTTATTTCTGAGCACACATTCTTTTGTACTGCCGCTCCATAACAATATTTCATGCTCAGTGGAGCGTAACAGATCCTCCTCAGCTATCACAACACTGCTAATTAAAGGAAGGCATTCATGAATTGGATCTCAGTCTACAGATCTATAGTCAGTAAGTCAGTATGAATGAACCACCAGGAAATGTCTCCCATGTGTTTAATCTCTTATTGTGCCATTTGCGAATTCCGTAGTGCTGCTCAGAGGGTTTTACATACTCTGCCAGCAGGATGTTTCAGTCAACATTCAGATTTCGATAATGCCGCATTCCAGCCCGTGTTGTAATGCACGTGCCCGTGGAGTCTCAGATGCTTTTAAAGCACACATTCGAACCAGGGTGTTAGCACCTGTTAGGCCATTTCCACATCAGGGCAAATTCACAGGGGATCAGAAGGCCTTGGCAAAAAAAATCAATAACTCTGCCAGACACATTGGAGGTGGCGTTATGAGTGACCATGACTTATGACACCGACGAAATGGGTGACTGCAGGTGAATATCAAGACAATGGCTGAAAAATTCTGACAGTATGCATTCAGGCGAGTTTTTGTCCAGCTAATATAATACTAAATCGGTTATTTTCTGCTATATTATGACTAATGGTGACTAACTGATTATGCAATATCAACCTACCTTCAACCCTGGGATGGATAAATTAAGTGCCCATGGATGTACAGTGCATAATTCATTAGGCGACTACACTTCATCGTCTCAGGGACTATCCAGAATCACAAAGTGCTTTCATGCGGACCGTTATCTTCACGGAGCGCTCAACTTTAACAGGAATAATTTCAAACTGAACTTTTTCTTTCTTCAGTTTTCTGAGGAGACAAACATCTAACCCATAAAATGTATGCCTTTTCACGGATACCAATAAGGATTATATTTTAGAATTAAATAAGTGTCAGTTTGGTTTAATTAGGGACGTTGTTGAAAATAAATAGATAAATAATTTAATACATTTGCTAAGCAATTCACACAATATACGACTAACAAAACTTGCCTATGGTAGACCACTATTCGTTTTTTTACTGTGTTTGGGTCCTTGACATTTGCAATTGCTGTGATCCTATTTTGTCACAGGCCTGGTGTCTTTCAGAGCTTAAGCTCTAGTTGCTCTTTGGCACATTGTCAGAACATCCCATTCTCTCCCATGCCTCTTCGTTGCATACTCAACCACTGCTGCGTCCAGCCATGCCCTAGGCAATTACTTTGTTTATGCCATTCATTGCAAAGGGTCCGCACTGAGTCATTTTCAAACAAAATGTAAACAGTGTCCAGGCAAGTGGGTCGACTAATATTGTTGAGGGGTGGTAATCTGGTTTGCGCTGGCCCTGGCAGCATCTCTATTCTACCATCAAACATGCTAATGTACCATCACTGTTCAGTTATTTTGAAGCTAGCATTTGAAGGTACATTTGAGTTATATTCCATTAAAGGTTGATCAGTATTTTTTTCAGGATTGTCTACAAGAACCCAGATATTATGAAAAAAATACATTATAAATGCGTTTTGGTTTTTCCTCCGATTGAGTTTTGGGTAGTTGAAATTTAAGATTTCAAGTAAAGGTCGTATTGTTTGCACTGATGCATTACGTATTGTATTTTTCCAACGATTTTTTCCATCAGCAGAACATGTCCATGAACCGGCACCAGTTAAATTAAATTTCAAGCCAAATCACATAATGAAATAATATTGAATTGAAAATACAGAGGCTATAATTGGGCCATCTAAAATATGACTTGTGAAATTGAACTTCCATTAAAAAAGGAAAAGCCCATGATACAATAAAATCATATCCTGTATATTTAAGCTTCAGAAGAAAGCAGAAGTGTGATCATTCTCACTCCGTAGGTGTTGGGGTTGCAGGAGCTTGTTATTCTGGTCTTGTTTCTGCGACAGCATGCATTGTGCCAAGCTAACTGTGCAGCCATATTTAGTGATAGCAGCTGGTGAGCCTGCAAACATGCAAGAATGCACTCTTGCTTATCCCTGCCCAATTTTCATCCCTCCCTCCTTATTTCTTGCTCACTTTCAGACATTCTCATTAAGAACATAAGAAAAAAAAAACATCCAGATGACAAGCACAGCCAAGTTCTCCCCAGGTTTAAATCACACTGACAATTCAAAGAGGCATTTGTTCTAACTTGAACTAACTTTACCCCAAAGCGCTGAAATGACTAAGAATTTTTGTGAGGCCATTTGTAATACTTTGAGCTGTAGAAGCTGGGTCAAATGATTTATTATGCTGTCCTAACATCAGATCATGTCAGTCATCACTATGTCTAGCGGTTGTGCTTTTAATATTCTGTTCGGAAAATCCATCCATCCTTTATATTCTTGTCCTCATTCAGGCAATACGTTTTTGTATTCAGAGAATTGGTAGAGTACCTGTATATATTTGGGCTAGTGTGGGGAGATCCGTGTCTGCAATAAAAATATCGTCCAATTTTCCACATCCAATGTCGGAGCAATATCGTTGCATGATTCAGCGTTTGAAGTAAGGTCTATGAATCTATGGATTTAGCCACACCCACAGATACGGTCAACAATTATATTTACTTTGCAACACGAATCACATTTTAACCACAATAACACTGTGTGAACTCCCTGGGGTCTAAATTGTTCCTTCCATCCCCAGCACTTCGTTAGTGGGTGTTGTAGATGAAATCTTTCAGCCAAGAAGTTAGATGATGGACAACACAATCCTCACAGCAAAATAAAGAAAATGATTACATCAAGTTGAAACGGAAAACAAGAAAAAGTGAGGCAACCCACACAAGGTTGTGATGAATAGTGATAGAGAATCTATCTGTCCCTGCTCTGAGGGGGAGGCAGTGTGCAGAACATTTTACCTCCATCTATTGGGTGCTGGAGACTGATATATCGAAATATTCCTATCCTGGCTGCAGGCGCGGTTCCCTTCATTTGTACATTTTGACTACCGTCATCTCTCAGCTCACGCGACCCAAGGTCACTGGTTATTACAGGAATGCAGACACCTTCTCATGGGAGGGTGAGGGACAATTTTGTCAACAGGAAATCACACAGCAAAGATCAAAAGGTCATGGTGAAGACAATGACATATTAAGGTATAGCAGAAACTGAGCAAGTTCAAATAGCTTCCAGTCAATAATAGGAGGTGGACACAATTTCCTCTTGACCTGTGCAATCAAAGCCATTCATCCCCGCAGCTAGCTGTGATTACAAGCTTTGGGGCTTTAGAGGTTGAACTCATGAGGTGTGATTTTTGATCGTCTAATGTTTGAAGAAGTTCCAAGAGCATTTACCTTTTTAAGAATAAACCTGCTAATTACTTGCATGCATTACATTTATTATTTCTGTACCAGCCTTTACATTTATTATTTATTTCCACATTTATTGCAAAATAGTGTGCACAGCTTTATATCGACGTGTGGTATAATGACGACTATTTTTTCCAACTAAACGACTGCTGCAGAGCATTGGGCACTTGTTTGTTTGTGCCTATAGAAATACAGTATGTTGTCCGCCGAGTGGATACATGACCTGAAGGCGACCTACCCACAAGCGAACATCCACCCACTCTGTGTTAGACAAGAGTGTGGCTGGCTATCCATTTACAGCAAGTCCCTCAACCTGCAAGGTTGCTGTGAAAAAAAATGCTTTAACTAGATTGCACTAAGCCCTAGTCTTCAAATCCAAAATCCAAGACACAGTCAACAGGAGTTATGAACCTAATCAACAAAAAATGTTCTGTAATAATGGAGACATGATCTAACGCAGGTATCCTGTTATTGTTATTTTTATATTTCCAGAAATTTAGGATTTTTTTTAACATACCGTGTTTTCCGCACTATAAAATATTATTTAGGTCTCCCAAAAAATATTGATAAACAAATCAACATAGTAATATTGTATTTTCAGCACTATTAAATGCTTGCTCATGTGGGGTTTGATAGGTTGTTTTTCTTGGACCTGCTAAATATAGAAAGTGCTTTGATATAACTGTTGTGAATTGGCACAATATAAATAACCGACTTGACTACCGCCAGCTTCCTTTCACAAGCAAAAAAAAAAAAGCAGTGGCAAGAGAAAAAAAGAGAGGCGTTTGGAGAGGACGTCATACATTACCAAGCAAGACATGTTTATATTTTTAAACAGTCATTACTGTGTGACAGCTGGGTGTCTGTCATCTAGTTTGTCTTGATATGATTTATTTGCAGTCTGGCAGGTCTGAATTTCAAATCACAGCTTACACAATGGTGCTCATTCCCGGGAAGTCGGTATTCACTTTTAGACTCATTAGCAAGATAGCCACACTTTAAAATAAAACGGCCCCTTTGCAAGGACCCAAGTAGTAAAACAGTACGGAGCAGTTGGCTTTGCATTGGCTGGATTTGTTTCTCTTTGGTGTAATTGTTTCTTCAGACTGAAAAAGACTGACCATGATATTTGTTGCTAGGTGGGCATGAGGAAATATTTTATATATATAATCATCCGAGCACAAATTTGATTAAAACTGTGGTTGGCTTGTGATCAAATGTGTTAGGCCATGACCAATAAAATTGTGGCCTAATGAAAGTACTTTTGCGATGGTTTAGACCGAGTAAAGCATGGATAATAGCATGAAAAGAAGCCCTGAGGTCGAACATGACCTATGAACCCACTCATTTTAAAATGTAATAAGTTAATTCAAGTAATACTTTGAAATTTGTTCCAAACCAAAATAAAGAAGGGACTATGTAGTGTGGGGCTTTAAGATCACTAACTAGTCAATAAGGTGACAACACATTTGAGAAAGGGATCAGCAGTGGAAAGTTCCAGGGAGAGCAGTGTTAAAGACGGTAGTAAGAGTAATTTCCTCAATGAATTGATTTCTACCACGATTCAGAGGGATTTCCCTACGCTGTTAACATATTTACGAATGACATACCGTATTTTCCGCACTGTAAGGCGCACTGGATTATAAGGCGCACCTTCAATGAATGACCCATTTTAAAACTTTGTCCAAATATAAAGCGCACCGGATTATAAGGCGCTTAGAATAAATAACCTTGCTCAAACATTAATGCAATCACAATATAGTAACACTCAAACTAGTGAAAACAATAACAATATATCAATAACTCAATGTTGCTCAAATGTTAATATTACACAGCACACAAAATAAACACGTAAAGCTTACTTTAATAAATTAGGCCTCATCCACGAATCCATATTGGTCCATATATAAGGCGCACCGGATTATAAGGCGCACTGTCGGCTTTTGAGAAAATTTGAGGTTTTTAGGTGCGCCTTATAGTGCGGAAAATACGGTACAATGACAAAGACCACGTGTGTGTGTGCGTGCGCGCGCATGTGTGAAGTTGTGCCCTTTTCTAATCCGAACACATGGCTCTACCAAAATATGCCTTCAAATAAAAAGTCAAAAATTACGAATCGACAGATGTTATTTTATCAATTAATCTAGATATAGAAATAAGATGCATTGATGTTTTTTTTAATAGCCTACATTAATAATGTTGGGCTTTTTGCTGCGAGACAAACGGCTGATGAATGAGCCATCACAATAAATAAATCTGCTGATGCAAGCGCAATATGTTTCTTGTGTGTCGTGATATCTAAATGCCATCTTTCTTAATGACTTTTTTATGGATAGTTAGTTTTCTCAGTGAACCACAGTACCCCAATAATGAGTGTAGAAACAACATGCACGTTAGTTTCCTGAAATCCTAAGAACACAGAACTCCCCTGAATTAATGGAAATATTTATCTTAAAAAAAAGTAAATATCAATAAATAAAATAAATCTATAGCTTGTCTGACCTTCATTCAGCCAAGTAACTATTTAGTTTACTTTTTTGTTTATTTTAACTTAATTCGCTGTTTAGTTTTGCCATTGCCAAACAGTCCTGTCAATGCTTTTGCTTATCTCAGACAATTCATGCGCCAGCCTTTGCAAAGGATTGCGTTATGCGGAAGCCGTCACCACAGTTTGCTACGGTAAAAATAGACATTTGAAAAAGTTACTTGTTTACTGTTGGGAACTATACACAGCATATATTTTCTCTTGTTTTGAGTTCCTCTTTATTTGCAATAATGAAAACATTTTTGTGATTCTTAGTCGAACATGAGAACTAATAGGACATCATTTTTAGAGCAATCATGGCAATCTCTGTTTTGTAATAACTTTTGGTTTTTAGTTTGACAGTGATGCAGCTCATTTCAATTTCTTATCGCATGACTCTTTAGTTTTCCGTTCGTTTTCCGTGACCCCTGTCTGCAGAGCACTGTCAACTGAACTGAACGTCTAACTACACCATTATTTGGTAATCCTCAAAAATCACATTTACAATTATTTTAAAGCAAACCTCACGCTCGGAA
The DNA here is from genome assembly GCF_059516105.1 of Syngnathus floridae. Classification (NCBI taxonomy): domain Eukaryota; kingdom Metazoa; phylum Chordata; class Actinopteri; order Syngnathiformes; family Syngnathidae; genus Syngnathus; species Syngnathus floridae. The sequence continues at coordinate 10,066,313 of NC_142426.1, forward strand.
CAAAATCAGACTCTTTCAAACCTACAATGTGTATTGATCCCTGAAGGAAAATTCAATTTTCATCCACCAAGCAATCAATTTTCTATACCCCTTGACTTCTATGTAATTGTCCTTATTAGGATTGTGGGTGAACTGGAGCCTTTCCTAGCTGATATTGGCCAAGGAGCAAGGTGCAGCTTGGACTGGTTGCCAACCAATCGCAGCGCACATTCAATTTTCACCTTGCTCTACATATTGGCATGTTTATTACACCAAAGAGAATTTGACCATACACAAGCAAGGGAAGCAAGAAAGATGAGTGTGTAGGGGATTGCTGCCTTGCTCAAGGGCACTTCAAGAGTAGATACTGTAAATAAAATCTCTTCAACAACAACTTGACATCCCAAGTCCATACCCTCTCTTGCCAGAGGGTGAGTCCTTGCAGACTGAGCTACTCTCAGTGAATTTTTATGCTAAATTAATCAATTATGTGACTGCCCCCCACAGCACATATTATTACTGTTTTTTCTCCCTGTCAAAATTGGTATTATATGGGGGCTTTGTGTTAAATACTCAGCCTGCAGCCATGGCAGCTATCTGGTTAACGTGTTCAAACTTCGAGCTAAAAATAAATTACAAAGTCATTAAAAGTCGGTGGTGTGAGAAAGTGTCGTCCTCAAGCCTTGTTGAAATTTGGGCATAAATGTTTAGGTGCTAATGTCTGCTGAAATTATGTGTGGGGACATTAACTGTCCAAGGCTTGCATAGGGAAGTTTGCCAGTGATTTTTTTTTCTTCAAAATAAAAACTGATATCTTTCTCAATGTCTGTGTTTTTCCATCATCATTTAATATTCCGCATACTAATCCCCTTTCTGTAAGCTGATGAGTTTGGCAATGTTCCGCTGTTCTCATAGTTTGGGTCATTTGTATAATGATTCATTTTGGGCCAACACTGGTTCTGTGTCAACATTTGACCCTCAGATAATTCAGTGCATGAGTATTATTCTGGTTTCCCATTTCTCAAACAGTCTTGGAACTTACATTTGGCTGTAATTATTCTTGCATTTTCACACTGGCTTTAAAGCAATTCATTCTAAACTTAAATCAAGCAATACCGTGCAAGTAGCAAGCTGTTATACAATGAACAAGAATATTAATTTGTATGCTCCAATTTTTAATGAGTTGAACTCAAAGATCTAATAAATATAAATCTGTGTCAGGATTAGAACTTTAGATAGATAGATAGATAGATAGATAGATAGATAGATAGATAGATAGATAGATAGATAGATAGATAGATAGATAGATAGATAGATAGATAGATAGATAAAAATACCTGTGACGTCTTCCAATCATGAACTAGAAAATACGCAATTTATCAGTGTAACTTTTTACCAATAACGCCTAACTAACAGTTCTCAACTGGCAGATAAACGCGTGTGTGCTGCCATACGTCTTCATTGTAGTCTTTATTTTTTGGTCCATTGTTCTCCAAACATGAACATTTGTCATGATTTGGTTGCTCATGAAATGCTTGGTTACCCAGCCAAACAGCTTGATAAAAAAAAAAAGAAAAAAAAAAAGCAGCCAGTCCAAAGTACTGAAGGAGTATGAAAACTGTTTACTGAAGCATGATCACAGTTACATGTGAAAATGTTAACCTTTGGTTTTTCTGATTTCTTTGTAAACTGCTGTAATTTACTATCATTATGAATCAGTTGTGAGTCATGTTCTCATTAACTCAGAAGACAACAAAAGAACAAATTTTAAGCAGATGAGGCAGTAGAATATTTTCTTTCATGGCATAAACTTATTTTGCAGGGGCTGAACTTTTTTTTATTGTTCAAACAATGAGTATTCTAAACCAAGATTATTCTAAAATGACTTTGATAAGATTTTACATTGAATTACTACTGCAACATGCCACTACAGTATACATTTTAGTCTACTTTTCTTCCTAGTTTGAAGACTGATAACTGACTCAAAGTACGATAAGTACTGGCCATAAAAACAAAATGCTACAATTTTCAAAAATGAATCGCCAGTCATTGAAACACACACTCTATTTTAGGAGGTGGGCGTAATTCACCAAACAAATTTGCCAACCATCAAAAAAAGAAGAAATAGAAGAAGTAGTCAGAGCAACTAATTTGTCATATGCTGTATGTTGTCAGAAGCAAATTTCCCTTTCCAAAATAAATTGCACATTTAAGATAAGTAACTGCAATGCCTTTCAACACCATTGTCATGCATTCAGTGGAAGTAGTCAGCGCTAAGGACACCAAGCACGGTTGGATCATTGGGGCTATTCAGGGTGTCCACTGGGACGCCCAACACAAGAGACTCAGTAGGGCCTGTCAGGAGGACGGACTGGATACCAAACAAATAGAAATTTCCAAAGCTGTTCTTTAGGGAATAGCTGGAAAAACAGGAGACACTGACAGGTGAAGTAGACATAAGGTGAACAGGGCAATGACCACCATTACTGAGGCACCTCAGTTAGCCGCTACAAGTTTTCTCTCTGTGTACTATTTACCTGAGTAAAGGTCAGCAAGACAACAAGAATGAGGCAGAGAACAACATGACAAAAAAGGACAGCAATGAAGGGGACACTGCAGAAGACAGGTCAAAAATTGATTGGGACTGGATAAATGACACAGGGAATAAATATAGAGGAGCACAGTTAATATTATAAAACACAAATGAAAAAAGAATAAAACTCAGGGTTCAACACAAATAGTCCAAACACCTTTTATTTATTTATTTATTTATTTATTATTATTATTTTTTTATTTATTAGGGCAGCTAACTATTGGTTTATTATTTTTTTAGGGCAGCTGACTATGATAATTGATTGTCCTCGTCATGCCTCACTAAACATGTTTCAAGTTCAACACATCTGAGATGAGACTCAGCATTAGGGTTAATTACTCGCTCAAATTATAGGATTTAAATACGAACTTGAAATTCAATCGGTCTTTAGATTAGAGAAGTAATGCCCTCAGCATCATTTAATTAGAAAACATTGAGGGTTGGTTTGTAGCTAAGAACAATCCAGTTAAATGGTTGATTTGAACGTACAGTGGACGAAGGTGTATGAAACACCCTTTCAAATGAACTCTAATTTAATAGAATACCAATATAATATTGATTAAGGTTGCTAGGTTAGATATGCATATCCAACTGTCAATTGTGGAATCAATCAATCAAATCAATATTTCATCCACCAAATCTTGTGAAGATAGGTGGTTCAAAAATGGATGTACAGATGAATAGATTTAATATTATAAATAATAGCCGAACCTCACCAGCATATGTATATTTGGGCTTCTAAGGTTTTAAAGTTTAAAACATATAATCAAGTAAATATTTGGAACATAACCCGCACAACAAAGAAGATTACTGTGTTGGAGGATTGTTTTTGGAAGATTACAGTTTGCTTTCCAATCTACTTACTGTCTGTATCTTACAATACAATGTTGAAGACTTTTCCATAACTGGCAGTTATCGCAGATGTGTCACATCCTACTTTACATATCTCATGCATATCGGGTAGTTAATCAAATATTTACCGCCGGATAGAACATGTTTTATTCTCTGCATATTTGCTCTTATAGTTGACTAGAGTTCCCTTTGGCAACTCCCTTTGCTGAATACTAATGTATACAGTATGAGTAAATGCAGTGGCTGTCGTGTGTTATCAGATTACACTATAGGCATGATTAAAACATGCCAACAGTCTCTCCAGATTTCTCCTCTGTGTGAGGTTGGCAAGTATCTTTGTGACCAATTTACATTTTATGTCCAGCTTTGCCCCCAACAGGAATTACTGTGACCTCCCTCATTGATTGGCGAGAACGTCATTTCCAGGCAGTCCTTAATTAGGATTGGAGTTAATCCCCCTCCGTCATGTCCCCCGCTGAATTTTTCCTCGCTCCAGTTGACCTCTGCCAAAGATAAGACGCACACCTTCCTTGTATTGCGCGTTAGTTGTTCACCCTAAGACTTCTGAGCTGTGCTGATAAAGCCAGGCTTTTAAGAAGCCTTTTTTTCCGTGAGAACACGGTACCTCATTACTTACTGGCTGGTCAGTCAGCCCATTTAGTGTGACATGGATGGGAGAAAGAATGAGTCACATGAAATATGTCTTTACTTGTACTTCCCAAGTCCAGAACTACTAAAAGGTTATTTATTATTCAAGGACCAATTTTGAAATATCCCGGATAAAAATAATCTCAATTTAAAAAGAGTTTAAAACTTCATTGCAGCGAGGTCCTCCTGAAATTTCAAATCAGTGACTTTTTTCATGGTGACACAAACTCACAGTTCTGTCCGACAGACTTTCTCCGAAAAATCGACTTTATCCTTTGCGCCCACTTTAAGAATTGCTGCGCTAGGTCATTAGAGTGATTACGATAAATTAATAAAGCTTTTCAAGCCGTTGAGTATTATGTATCCATATTGTACTAACAACTGTACACTGCATTGCATTTCATACCAAATCCTATTAAATTCTCATGAGAACAGGCTCTATCTAGTCATGTGGATAAATGGAAGCAATGTAGTGTTCAACTTGCAGACTCAGGTCCATCATCTTATGACTGGGGAGAACAGAGAGCTTTCTTTCTCAAGCACTCAATAATGACATTTGAGATTTGATTCCCTCCTCAATATCTGTGCTTCTTGTCCTTCACTTCATAATCTATGTAACCATGGGAACTTATATTTTGTCTGTATCAGTGTTGAGTTAAATAAGGTCCAACACTCTTCAGGACACTTCAGACTAGGAGCGTTGAGTGGGTGAGGGCATTGAGTTGATTGCCTGAGGTGCCAAATTTGAAAAGAAGGGAAGAGAAGAGGGGGGGAGTAATGATGAATAATCTTCTCCTTTGGTGTGAAGTCGCATCATTGCATCGATGCGCGTTTCTGAGTTGGGGCAAAGCTGAGCCAATAGACAGCAATCAATCAGCATAGAACGGGAAAAAATGTGTCCAGTACCGTCAGCTGCTAGACTTTTCATGACTCGGTTTTTAGTTTAGTTAGCTTTTTATAAAATCAGCTATTTGCAAAGTAATAAGTCACACAGATGGATTTTTAAAAACGTATTTGCCTTAAACGACATCACGAGGCAAATTCAAAGATGGGCTTGAGTACGATCACGCAGCATTCAGTGCAGCCATTTGAAATCCGTGGGTTATAATGGATCTACCTGCTGTCAGGACAAACTTCAACAATACCTGTTGTGAGCATCGCTCTTCCCATGCAGACAATTTTGATCAAATGAGTCACATTTAAAGCTACAGGGTTCAAAGCATAGGAAAACAGTAGCGACTGTCCTGAAGTCTTGAAAATACAGTACTAAAATTTCCCACTGTGCCATTTTGATGAATGTAATAGTGGTAGCCCTACGCTTTTAACCTGAACCTTGTTTTTCACTGTCGGCCGCCAGCATTTGAGTTTGAAGCTACTCCTCCCAGTTGTAGGTGAAAATAGTATAAATATGCTGGTGTGTGTTTTTTTTTCTCTATCTCAAGCTCTCTATATAGCTACCGTATTTTCCGCACTATAAGGCGCACCTAAAAACCTCCAATTTTCTCAAAAGCCGACAGTGCGCCTTATAATCAGGTGCGCCTTATATATGGACCAATATTGAGCCACTATAGCAGGCGTGTCCAAAGTCCAGCCCGCGGGCCAAATGTATGCATCATATAAATGGACAAAGTTTTAAAATGGGCCATTCATTGAAGGTGCGCCTTATAATCCAGTGCGCCTTATATATGGACAAAGTTTTAAAATGGGCCATTCATTGAAGGTGCACCTTATAGTGCGGAAAATACGGTACATATGGTTACATACGGTAGCTTTTTAGAAGTGTATAATAATTGTGGCGGGATGTATTGTAAAACATCATGCCCAATATGATGGTTCACCTTCCTGGGCTGCTGGATTTACTACACTCTCTACAGTCTTTACTACAGCAGAGGAAATCTGCATATGTTGACTAGAGAATCTACAGATGACCAGATTTAACAAGGAATGGCGACATTTTAGAGTATCTCCCAGAGTGGATATCTGGCGAGAAGCTGTATAAATGACAGCCTTAAGTGGACAGGAGAATCCTCACAGCCAAACTAGTGTGTCAGTGAGGAGCTGTTTTTTTTACTTAAGCTCATAGAAAAATATGACCATTCATGATTGTTTTTTTTGACCAACATTTTGTGAATGTCTGCATCAACGATTGACAGAATTATACAAGAATGGCACAATTATATGGATTAGCGATTTTTTATTAATTAAAAAAATAATTTGAGATCAAATGGTCACTAATGTAGATTATTTTACATGAAATGTAACCTGTGATAAAGTGGATTTACTTCCTAGCTAATTTGCAATCTACTGCATAATGGGATCAAAGAGAAAATAAATAATCTCAAAAGGGATGTATTTTGTTCGCACTCTGAAAACATTTGGCAGAAAGATTGACATTGGACTGGATTGTAATACTGCTGCTCAGACAAGCACGATTATTACCCAAAGCGCAGCTATGACGGAGTAGATATTAGACAATGGAACGAATGAAATTTACTCAAACAATGATACTGGCAGTCAATCAAACAACAAGGGAGTAAATTCCAGACACACAACAGATGGGATGGGAAATACAGAATAGACAAAGCTTGGCATAAAGACTGGAAGGATTTTAAGTCAACATTTAAATGCCTATTGTCAAATAAAAAAGGTTTTGCTTGAATAACATTGAACTTTTTTTTCCCCCCTCAATTCGCATATTTTTGGACAAATTTGTTATTTGTTCATTTTTTGATCTTATTCTAGTTATTTAATAGTTTTGTCTGAAAAAAACTGTGTGTCTTGTCTCCTCCTCTATACCTATGTGCGACAGTGTGTGTGTGTTTCTGTGTGTGTGTGATCTACAGTGGTATTAACCAGCAAGACAGATGTTGCTCCCAGCTGAGTGAGGATTTAGTGAATGCTTAATGAACATTGTAATTTCACTCTTTGCCCTGTCAGCACAGCAGTCTTCCTTTTTATTATCAGGGATGGCACAGTGGTTTGTAAACTTTTAATCTTCGTTTTTATTGAGTGCACACACTTATTGTGACTCAATATGCTTGGCCATTGATTTTCCGATATAATTTTCTACGTTTCAGTTATACATCAGGATATTCTCCTGGAAAAGTGAATACATCTACATCATTAGTAATGCAGGGAATATCACGGCTGATAAATATTACTACTACTGTTCTACTGTATGGACATGGTATTTACCTTATCTGTCTATATTATATCTTGTATTATACAAGAGGAATATAATTGACACTGTTCGTATCTGAATACATCAAAAGTGGACAACTTACTTTTTTTAATCAGTGCTTCGTATTGGCCACAAACGCAGTTTCCAACCAGATGAATGAGAAAAATGTTATTTTAAATGTGGACAAATTACATGCATGCGGACAAAAGAGATGTTCTTAATAAATTTAAGTTTTGCTAATGCATTTTTCAAGGCATGTATATGATCCACAATTTAAAAAAAGGGAAACTGATTAAAAAATAAAATAAGCATGTGCTGTGATTTTTTTTTTCTTAGTGCAAATGGCTAGCTTCGAATAATCCCTTATTACTGCGAAAGGTGCATTTACTAAATTAGCACCAAAACAGACTTTTTTTCACTTTGTCATTATGGGATGTGTCATTTTAAGGGGAAAATGATTTATGCCATTTTGGGATAAGGCTGTTACAGCAAATAAATGGAAAAAGTGAATATTGTCTGGATTTGCTGTAGTGGAACTGCAATAGCCAGAACACACAGTGAGGGTAAGTCAAGTTGTGTCTCTCAGTCCAGATGATGCAATCTATCTAATGATATCCTGATGACTCCAGGCACAGCATTTCCTATTCTGAAGTCTTGAGTGACTAACAGAACGCTTTTCACAGAAAAATCTAAGTCCGGTTCAGAAATGTCACTATTGCGTTATTGAGTTGTTTTTTCCACCCTCTGTCTCATTTGCTTGAATCAGTAAATGTTTTTTCTATCTGTGTGAAAATGTGTGCATTTTTATGGGCTGAAATTTCACCACAATTCACGTTATGAAATCCAGAGGCCGAGACTCGCCACTCGTGAAATCACACACTTTTTGAATGCGAACTTTACACTAAAGGCTTGCATAGTTCAGTTGATCAATTCATTGGCGCATGTTGTAATGAAAAAGCACGTTTGACAAGCTGGGACAAGCGAGGCTGGTGTCAGGCTGCTCTGAACCCTATAACGGAACATCAACTAAAGTTTTAACGAGAAAAATTAGCTTTTTGCCCCACTGAGGCCTCTGGCAAATATATTCCTTTTGCAGGACTGCTCTTTTTATCACCTAAATTGTCATTATTGCTGCTTTGCTCGCTTAGCAATTACCATAGAGTAAAATCAATTATTCTCAAATGAGTTGTTCAATAACACCATTCACACAAAATTAAATTCTCTGATTGTTTAGCTAAATGATTTACCTCCTGCATCCACATCACAATCAACTCCCTTACTTCACACAGGATGGTAAATAATTGTTGTTTGGAAAGCTTGTCAGGATCATGTTGGTGGGTTGAAACTTGCAATGCGACAATCAGATACAGATAATTGGCTATTACACCAGCTAGTGTTAAAATTATTTTTAAGATGTTGTCCTCTGTCCATAAAAATATTTTTCCTTTTGAAAAACATTCCCATAATTTAACAGGGTAAACTGGAAATAAAATTCCATGGTCGTCCTTGACTGTTGTAGGGCGTGGTATGTAGGTGGTGATGCAAGAAGAGGGGTGACCAAACTCATTCAAATTCTGGAAGATCCACAGGTTGATTGAAAAAGCTTCAGAAAAAATCCATTTGTCGAAGTTGGGTCAGGCAGGGTCAACAACAATCAAATCAATCCAGACACAAATGTTGGAAAGTCATGCATGAGCAGAGGATCAATCTACCAAGGGAAAAAGATACTTAAATGCCGGTGAACTAAGTTCCGGTGGGTTAAAGTTAATTGTAGTTAAGAAGAAAAGTTTGGTCACACTGCATTCAGGGTCACACAGGAACCGGTAATATTCAGTGGTGACTGCTGGTCATTAATGGAGGGGAAGCTTTTTTTTTTTTTTTAAATGTATTTATTATATATATGTATATATATTTTTTATGACCATGATCATAAATGTGTTTCTTTATTTACATCATCGCTGTCAGGCGGAAACCTTGTACTGTTAAATAACAACTTTACAGCAGCTCAAAAAACTGCCAGCTTGTTTTGAGTTCCCAGGCATTACTTTGTTCCAGTTGTATTATTATTATTTTTTTTTATTTGACTTTATTAATTCATGCTTGTAGTGGAGCCAAAAAAAAGGCCCGACAGCAGAACTTTACAATAACAACAAACAGTAAAATATTGAATATTTAAAAACATGTTTTTCAAGGCAGCGGAGCATGGAAAAAGTTCTGGGCATGGAAAAGGTGTCAGTTTTTGGTGGCCATGCTGTTTTGCTTGTTTAAAATACTGTCTAAATAATGTCATACATTTTGTACCTTATATTGCTATTTCAAACTCGCGTCAACATTATACTACCTATAAAAACGAATACGCTAAAAACATTTGCGTTGGGTGAAGCAAAAGCTTATAGAGGGCTCCCCAACCACATCTTTCAGTCGAGCAGGGAGACGTTTTCCATCGAGAACTGCATATTAACATGAAAAATATCACATGCATAAATATCACATGTAATATTTCATCAACCCTGCAGTACAGCTGTCAGTTGCTCAATCGTAAGACCCTAGGAGCTATATATTGTTTCTTTAATGTATTAAAAAAAAATATTTTTTTTATTGACGGAAAACAAAGACTATATCTGCACTCTCGGGGTGATTTCAGCAGTTTTACAAGTGGTACTTAGGTGAACTTCATTAAACCATTTTCTATCCATGAGCACAGAGGGAAGCTGGTTGAATAAGCAATTACCACTAAAGAGTGCTTCAATTGGGATTTCTATTTCAGTTAATGTGCACTGAGGGGACAAAAGACGAATGCAATTTTGTGAAACACCCGTTGAGGTATATGGGCTATGTGAAGCCCGCTGAGTCATTCAGCTATGCTACCTCTGCAGGTGGTGCTTCACTTAACAAGCAGAAACATCACAGCATCCCAATTAAAAAGCAAAGTGCTTACTGTCCATGCCACTTTGTGTTTTGATGTTGATGAATGATCATGGCAACAACAAAAAGTCTCCTCTAATGAAGAGATGAAAGTAGCCTTCATAGGTTATAGAGGGGCTTCTGTATTTTCATCAACTTCAGCCATCAGCTAATTCACAAGAAGTGTTGTTTTGAATCATTCATTACTTCATTTAAAACTTTTATGGTCAGCTTCCTCCCTCTGGATTCTGTGCATCAAATTTAAGGCTGATTTGCTTGAAGTTGCACTCCTCTTGCATTATGTCTGACGAAGCTATGCTTAGAATGCAGTTCTTAATTTTGGATGGACAAGGACTTGTGCAGTTACTGATCTTTCAGATGAGCCAACACCACCGCTTTTAATATCAGAACATTCATTTCTGACAAACACAATTTTGGTGAAAAACTAGAATGAAAATACATCAATTCACAATGTACAACATAAAACATACATTACACAGTGACTCACACCGTTTCACGTTCCAGACAGGAATTCAGGAGCAAGTAAGAGTAATCCAAACCTTGTTGCATGCACATTATGCTTCATCTTCCTCCTCACAGACCTGACGCAATTATCCAACCACCGTATTTTCCGCACTATAAGGTGCACTTAAAACCTCCAATTTTCTCAAAAGCCAACAGTGCGCCATCTAATCAGGTGCGCCTTATATATGGACCAATGTTGAGCCACTACAGCAGACATGTCCAAAGTCCGGCCCGTGGGCCAAATTTATATATCTTATATATGGACAAAGTTTTAAAATGGGCCATTCATTGAAGCTGTGCCTTATAATCCGGTGCGCCGAAAATACGGTACTTGTAACTACTTCCTGCCACACGACGCAACCCTCAAATAGAACAGTGGGAGACACAATAACTCAAACAAATATGAGTATTTTGAAATATACATAAAATTTATATTGCAATACAATAAATAATAAAACGATAAAAATAAACAAACACGATCCTTTTAAATCACAACAGTTCAATACAGCTTGTAACTAATGCAGCTAAAAGATTTCTGATGGATGTTTGCCCATTTTAATTTTAGAATTACCCTGCAGCTTTTATTCTTCATCCCTGCTGTCCACAGTAGAACACATTTTGCAAACCATAAAGCAATCCATGTCACAGTGAAGATATATAACTCCACTGTGACACGGATTGCTTTATGCAATGCTGACTTTTCAGCTTTTGAAATAATTCAAATGCTGAAAAGTCAGCATTGCAGCAGCTTTCATCATCATCATCTGTCAGCATCAGTCATCGGTCCTTATAATGCTGAAGCGGCTGCTTAGAAGCACAAAACTGTAACAATGTATTCACTTATTTATGATAACCTACCCGCTCTCTAAATTGCTCATTTTGTGCCTTTCCAAGCACAAGTAAATGATGCTCATTATCTGCTGCAATGCACCGACTTGAACAGTAATGTGCGCATTGTGCAAGGAGTAACAATTTGAAATCTGTAATTGAGTGAGATAAATGTACTACGTACGTATTGTTGCTTTACTGCAGTAAAGGATGATAAAATATCCCAGAAGGGGTCGGTCACGTGTCATGATGGCCCATGCTTTTTATGAGGACTTTTTTTTTTTATTCCACTAATGAGCACTTAGATGGCTCGTCAGCAACTGTTTTGTCATTATACACTAATAAATGCAATAGTACTAAGAAAGAAAGTACTAAGAAACTATTCATGAAATTCTCAAATAATACACATCATCAAACCCATCCATTCATCCGTCTGTCCATTTTCGGAACCGCTCGTCCTCACTAGGTTTTGTTAATTCAGATTTATCAGGGAAGTATTCATATGAAAGCACGTGATCCCGATTTGTTGCTATTGTAACGTATTCTAAAAAAAAAAACAAAGCTCATATACTGACCTTGCAATCTCTGTAAACAGATTCAAATCTGTTTCAGCCCCATATGGCACCATACACTTGAAAGCCTTTTTGGTGATTAATTACATTACATTAGTGTATTGAGTGCATAATGGCTGCTGATCCATTACATCCAGTCTTTGACATCACAAAATCAATCAAGCCTAAATGAAAGAGAAAAGTAATGTAATGGTGCAAAATAAATGACGAATGGAGACCTTTTATAAGAGAACATAGAAGGAAGATGTTGGTTGCTGTAAAGAGACTGTTATAAATGGTGCATGGTTAGTAGAGGTTGGATGGTGCATTTTCATTGTATGTTTTTGTATAGAGAGGACATTACTTATTCACAGTATTTTGATTGAACAATTTTTACTTATTATTTATTGATTTGAACTAAATTAAGGAAAAAAACATGCTCTGCTTAGTTGAAGTGAATGAAGTGTACCATGTTAAACAAGTTACCGTATTTTCCGGACTATAAGGCGCACCGGACTATGAATGGCCCATTTATAAACTTTGTCCTCATATAAGGCGCACCGGATTATAAGGCGCACCATTAACGCATCATGTCAATTTTTTAATCCAAATCAAATCATTCTCCATTTTATCTTTTTTATTTCAACTTCAGACCCAACAAATTACTTTATAATCACAAAATAATGATCCATAGTCTTTTTGATTCGTGATTTATAGTCTTCAGCGGGCCACTTATGATTGATTTCATGACACAATGCTTCGGGCCAGTTTAAATTTAGGAATTTGGTCCATATATAAGGTGCATATATTTAGGTTTTTAGGTATGCCTTATAGTCTGGAAAATATGGTACTGGTTAAAGTTCAAACAAATTATTTAAACAAGTTATATTTACAATTATAATATTTCCATGCTAATTCACAAATGTGGTGAGTTGCAGTCCTCAAAAAAAAAAAAGTGTGCTGACGGTTTTATATGTACTTTCATTTTGCAAAGTAGGCAGGAGGACAATACATTGCAGAAGCTTAATGTTCTGTTGCTGCCTGTGTTTAATTACATTTCTAGGACAGCCCAGGAACTGGACTGGCACACCCTCCTTTAACTCAAAGAGCTCCAGTTGATTCATGTTGCTCTAATAGATTGTCTGCATTAATGTCACCTTGGACCCTCTGTCCAAAGTTGTTTTTAACTTGCTGGATAGCATACGGTTCAGCTTTACAGTACACATTCATTATAAAGTGACAGTCGTGCTTCCCCTACAGTAGAAATGATGAGGACTTCTTTCTTGAAGAGAAAGAAATCAACATGGCTGCATAAAGCACAGTAGAACTGAGACGTCATTGATTATTAATAACTTCTCCTCACTGACACGATCAGTCAGGATCTAATCATTATTAATGTACAGTGTTCTTCAACACATGAAAAAGGTCACGCGATTAGAGAGACTGCTTGCAGTCATTACAAACCTTTCTACGCATGCAGCAAAAGCCCTCAAGCAACTGCCACTTGAGATTTTAGCCAGAAATATCCTATGACACAGCCAAATGTACATCTATATAATTAATTTAGAGGCCATTAAAACACCTTCTGTGTCATTCATCTCACATTGTGCTCACCTTATGAATTGTTAAACCTTTTGGAATTCAATGGACACGTCTCAAATAGGCATGCACATTTTCAATTTAAAAGATGTTGTCTGCATGCCTTCTGTTAGTCTTCCCCTGGTGTACGTGTGTGTGCGTGCATGTTGATGATTTGATCAGGCCACTAACTTGGTCATCAAAGAATTTAACAAATACGTTACATACAATATTAATAACAATAATGAAATAATGGTAGATGTAAGATGGTAGATATTCTCTGTGATTCTCATCACTGTTATAAAAGAGCAGAATATTTTGCTGCAGAAGACCCAATAAAAATCAATAGCTCCCTTCAACACCAAGCAGAGAGCATAAAGAGGCAGGACGATGACATGGTCCTTTAACAAAAGGCCGAAAAATAAAAAAATAAAAAGCTTTGTTTTACACTCTTTTTCTTTTGCTTGTTACATTTGACTATTAGCTTGCACACTCCACAGAGTTCATACAGTCCTAGTTCTCCCATTCCCATTTTCTTCCTCAAACCCGCTTCTCCTCATGCATGCACATTCTGCATTCATATGTCGCACATAGTCAGCTGTCAGTCACAAACGAGATTTTCCAACAACAGCCTGCCGTCACATGCACGACCATAAATAAGCAGCATGTGGTGAAAAAAAACAACCCATGAAGGACTCGCTGGAGATACACAAGCAGAGGTAAACAGTCATTTTTTTTTTAGCGAGGAGGAAACCTGCTGCTTGATTACTGTGGTGGATGAAATGACTATAATTTCTTTTGTTTATGGTAGAAGTAACAAGCGAAATTAATTTCTTTTGTGTCATGACGTAAGTGTCGTTCAATCAGGATAGTTAAATAAACAAGTAGCTCTGTCATCCAGGCAAAAACGGGTTATTGCAAATGTTTCCGAAACTGGAGATGTGTCCTTCTCCCGAATATTACACACCTGGTTTATTTACACAGCAAAATTGGAAGCATACTTCCGAGGCTTCATTCGATGGAAATTTTGCAGGGGTTACTTTACGGCGTTATTGAAGTAGACAAACATCATAAACCAAGACACACTGATGCTTGCCCAAGTGCCAAAGACAAAACCCTCATATATATGCTGTTAAGCCAAGGCTGACAATATCAGCACAGGGAAAGGTGCAAGACTGGGGGCGGAATGAAAGAACATTGCCTTGTCTCTAACGGGAATACAACCAATGGAAAACACTTACACTCCTTTGATTTTAGCAGCAGGCTTGATTTGAGATACACACTTCACTGAGGTTCTAAGTGTTTTTTATTATTCTACCTTAGAGGTTTGTGCTTATGTTTCTTCTTGAAAAATACATGGTTTTGAACCTTTCACATATTTGACGACGACGACTTTGATGAAGGAGTTTGAATTTGGGAAACAGTTTACAGCGGAATACGTACAGTTTATAGCACTTTTGTTTTTACGGTAATGAGAGCATAAATAATCACACCCATTTACCCATTTATTAGTGAAAAATTTTGTTCTGTATTCTATATACTCTGTTTTAATGACAAATAAAGGAAGTCTAGTCAAATTAGGATTTTTTTTTTAATATAAAGTAATTTATCTAGAGACAGCTTTTGTAGCCGGGGATTGGACCGCCAAGGTCCCCGCCTTTGGCCGCCGCCCAGCTCTCTTTGCACCCGACCCCTTTGACCCCACTCACAGATGGTGAGCCCATGGGAAGGGGGACCCACGTTGCCTTTTCGGGCTGTGGGTGAAGGTAGTAGCGCTCCTTCTGGGGATGTTGGATGTTGTGGGGCTGTTCTGGCTGACACGCCTCTACATCATTGCGTGGACATCGGAAACAGTGCCTTTGCATTGGCAGACTGGGGTGGTGGTGGACCGGTGTTCCAACTACAGAGGAATCAGACTCCTCAGCTTCCCTGGTAAGGTCTATTCAAGGGTCTGTTGGAGGTTGAATCTTGGATTTAGGAGGAGCAGTGTGGAACAGTGGACCAGAAAGATCCTCGAGGGTGTATGGGAGTTCGCTTAACCAGTCCACGTGTTTTGTGGACCTGGAGAAGGCGTTCGACCGTGTCCTTTTGGGAGTTCCGTAGGGGGTGCTTCGGGAGTACGGAGTGACTAACCCACTGATAAGGGTGGTTCTGTCCCTGTATCACCGATGCCAGAATTTTGTCCGCATTTCCGGCAGTAAGTCGGATTCATTCACAGTGAGGGTTGGATTCCGCCAAGGCTGCCCTTTGTCATTGATTCTGTTCATAAATTTTATGGACAGAATTTCTAGGCGTAGCCGAAGCGTTGAGGTTGTCCAGTTTGGTGACCTCAGCATCGCAGCTCTGCTTTTTGCAGACGATGTGGTGCTGTTGGCTTCTTCAAGCTGTGATCTCCAGCTCTTACTGGAGCGTTTTGCAGCCGAGTGTGAAGCGGTCAGAATGAAAGTCAACACCTCCAACTCTGAGACCGTGGTCCTCAGTTGGAAAAGGGTGGAATGCCCTCTCCGGGTCAGGGATGAGATCCTGCCCCAAGTGGAGGAGTTCTAGTATCTTTGGGTCTTGTTCACGAGCAAGGGCAGGATGGAGCATGAAATCGACAGGCGAATCGGTGCAACGACTTAAGTTTATGATATGCAGCAATTTTTCCCCTGTTGGTTTTGCTTTCATTTCATTGTTAAAAGTTCTGAAACAGAATTTAAGTGTGCCACTTACAGTTTCATGAAACACATGCACTCTGGGTTGAGTGACTTTCAAATTAAAGTGTTCCCTGCAAAATGTTAGAGTTGAAACGCAAATCAAACACTACAGTTATCATCATTGTCAAGTTGTCCTGACTTTCCCCAGTTCTTTGCCCTAACTTGAAAAAGGGCCTTGGTCCTTAGAACACAAGACCAACTCAGATCTTCCTCTTTCTTTTTGCAGTTTTGCAAGGTTAATTAGAGGGTGATTAGGTTGCTAATCTTAAACAAAGAAAACATTGCATTATTTTAAGTTCATTAATTGCATACATATGCCAGGAAAAAATGAAGCATAAGTAATCAAGTTAAAGTAAATAAGCAACTTACCTGAATGTTCAAACATAAATGCCAAACATAAACATCCAATTTGCCTTTGTGAGTACTTTAAACTGACTGCATTATTTTAAGTTCATTAATTGCATACATATGCCAGGAAAAAATGAAGCATAAGTAATCAAGTTAAAGTAAATAAGCAACTTACCTCAATGTTCAAACATAAATGCCAAACATAAACATCCAATTTGCCTTTGTGAGTACTTTAAACTGACTGAGCCACTCAAAATTAAGATAAAAACAGGTTGTGGCTCAAACCAAACATTTCAAACAAACTAAGCATTTACCAAACCATATTATCCAAGTGACTATTTCCTACCTGTTGCATGTGATCAGGAACTCGGGAGTCTCTTTAGTTTTTTATCTTTGCTTTCTCTCAGCTTTTTCTTTGTTTCACTAACAAACTTTCCCTTCTTTGTTCCCCCAGCTCACATGCTGGTCTGTAGGCAATATGGCAGTCCTTAGCATCTGACAGGAAGTTTGGTGATGTGGCTGTTATTTCTCTGCCACCTTCAGGTCTGGAGGAGGACTAGTGGATATTTTGACTAAATATTTTTCTGTAGGATTGAAACAAAGCAAGCAACTAAATAACAACAAACTGACGAGACACAATTGGCTGGAGGAGGCTGACTGGGTAAGACAAGGGGAAAGAAAAATGAGCACTGGTGCACACAATAACTTAAGAAGACGTGGAACAACACTAAATTAACATTAGAAAAACATTCAACAAAATGATCAATCATAAAACGTAACAAATATGCCCCCATATCAGAAAAAGCAATTTAGAATTAGATGGATGGATAATAAGTGACAATTCTGTCCAGTGAAATATGCTTGATATTCGCCAAATAACAGTCATTCTTGCATTCATCAAACGTTTCAAATAATATTTATGCATCTGGATCAGGATGAAAAACTTGTAAGAGAGATGAGATTTCATTATAATAACCTAAAGTTTCAGACAGAGAGATGAGCCAATATTTCGTGGGCTTCACCATGGAGATTTGATGTACCAGAAAAGGGCACAGTTCTCTTATGGCCATTTGAAATGAATACTGATATTTTTTTTTTTCAAAGACCATAAAATAAATATGAATCAACTTCAGCTAATCCCATTTATCTTGAGCAGTAGCATTGATGGGTTCAGAAGTGGCAGTCGGAACTTAAGTCATAGTGTTGGTGTTGATGCCAGCCAGGACTGAGCGTCAATCTCTCACTGACGAATCTTGACAGCCATTTCCAGGCCACCATTTTTGTGCTCCTCAGCCTTCAACTGGGGTCAAGATCAATAATAAAAAAAACATTGTAATTGCAGTTCTATTTTAGTTAAATGATAAAAATATTATCAAGCAAAACAATCAATCTTCATGCGTGTCATCATCAAAATTCGAACATAGTTAATTTAATACATATCTGACAGTGTCAGTTAAAACTGACCTTTATTATAGTATATCTAGAATGCAGGATATTTGACAGTGAATCTGATGTTATTAAATAAGAAAACGATACGAATAAATGACCCGTTCCATACTCTGATTTAGTGTTTGCTTGTCCTGGTGATAAATAGCAGGTTACTCAGAGGAAGAACAACTTAATGCCCATGAGGGAATTGCTTTCGATGTCTTGGACAGATGCTTTTCACAAGAAATCCGAAGATTAATGGGATTGCTCTCACAATTGAGATAATCCCGCATTATACTTTTTTTTGTGTGGCGATGCACTGCTCTAATCATAACATCCATCTGCATAAGAAGCCAAAATTAAAGCTGTGCTCCTCACTAGAATTTTCTATGCAGAACCCTCGAAGCTGATGTACTCCATTAGCATAATACTATGTGTTTATGACTCTTGAGTGTAATTGGATTTTTTTTTTTTGCCTTTGTGAGACAACAGTTATAATTTCTCTTTACCTAGTTTAAAATTGAATTACTAGTTGGATTGTGATCATGAATAAGTGTACTCTAATAGTGACGGAGTTGACTTTTTGTTGACTGTGCGAGACAAAAAAAAAAAAAAAAAAAGTAAAGACAGTGTGGAGTTTGCATGTTCACTCCGTGCCTGCGTGGGTTTCCTCCGGGAACTCCGGTTTCCTCCTACATCCCAAAAAATGCGTGGTAGGCTGATTGGGCAATCTAAATTATCCGTGGGTGTGCGTGCAAGTGCAAGTGGTTGTTCGTCTCTGTGTGCCCTGCGATTTGCTGGCAACCAGTCCAACCAGGGTGTCCCCCGCCAACTGCCCGATGACTGCTGTGATAGGCTCTAGCACACCCGCAACCCCTATGGAGACAAGCGGTACAGAAGAACTTTATTTTTAATTTCATTTACAATTAAAATGATTTCCCTAATTCTCATTCCTGCGAGAGAAGTGGATTATCACCAGGCTGCATTCTTGAGGTTAATACAATTATTATCAGTGCATCATCATATAAATGCTGTCACATCATGTTTCCCTGTTATGCCTCATTCTGTGTTAGGCTTTTGCAGCTGCAAAAAAAGTGTATAGTCCAGAAAAAATCAGCCTTAATGATCATTTTTAAATGAGTGATTTTGTGTACATGTACAGTTTGTGGTGACCACGTTGATGACAACTTGCAACAAGAATAGAAATAACACGCTTGGAGCTATAGGCACAGCACACCACAACCCCAGTGGCCTCCCAGAGGAACGGGAGTGCCTGTCATCCATTGACACCAGAGGGTGCAGCCAGCAGAACAGGGCCAAGACTGAGCCTAATGCATGGGGCAACTTGATCACCGCACCAACTACCGAAGGCCCCTGAGGAGCTACCCTTGAAAAATAAACAGAAGCAGCGCTGCCCTTAGGTCACCCTATAGTCCAGTTGCATTCCATCCCTTGGGTTCCCATAGCAACCAGTAGCTGCATTGATTGTAAAGACAATCTGCACATCACCATGGTCAATTTAAAGCTGGATGGTTTCGTCTGACTAAGAATCTAAGCGAGCAAAAAGGAAACTCTTGACAATAAAATCGGGAGATTAGCGAGACAAATGACTGATTGGGAGATATGCAGCAGATAAGGCTGAAATTTGGGGTTCTGAATCGGGAAATGTGGTGTGTAATCAATTCTGTTGTCCGTGCGTCATGGTTAATGCAGCAGTACCGTATTTTCCAGACTATAAGGCGTGCCTAAAAACCTAAAATTTTCTCAAAAGCTGACAGTGTGCCTTATATATGGACCAAGACACAAAAGGATATAATTAAAACACCTTCCTAAAAAATAAATTGCTGCTCATTTTCTTGTGAAAGAATACTATGTTATACTTGTGCAAAGAGCACTTAAATGATGGCGTGTGCTTTCAAAAGTCAAGTCACCTGTAAAGGTTATAGCATAGAGATTTCCTTTGGTGAGTGGACTTGGCAACAGCTGAGTTCTTTTGAAAAAGGCATTGATTGCAGGAGAAACCTTGAAAAGAGTTGGCGTCCAAAGTCAGACCAGTAATAATACACCACGCACCTTTGTCTTGTTCAAAGTGCTGGAAAAAGTGGAGGAAGTCTCAGTCAGGAAACGAGGGGGGGTCAAGACTCTTTAGAAGAATGTCAGAATTGACTGTATGTCTCAAAATGGCAAACACTGTTGTCATGTTCAACAACGACCAATGGACTCCATTCAGTGAACCATGGCTAGTCATTATTACCACAGTCACATATCCAAAGGAACGGAAGCTCTTAACAGGCAACGTAAGCCCTTCCAAGAGTTGGGGGATGTTTTCATATGAAAGCAGAGATTTTAATCACTTTACCTCAATATTCAATTTAACCTTGAATGTAACCTTACATCTTAATTAGAAAATGTAATAGTGTGTAGTGACCATAGACCATTGTAATTATGTCCGAGCATAGTGTAACATTGATGAAACAGTCTGTAAAGTATCTGTCTGAGAACATAATGATGACAAATTCTAAAATAAAAAGGTTTCATTTGAAAAATTAATACATATTCCCCGTAGAAAAGAGCAGGTAATATGCTGATTTATATACGCCACAGGCATGATTCAAAATACAAATTATGGCATACAGGTCAGGCAGGCAAAATTACAAAACAACTGTTTGTATTTTTCAATGATTATATGACTACATAGCCACGTCCCACGTCGACGGATAAGAGATTATCACGTTTGACTGTCTGTATGCTGTGTTGGAGGAAAAAAGGTCAAAGTAAATATTTATAACCCTACACAGAGTTTAAAGTAAATAATCTGATGCATGCCACTTTGGGTGAGGGAGGTCACTCTGGTGTAGCTGGAGGTTTATTGTAAATACACGATTAGAGCTGCCCAATTGAGAGCATAGAAAAAAGAAATTACATTAAGTATTCAATATTCATATTTCCCCAATTCACCTTGCCTTTCTCTTTTTCTATCTCTTTTTCATTTGAATTTATTTCTACTTCACACTCCTCTCTGCCACACTCACATTGGTAGGATGAGGTGTTGTGCCCCTAACATGCCATTTTGATGTAGTGTGAAATAACTACCGGATTGGATCGGCAGATGTGCAGATGAATACAAATTGTCGGGGAAGCAATGAGCAGCTCAAGGTCATCTGATAGGATCATATCCAAAAGTCATTTCATTGTTCGTTGGGTAATGAGAATAGGGACTTGGATTACAGTGTGGAATGAAATTTCTCCATTCCACATTCAGATTCTGTTACTTATAGCATGTGCTGGACTGTTTTGCCAAAACGTTTAAAGAATGGAAAACAAAAAGTATTGAGTTGCACGAATGCCAACTGCCCGATGATGGCTGGGATAGACATATATATATATATATAAATCCAATTTGATTTGCATTTCAAACTGGTTTGACTAAGATCACAAAAAAGGATTTTCTGAGCTCAATGAATCAAAGTAGGGTTCTGTTATAATTTTATCTCTAACGTCCCTGCTGACTGTGGGGATGGCAGGTATGCAGTAGCTCATCAGTTACTCCTTAAATGTTCCCCAAAACCACTGAGTCATCGAGTGTGTGTGTGTGTGTGTGTGTAAATGCGTGTGTACATTGTGTGCATTTGTGTGGATTTGTGCGCTAGTTCATTCTGGTTTATTAATCATTCCCAAGCTTGTAGCAAGAAAGAAGAGAGCTTTAAGAAGATTCCAGCTTTGTTGCCAGATGAGAGGCCATGAAAAAAAAAATGAAGAGCATAACCAAGATAAAAAGCTCGGAAGCAGCAACACACACACACACACGACACACACACACACACACACATACACCAATATAAAATACAATGTAGGTGTGAGTGATTGTGAGAGGGTGTCTCCAACTTACTGTCCAAGTCAGCTGGGATAGGCTCCAGCATGCCCACGGCCCTCACGAGGAAAAGCGGCTCAGAAAACGGATGGATGGATGGATGGATGGATGGATGGATGGATGGATGGATGGATGGATGGATGGATGGATGGATGGATGGATGGATGGACTGATGGACTATGTAGAAAAACAGGTGGCAAATGTTGCATGCAATGTACAGCTTCCATCTTGCAAGACAATGTGCAGTATTGCTGATGTAGCAGCGTCTGGAATAGAAAGCATACTAATCAGATTGGAAACTCACATTCACACACTGATGGTGCAGCTCATCAAGAGTAATTACGCTTTATTGAGGTAGCATGCTCAAGGACACTTTAATATGATCTGTACAAATATAGAAGGTAAAGCCTGCAAGTTTCTTCTCATCAAGTGACGGACAATGCTGCCTGAGCCACTATTTGTTTTTTTTGTGGACTCGGACTTGCCTCGGACTCGGCCATTGGACTTATTTATAGACCGATTTTTAAAGACCAAGACTCTGTTTTTATACTTGACGTCTGAAACATGGTTTCACATCACCTGTGTGGCAGTGCAGAAAACACATATAGACCTGCCTTGATAGATCACTAAATATAAGCGAATGCCCTTTATCAGACATTTTATTTTTACAAATGGCGCCAAGTTTCCATTATATCCATTATATCCTTAGCAACATTAACAACACTGAAATATTCCTATGTTGCATTCTTCCAAGGTTGGATCGGTTGTAAACATGTTTGGAAAGAATGTCTTCATATATATATATATATATATTTTATTTATTTTTTTTCAGCCTTGAAATCTTGCAGTCTCTTAGGAGCAGGTTCACTTCTAATCTCTGAGGTCTAAGTTTGTCAGGGCTTGCCTGTCGTCTGATGTTCACTCTTCAATCGATCAACATTTGGCACTCAATAGAGCAAAGCACTTTGTTCTTTTTTTTTCTTCAGCCACAAGCTCACTTTATACTTAGAAGAAGAAATGGGCTTTTGAGATTGTACTATGTCGTGGCAGAGCAGGAGATGGGTGATGGTGGTGGTGGGGGCATCTAAGACAACCGAGAATGGGATAAGAGGAACTTTGGTAATATTTTATGCAAAGTGGTTGGATTTAAAGAAAAATGCAAAGACAGCTAAACCCTCCAGTCATGAACGACCCTATGAAACGAATTCTCAAGTCACGCACATTTTTATGTCGAAAACCTTCCTCTAGGTACGTACATGTTCTGTTATGCAAAGTCAGCAATAGTTAAAGTAAACATTTCTTACATGTATTATTGTATTCATATGCACATGTCCGGGCTTCGTGCTGGAAATATGCCACAGGTGATAGTGATGCAACTAACTTTTTTTTCAATCCTCTGGCCCCTCAGCTCTAATGATATACTACTAGCCTAGAGAAAGATACCGTTGCACCATTTATTTACCAATGTATTCACTTTGTGGACGTCGCCTTCATGCAGTAGAGAAACAATACGATGAATGGCCTATAAAAAAGAACAAACTGGAATATTGTCATTGTCATTTTTTTGCATGCCAGGGATTGATGAAATAAATCTGCTGCACAGCTCAAATAGCATAGTCAGGAGCGCTTGATACCAATATCCTTCCTGCAGCCTACCTTTGGGTCCTGAACTATGCAATGAAAAATAGTAATGAACGTGTTTAATTGTGTGCTGGGGGCTCAGTTGTGACCTAGATACCCCCTATCAAGTCAATTTGAGTGGATAATTACAGAATACGTGTGCTACTCATACTCAGTGTGGGCCCACAAGGGGGGACAAATGTCGCTGTAAATGAGATAAAACAGACTGATAAATAATTGGAGAGCCCCTGGAATAGGTAGACATTCATTTTTTTTCTAAATACCAAGAAAAACTATTGTATAAACAAGGATTTTCATTCACCCTGAACTCAAATCTTTGTATACTGAAGCATTTCAAAATATCGCCTTTTTTCAAAAAATCTAATCTCTCACACTCGAAACAGCAGAAAGAAGAACAGAATTACAATGCAATGCAAACATTCGCACTGACTAACTGAAACTGAATATATTACACAAATGCACCGAGGAGAAGCATCCCCCCCTGTAACTCGGTTTGTGAGCTGCATGCATCAATTTTCCCTCAAGAGAAATTCTATATGAATTTAACATTAGTATTCTGTTCTGACTGCTGCATTCTCAACATGTGGTTCACCTCTCCCAGGTGTGTGAATATAGATCGGCCGGTATGTTTATCTGCACAGTCTCAGTGATCTATTTCCCATGGTGACTTAAGAACATGACCTTCAAGTGACATATGCTTTCTGCATCCCGGCAACCATGATGAAGCTATTCCCAGGGAACACTTCAAACATACATCATTCAGGAACTAAGATGAGGATACATTCACACCCTGAGTTACGTAGATCTTTAGAGTATGATATTCCTGGGAATGCAGAAATGAATGACACAATTCTGATCATGTTTAAAAGTAGCAAGACGGTTGTTGTTGGAGAAGTTATTATAAAACTCTCACTTCATTTCATTTTTATATTTGTGTCTGGCAAGAGCAAAAGCAACAGTCAGTGTCATATTCCAAAATAAAACAAAAAGGAAAATTGGTAAAAAAAACAAATCAATTTTGCCTGAAAGTGGGAAGAAGAAAATAAATATATTCACACCACACTATGTGCAAAACAGACCTTTGGCATAGCCCAAGATACGGCTAATTAGGGTCATCTCGTGATTAAAAAAATAAACAAGACCTCAAGGTGGAAGCTTTAACGAGAGGTAACTTGAATGTCGAAAAAACATGGGCATCTTTTAAACCGGATGAATAACGACAATAATAATAACAGTAATCAATTGGCAACAGAGAGGCATGGCTAAAGTCAGTAAGGCATGAACATTTTTCGAATGTTACATAAACTACAAGGAGTGGTTGGCAATGAAGCGCCATGCAGCAATTACAAGAAAAAATGGCATCCTAATTAAAAACCCATTTTCATGTAAATGTAAAATCGTTTAATCTGCTTTATGAATATAAGCACCATTTTCATATTTGAACTGCACTTCTATTTATGTTTGAAAACCAGTAAACTCTCATTTTCAAGGACGGGGGAAATCATGCATACATTTGTCCTGCATGCTCGGCATAGAGTAATTCTGCTAATTGTTTTCTCCTACTGCTTCAGTTCATTTATCCCTTATCTGTTAATGGTACCGTTGGGCAATATGCTTGAAAAGTTCATCACAATAAAATTAATTCATAACAGTATTTAGTGTTTAGTCATATATGCACAAACAGTACATTGTCTTTTCACCAAGTGGAGGATGATAATTGTAAAAAAAAAAAAAATACTGTACGTGTCCAGATTTAATGTAGTTTAATCAACAGAAAATGATTTTGCTCATGCTGTGTTGATTAGATCTGTTTTAGTAGTAAGGCTTAAATCAAGTATTATTCCTCTTCACATTCAGGCAGTCGCGGACGACCAATAACAGAAGGGAGCAGTGTTTGCAAGGTTAGGTGAAAGACATTTTAAATGTTTGGCCGCATATAACGCGACATGGAGAACTTTTTCGAACCTATCCACAGATAGCAAATTCTAGGTGTAAAAGATTTCATTATTCATCATTACATCATCA
This sequence comes from Syngnathus floridae, assembly GCF_059516105.1. Taxonomy (NCBI): domain Eukaryota; kingdom Metazoa; phylum Chordata; class Actinopteri; order Syngnathiformes; family Syngnathidae; genus Syngnathus; species Syngnathus floridae. The sequence goes on from NC_142426.1 coordinate 10,091,961, forward strand.
GATCAATATTTCAACACATATCCAATAAGATTACTTAAATAATTGGAGCTGCATGGTTATTACTATGGCTTTGATTTTATTTATGAAGTCAAGCCATAAAGCAGTGGGTTACTTTGCAGAGATGCCACATTGATGGGGTGCTTCTATTTCTGTTGCTATATAATGAGACATGGATGAAAGCTAATGAAAATGGTTTTCATGACAGCATGTGGGATTAGAGGTCAACAAAATGATTATCTGATATTCTTCTTTTAAAACACACACCTGTGCACACACACATTTCCATCTTCTTCACAGCAACCCTCGCCTCCATGGAGATCTTATAGTCGATTCCCCAACACCAAAACCCACTGCAAGAATCTAATTGCTTTGCTGGCCTCTCCATGTAATGGCCCCATACAGGGTAAATTTTACCACTGGGCCTTTGCTAAACCTATGACTAAAGATTGCAATATTGATGGCTCCCCCGTCCCTCTGCCTCATCTCAACACTTCTTTTATGGCTAGCAGTCATTTCTCGACTGTTATCCTCTGATGTTTCCTACCGCTAGGCTCACATGACCCCATGCAGTGCATAGCAGGGCCCCTGTAGATAATTCAAATCAGATACTTTGCTTTTCCTTGCGTTTAGCTGATTCCACCAGTTGAAGTTTTTTATTTCATTTGTGAATTTTGTTTTTATGATGGTGGCTTAATGCATAATCAAAGCAATCGTATTAACGTTTCAAAATGAAGTTAATGCAGTATAGTGAAATGCGATTAAAGTCTAAAAAAAAAAAAAAAAGAATATAAAGTGTAGCATTTTAGAAACTGAGAGCACACGTTTACTATGAAACGCAGCAGTGCTCAAAAGCACTTGACCCCAGGTTTGGCTGTCAGATCATAGGTGGGCTGTGTTCACACAGAATCCAGTGGACGATACCTTGATGCAGCTCTCTTCACAAATCCATTTCACAGTCAGTTTAACAGCTCTCTCCTGGAGGAAATCTTCCTTCCTTCTCACCACAGTGTCTTCAGGGGAGGACCGGCTTCCTGTAAAATCAAGTTCATATTTCTTTTGTTTATTGTAGAAGACTATCATAGAATGAGTGTGTACAAAACAGTAGGTTTACTGTTCTGGGCCAGGGTAACAGACTCATTCTCTATTATATGGCACATTCAGACACAGCGTGGTAAGAAATCAAACTGGGGGTGACAAATACTTAAAAAATAAATAATAACATACACACCGAGTGTATTCACTTACCCATTTGTACATCATGGGCACAATTCTCACCTTAAGACATGTTTGAGTGCCGATCCAGATTCTTATCTAATCTGCATAACAGAATAGAACAATTTGTATTAGGAAATGAAGGCACAGAAAAACAAGCTGAAGGGGAAATGAGTGCAGTGCCATGTAGGAGGAAGGGGATATTATGCCGAAGGTGGAACTTGCCCAGTGAGAGTGTGCCCACCGCTGATGTAATAGAAATGGAAGTCAACAGCGAGAGTTATCTGCAAAATTGCACTTTCAAGTGGGTCCATTTCCAGAGGTGTGAGTGTGTACTAGAGGCCTCGGTGTTGTGTAGTGATTATTGAGATTGAACATCCCCAGGCATGGAAGGCCAGGCGTTTCCACAATGTCCATATCTAATCCATGCTGGATGTGATTGCACTCTTACCGACTCTTCACATAACCACAACTTAACCCTGCACCCTCAGTGTTTACATTTTGATAGAGATGTGGGAGAGGGTTATCTGTCAAGTTGTGCTTTTACAGGTGATTTGTTTTCTCGATTTGAAAGTGGAAAATTACCATATTGTAAATGATAAAGAGGAGCCACAGTTCCCCCAAGGAACTATAGAACGTAAAACGTTCAAGCCAAGTGATAAACAGCTAGTCACAGAAAATGTTTATGGAGTGAATATAGACCTTTCTTGAACTTTTTTTTTTAATTATTATGATTTTCAAATTTCTGTTTCTTCTTTTTTTACTAAGGTGGTTGCTCTTTTTAATACAATTTAATTGGCCTCTCAAGTTTTCACCATAAAACCTGGTTTAAAAAGGACTTTGAGCTTACAATTTCAGAATTTGAAGGTCACATACTAATTATGTTGCACTCAAGCGCCTTACAAAATGGGGACGATTAACAAAAAAAAAAAAAGAAGTTCACAAAACATGATCAGCAAAAAGAACAACCAACAGCGTACTTTGAACTACAATAAAAGCATCAACAATTTTATGTGGTTACTTGAAAGAGGAACATTTCCACTCAGGTATGCAGGATTTTATTTGTGCTCACAATAATACTTCACAAAACTGCCACTTCACCCTCTCCCACATTGTTTACATTGTCAGAGATGTGGGCAAGCTTTCCTGTCGAGTTGTGCTTTTTGCACCGAGTAGAAGAGTGTGATCCGATCACAAGTGCTCTCTTGAAAATGTGTGGACCAAATTCTAATGTCAGATTTAGCATGGTGTGCTTATAGCTGTGCACTTGTGACTGCTTTACCCTGGACACTTGTAAATTCAATATGTAGATAGCTAGTGGGGGAGTTAGCCTTAAACTGTGCTGCATGTGCTATGTGTACCTTAATACTGTGCATGCAATTCAAAATACAAACAGAATTTTGAAGATATAAGGAATACAACAGTATTTTGAACAATATTTTTTAAAATTCATTTAACATATCACACATCACTTTGGTCACTGGTCTGAGACGGCAAATTACTGGCAGCAGGGACGCCAGTAATTTACTCTTATTTTACAATTCACCGACTGTAATTTATTTTAACAATACAGTATACAGTACTGCTATATTTTGAATTACAGTATTTTACGGTAGGCTAACTGTGAACGGTGTGGTAATTTTACATCACATCTATTGTTGTTTATTTTAACAATACATGACATTAGGATAACTGTTATTGTATTTTTTCCACTACACACCACTACTCCAATACAAATAATAATATAAATGCTTTATGGTTGATGATAATGATGATGATGATAAATGATTTACATCCCACTTTTCTGTCAGAGCTCCCAGATTTGATATTCACGTATGTGCATATTCACATTCTGGTGGGGGTTAATTACGTTTTCACCACCACGACAGTAATTACTGAAACAGAGTGGAAATTAAAAGAGCAGACCCTTCAGTTGATAGATGACCTGCGAGTGCTTTTTCTTGCCCTCCCAGAGGTTAATATCAGGATATGCATTAATAAAGTGCCCACTCACATAATTATGTCAATAAGCCCAGTCTGACATAGCCCGTAGATAAAGACAACACTCTTAATACTGCCGGGTCAAAAACAACCCAATTTGGGTTAAAAATTGGACCGATTGGTCAATTTGACTCGACAAAGCATGTTTTTCTTTCTTTCTTTTTTTTTTTTTTTTTGCTGAACAACTCAGAGTTTGGTCAAATTGACCCAACTGCCGGGGTCACTCCAATTTTTAACTCAGCAGTTTGAAGGAGTGCGATTTTGTAATTTTTCCATACAGCAAAAACTATAATCTTGCACTTGATATACTACCACCCACACATAAATCAATAAACTTTCGTCCACTCATGGACAATTGAAGTATTTATAAATACATATTCATGAAGATTTAAAAACATGGTATCACACAGAAAAAAAAATGTTGTAACCCTTCTCAAAATAAATACTAATTCCTGTCCCCTCTATACAAAGAACATTAATATATGTACAAACATAGGCCACAGCAATGCAGAAAAGAGCTATTAGTGTAATTAATATTACATTATCACTCGGGAGTGTTTTAGTCAAATTAGAGAGGCACAACTGTTGTAGGAGTAGAAGAAGCGGCACTGCAGCAGATGAAGATACCAGTGCACCTTCTACTATTTACAATATCTACCCTTCTTATCTAAAATGTCTTCAGAAAAATGAAGAAAGTGGATAAGTACAGAGAATTCCAATGATTGTAACGTTCACTACTTATTCACAGTGGTGTGGAATCAACAAGTGTCAGAAGGAATAAAATTTGCGACGCCACAATGAGACTCATCTTAGTGAAAATATTTCAAGGACAACAAATAAAATGCTGGTGGGTCTAAGGATCGAGCAGTCCATTTTCCCAAAGAGCTGAATGACAGCAGTAAATGCCAGCTAACCATATCCCGACAGTGCGTGCGTTAAAAGATGCATGCTGAAGGCTGCAGAGGTCTTGTTCTGATAAGCAACAAGCTTTTACTGATATTATTCTGACAAAGAATACTATGGCGAAGAGGATATTGGACCCAAGGACAAATTTCATGTATTTTCTGCCACAATTAATGAGAGCACGGCCATTATAGACATGATGGTCACCGAAGAGTTCATTGTGCACCATTCGTGAGCTGACACTATATAGATGGATTCCTAAATCTAAGGCACAGGTGTCAAACTCAAGGCCCTGGGGCCAGATACGGCCCGCCACATCATTGTATGTGGCCCGCAAAGACCAATTGTGCATCAAATTTGTGTGTCATTACTAGAATTGCAAATTGTCTTCACTTTTAATATCTTTTCTTTGTAAATATTTGACCAGTTTTTCCTCGTTTGATTTGAAAACGAGTTATTTGTCAGTTTGTTTTGTAGCTTTTACTGTATATAATATGAGGTGCTCATACATTTATTCATAATGGCCCTCCAAGAGTAGCTATGACTACAATGCGGCCCGCGAAAAAAAACAAGTTTGACACCCCTGGTCTAAGGGATTTTTTTTTTTTTTTTTGCTTATCCTGTCCATGGTCACGCGTGAGCTAGTGCCAATCCCAGCACACTTTGGATGAGGGACGAGATACACCCTGGGCTGATTTCCAGTCAATCAGGGTTGCTCAAAAAATATGTTTCAGTCAATACCCTTCCACTGCAGTCTTGCCGGTGGTGCAATGCACATTTCAATTGGATGGCAATAGACAAACAAGTCAGCAAGACGGCATCTTTGCTGTCTCATTGTGTGATGTGGATTCCATAGGTATAAAGGAAAGTTTCGATCATTGTACCACATATAGAATATATTCTACTTTCTTAACTAGTGTAGGTGCAGAAAAAAAGTATATGACTATTTTTTGAGCCCGTTTTAGCAATATGTGATTGACACAGAAGTTTCAGTTTCTATACACTGCTGTGGTTTGTCATATTAGTGGCTCTGCTCACAAAAATCTGGAACTAGAATGATTTTTATGCACAGGGTGGCTTCTTTTATATATACTATATATATATATATATATATATATATATATATATATATATATATATATATATATATATAGATATATATATATATATATATATATAGATATATATATAGATATATATATATAGATATATATATAGATATATATATATGTATACATATGTACATATATATAATCTTTTTATATATATTAATCATAAAAAGAAATCTCATTACATGTAATAAATTTCACTTTTAAAATGCAAAACGAAGAATAAATATTTAGCTGCAGGCTATGAGAGGAACGTGCTCTGCGCCCCCGGCACAGTGCGAGTACGATGGAACATTAGCTAATGACTACGTTACAGTTCAAATAAATTCTTGCATATGAAGAGGGAAGACGGACAGAAATCGAAGAGGGAAGAGACAAAAATCGAAAAAAGGGAGGCAGAGGCTGAAGTGAAGAAAAACAAGTGATGTGTGAAAGCTTATTCCACAATTGGAGCTGCATTTCTTATTCAAAGTGTGAGAAGACAGCAGAGGGGAGAAAAGCAGAACACAGGAGTCATTCTTTGACAGCACAGAAAGCATCAGAGAGCTACAATGAGGTCAGAAATGTAACCCCACACTGAATGCCACCACTTGATATGTTCCATGGGGCTCTGTGTGTAACCACACGCTTTATAACACAGAAAACTGCGATCTATGTGAATAATAAATTCAAACTGAAACAAAAGGTCAGAATAATGGCTAACAGATAAAAAGTAGATGTGTCTGTTTTACGAAAAGACAAAAATCTCCAGAATCTACAATTTTATAAATGTGTATATATATATATATATATATATATATATATATATATATATATATATATATATATATATATATTTTTTGTGGGGGGGGGGGAACCGTAATTTCCAGAATATAAACTGGTACTTTTTGCACAAGCTTTGAACCCTGTGGCTTGTCGTCGTGTGGTTTATCGATGGATTTGTCATGATTTTTATAATATTGTAAGAGGGTTTGTTTTACAGGTAAAACAGGTAATAAAAATGAAGACATTTTATTTAAAGCACATGCATTTTATAGTCATGTATGGCTTATATATATAAACAAAACAAGATTTTCTCCTAATTTTACCCTGCCTATTGCCCGAAGTCAGCTGGGATAGGCTTCTACACGCCCATGACCCTCGTGAGGATAAAGCGGTTTGTTTAATGAATGTATTTCTTGAATGATTAGGAGGGTATGATGCATGCTATTGTCATATCGATGAAATCAATACAATAACATCCACCATACATGTCTGCAGGGTGCAGAATCTGTCCGCCCAAGGTCATTTGGTAAAACAAAGTTCAGATGCCGATGTGCCATCAAACTGTCATATGAGCCAGGCGCATGTCAAGGGAAGTTTTCTCTAAGAGCCGAAACAACCAGCATGGTGTGGACAGATGACCCAAATTCCTGGAAAAAAATGTTGAGGCACGCGTCGGGCACAACAATGAGGATACGCCAGTTCATACCAGAGTGCATTTTTTTCGCAAACTGGCAAATAACTCTTTTTCAAATCAGACGAGTAAAAATATCTAAAAAAAAAAAAAAAAAAAAGAGATTATTAAAAGTGAAGACAATTCTAGTAATGACACGAATTTGATGCACAATTTTTCTTCGTGAGCCACATATGTAAAATGATGTGGCGGGCTGTATCTGGCCCCCAGGCTTTGAGTTTGACACCTGTGTTTTAAATAAATAAACAGTAATATAAACATGAGTTTTTCTCATAGATGAACATTCTGTACATTCAAAATTCACTTTCGAAAAACAGCAATTCCTAAAAAAAATTGAAATGACACAAGTTCATGTAATAACATTTATTGTAATAATATAACAAGAGGATTTTTGGCAATAAGACATCAATGCCATGTTGTAACATTATTAAATAAGCTCCAGAACTTGAGGAAAAGAAATACTCCTGGGCTGTGGGTGGTGGAGCAAGGCCAACAGATGGAGATGGAACTTTCCAGATGGTTTACCAAGGACCAATGAGATAAGTGACTAGTAGGGGGTGGACAACATGGAGTAATGCAAATGAAAACACTGATATTTAAAAGCGGAGGAAATGTGAGTGTGGTTGGCTCAGAAGAACCTGGCAGATGGAGGTCTAAACAGAGAAAATGTTTTGGAATAATGTGGGGAAACACATGGGGGGGTGATAAGCGCAAAATTCCCAGCAGCCCCAGCTGTCCGTATTCTTGGTGCAGCACCATGTGACAGCTTACTTTGCTTCATCCTGGTGGTTTAATTTTCATTCAGGTAGCCCTTCTATTTAACCTATTTCATTCATGGCGGCACTTATTACAATACAGTTTGCTGGAAATTTTTTAATATAATTGAGTTCAAATGAATTTGCAACACTTTTTGGACAGAGGCAAATACATCGTGGGGCTGATGTATTTATTACACTGTTCAGTTTAGGTGTAGGGTGACGTTATAGTGGCGAGTGGACTTCAGAATTAAAAAAGCATCTAGAGCACTGCAAAAGAATTTCAAACAAACGAGCCACTTGATTTTTGACTTAAGCAAGCTGAAAAGAGATCGACAGCTGGAAATGAGGAAAAAATGTTTGTTTTTTAAATACAGAATAGAATAATAATAATTTTAATAATAACTCTTACAAGGCGCTGTGTTGTTTGAAGTTCTCAGAATAACCATCATTGCCCTTCAGAAACCATAAAATCATTTTCAGATGATAATGCTGGACCTGTCACTTTGTGAGTCAATAAAAATATCAAAAACTTTATGAAATTTTTAGAAATATAACCACTCCAGGTGTGAGAGCATCTAATTGGACCCAGAGGACCTTTGCTGAACAATTACATTACCGTATTATGTACTGGTGTGCACTGTAAAGAGTTTAACATCACCAGATTAAAGCAAATAGTACAATGTGGCCAGCATGTACATGAAAAAGCACGCTAACTTGAAGGATGTGTTTTTACTGATAGAAAACTGGAAATCTTAAAAGGAATACATCACCTGCCAGGAAATCAAACACCAAAACAAAATGTGCTTCTCACAACACTTACTCCATATAAGGCATGAGTTGTTATAAACATTTCTGTCTTTTCTTTTTTTTTTTTGTCTTTGCACTTGGTTATCTAAAAAGCAATGTGCACATATTCACACGTCAAGTTAGATGGCGCATTATTTACAGCACTGTACCCGCAATTATTTTTTTTAATAACCACATCATAATTTCCTTAGGTTTTCATTTCAAAAGAAGAAAAATAAAAAGGAACATATAAGCTATGTTGCTATTTGCGTTGCCAATGTGTTCACCTTTTTTGTTCTGGTAAAGACACATCACCAAATATAGAGCTAACACTAACAGACTTCTCAGTTGTTCAGCATAGATACACATTTTCAAATGTCCGAAAAATAACAAAATCAAAAGGTTGGGACGAAATATTCAATGATAGTAACACGGTTGGGGTTATCAAAATGTAAGCATAACATCGATTCAATGCACATTTGATTTTCATCCACTATTCTCCTCTCTAGATTGTTCCGTAACCAAAGAAAATAGGGTTACGTAAGGACAATCTTCCCCTATTAAATCATTAATGTTGATCCATCAAGAGTCCCTCTATAGATAATAAATCACATTTCTCTTTACAAGACATAGGCGTTAGGTACCTGAATCTCCCAGCTATCATGTAGTTTGCCGTAAGAAAGGCAGTTATAGCAAAAGTAAGCCTCCAGGCAAGTTCAGGAGAGCACTTGAACTTCACGTTCTCCAAGAGGTCGAAATCATGCCTTAATAGATGACCTCTGATAGTCATAACCCTCATGATTCAAACAACACTGGAAAATCAGCCAAGAGACTTTGTCACTTGTCATTGTGATATATGGATTCTGATAAGGTCCAAGGTTTGCTGGAAACCACGTTCCTCATGCCAGTAATATCCCTGAATCTCCTTAGCAGGGTAGTCCAGCCCTGCCCTGAGAGTTAAGCTAGTTAGCTGCAGAGCTGAGCCAGCTCAGGTTCAGGAGAGGCATTGGGGAGCTTTGAGTTGAAGATTTGAAGAGCTTCCTTGATACGCACCACCTCACCAGCTGACATCTTCAGTCGGTGACGCAGAAGACAAGAAAACAGGTCGAGTGGCTGTGGCGCTGGCGGGGCCAACCTGTTCACGCGATCCCTCATTTCCAGTAACATCAAAAAGGCAGCATCCTGTGTACTCTGTGTATATGGGTAGTCCAGCTGGAGTATCAAATCCTTAATGCCCTCAGGGTCAAAGTGCATGCTGTATCCAAAAACCTTCAGAGTATTGATCTTCATATAACCCATGTTAGACGTCTGGTCATCCATGTCCAACGGTTCATAGAATAGAGTTTCGTTCACTGTTGGATCATCTGTGACAATGCGGCTTCGCAAGTAGATGTGCACGGTTTCGAAGAAGGACTTCCATTTGTTGCCCAGTGACAATGTCCAGTTGTAGCATTGTGCAGTTGTCACAGAGTCCAGTCGAGTTCTCTCCCAGTTGGGGAACTCAGGCTGGTTCACAGGCATGAACCAACTTTCTGAGTGACTTCCCCCAAAAGGGTTAACGTAAATTGCCGGCACTGGCTCCAGTGTTGAATTTTTCGTTAAGCATATCTGGAAAGTCATGCCCATCAACATGTGGATAAGATTTGACTTATTTTTATTACTCTTGAGAGTAAGCAGCATTCTCTTTCTCCAAGCAGGGTTGAACCAACTTCCCAGACGGACGTCGTTGCTAATGTAAATGGCATGGACCTCAATTCTGCTATCAAGCTGCTGAAGTAGGTACTTCACCTACAAAAACAACAATCATTTACTTACACTTCTTCAGAGAACAACTAAGAAACACACTTAATCACTTCATATACATTATGTCGACAATGGTTCTCAGACTTTGATGCGGACCAAGAGTGAGGACAAGAACCCTGAAGAGGTTAAGTGTAGAAAATGCATGATGATATAATTTGACATTGATATAAAACAATAATGATTGTAAAACCATAATTATAAAGAACATTATTCACTTCAATTTACTGTAGCAAACAAAACAAAAAAACAATGGCTACTACCGTATTTTCCGCACTATAAGGCGCACCTAAAACCCTCCAATTTTCTCAAAAGCCGACAGTGCGCCTTATAATCCAGTGCGCCTTATAAATGGAAGAATATGGATTCGGGGATGAGGACTAATTTATTAAAGTAAGCTTTACGTGTTTATTTTGTGAGTTGTGTGATAATAACGTTTGAGCAACGTTGAGTTATTGATATATTGTTATTGTTTTCACTATTTCGAGTGTTACTATATTGTGATTGCATTAACGTTTGAGCAACGTTGAGTTATTTACTCTGTGCGCCTTATAATCCGGTGCGCCTTATATATGGACACATTTTTAAAATGGGCCATTCATTAAAGGTGCGCCTTATAATCCGGTGCGCCTTGTAGTGCGGAAAATACGGTACTTTGGTATGCAATAGCTGCATGTTCACGTCCTTCCTGCACTACAAAGACCTAACATTTATGACCATCCAAGTTTGAAAACCATTGGAATGTATAAAATAATTTTGAAACCTCAGCATCCGGCATGTCGAGATCAAAGTTCAGATAGTGGTCCAAGGACGTAGCGATGCTCGGTCGACAGGAACCAAGGTGTAAGAGATTGCCGTGGTGGCAGGATCCACAGCGGGTTACATTGTCAGCAGCACAAGCAGAGCAGGAGGTGAAGGAGGCGTCAACAACGCAGGGAATGGCACCCTGACACGTTGGCTGCTCCACAGGACAGCTGCATCGCTTCACTTCCTCAGCAAATGATCCCAGTACTCCATGGTCATTGCAGTACAGAAGGGACTGAGCCTTGTTCAACCAAAAGGCTATCGACCTACAAAAAGATAAAAACATCTTCTCATAAACTATAAAAATATGCTGTTAGAGGTCGCTGATATATTGATGATACGCAATTTAACATACAGTTGTGCTCATGAAGTTTTTATACTCTTGCATAATTTGTAAGATGAGCAGAAGTGGTGAAAGAAGATATGATTCATTTGATTTAGAACAGAACTGAAATTAAACTATACAGCATTTCAGACTACCAATCATTAAAAAAAAAAAAAGCTCAGATCTTGTGGATTGCCCTGTTTGGCATCTCTGAGGGCATTCAGTCTATTTTAGTGATATCTGTGATTTTTTTCTGGAGGTAATGCTTTCTATTTTCCTTGGCAAAAAGTCACTATGTCCTGTAAAAGTTTACGGTTTGTCTTTGGTGCCTTACTGGAACTGCACATTTGAGTCTCTCAGAGTGGCTCAATATTTTTAGGTCAACAGACTTTCATGGCCACACCACAACCTTCACTTTTATTCTGCTGTCAGACTTGACCGTGTGCTTTGGATCAATGTCATCTTTGAAAGCCAAGTGAATCCCTTTATGCAACTGGGACTCATGAATGCAAATTGTCCTCCAATATGTTCAGCATGCATATTTCATTCATCTTACCGTCAATTTTGACAATATTCCCTGTGCCGTTATAGCACACCAAAGCTCTACCTGCATATTATACAGTAGCGATAAATGAGTTTACATTTTGTCATATGCTTTGTTGAAATCTACCATTTATTAATTTGACCATTAGGTTAAAATTTAGTCTGGTCCTTCCAAAGGATTGTTTTGGAAGGTTTGAATCTCGTTGCTGTACTTTGTGATATTGTTTGAGCAAGCTGTTTAGTGGTGTTGGTGTAGTAATGGCTTTATTCTGGCATGACTGCGTTTTTGTTCAAGTATCTTCTTCTTGTCCCTCTTGAAATCCTTTTTCTTGCAAAATGGCTTGTATCTCATTTGAAGGATTTCAATTACATCCTGAACAAGCTTCATGGCAGGTGTGATTGTAATGTTTTTTTATCTATCTGACCATGGCATGATATTAACAGAACCACAATCTCTCATTGGAAATGACACAATCGACCAGGGGTGTCAAACTCATTTTTTTCGCGGGACGCATTGTAGTCGTAGTTTCTTTCGGAAGGCCATTATGACTTGTCAACCCAAATAAATGTATGAGCACCTCATATTATATACATACTGCGCAATAGACTATATGAGAAAAAGGAATAAACTGAATTTCTACAATGAACAGGCCTGAATGGTTTCTATTTTTTACGGCACATTTCCACAAAATGCAGCTTTTTACTTGTTTTATCATTTTCCTATTGTCACTCCCTTTCCACACACACAAATGATGGAAGCCATCATACAGTATGGATAACGAGCTTATCATTCAAATTCACACACCACCACAACCTACATTAAATTATGTAGCAGCTCCCAATTGAATCCATACTGTATACTTTTTCCTTGTGGAGGAATAGTTGCTGTGTTTGACTGCAGATGAGATGAAAATACAGACACAAAATTGCCATCCATTTTGGCAGGCAAGAGTTTGCAAGGGCTTCAGTTGCAAAATGGGTTCTGTAAAGATTCTATCCCCCAGGCTAAGATGGGAAAATTGCACGCAGCATTGCCAAAAAACTACGGCAATTCCATACCCTGAGGCTTGCGCAAATAGACAGAAATAAGTGATGATGAAACAAATAGATCTGTGCAGTACGAAATATGGATCCTTTGCTGGCCCTGATAGCTTGCTGTTGCTGTGAGCACGGTAAAGACTGAGTGATGGTCTCAGACAGAGAAGGAGAGGGACAAGGGGAAATAAAGGTGAGAGTGCAGGAAAAATAAAGACAGAAAGTGGCAAAAGGGTAAGCGAGGGGAGATGGAGTGATTGCTAGTGACAAATGACTGCCAAGGAAATTAAGGTTCTCTGTAAACAAGCGCCAGACTGTCAGTGCAGGAAAAGACTTGATTAGAGCTTGCCACAGTGTAGAGTACCTCACTCCGCAGCCTATAACTAGACCCTTCATCTGTCCTATACTTTCTTGGAAGTTCTGTCTTTGTTCATTCCTTCCGAGCATGTCTCCTTTCACCCCATTTCTTTTTCCCTTTCCAATTTTATTTGCTATCCCAAACTGCTTCCTCACATTACTCTGTGCTTGACTTCAGTGCTTTTCTTGACACAAGGCCTTATCCTGGGCTTCATGTTTTTTTGCCTCTTCCACGTAATAACAGCATTAGCGAATACTTTCCTCAGAAATCAATCACACAGGCAAACAATGTCAGTTAGCCTTTCAAATAATTATCATACGAATAAGATGGAAAATGACTTCTAATCTACTTAAGTTGGAACATAATGTGTTTATCAGAGCTGCACAATACACGCCCTGCTTTTTGCACATTTAAAAAAAAAACTTGGCCATCTTTGTCTGTGAATGGCATATCTAAGTAGCACTAGACCTTCAACATTACCCTGCGAAAAAAAAACTCTTAACAAGTCTATTATTACATTTTTGGCACAACATATTTTCAATAAGTTTGCAGGTTTGCTGAATCTTATCCCAGCAGACTTAGGACAAGAGGCATGGTACATTCTGGACTGGGTGCCAGCCAATCGCAGGGCATATTCAGACAGACAATAGTATTGTGAATATTAGTATCGTCATCACTAGTAGTAGCATAAATATTAGCAGTAGGAGTTGTAGAAGCTCATTCAAGAAATATTGATATAATGTTATATTTACAGCTGCAGCTGCCTTTGTACAAAAATCTCAAGGATTTTTGTTAGCGATCCCAAACTTGCAGACCACCGGTGGTCCTGAAGTTGTAATATTCATTGACTAAGATAAGCACACTGTTTAATATTAAATCCGAAACGATAAATGGGATACCTTTCTCGGGGGAGACTGATTCGAGGTTGTTTTGGACATCGTTTGCTGAGGGTGAACAATTTCCTGATGATTTTCTGAGCTTTGTTCAGGACCAAGGCTGTGCTGGACTCGAGATGAGCATAGCGCTTCTGGAGAGATAAGTCAGCTGACCAATACTTGGCAATCATGGAAACATTCAAGAATTGATCAGTGGGTAATTGTTTCAGGAAGGCCTTGAATTCATCTGCAACAGAGACAAAGGGAGAACAAATGAGAAACAGTTGCCCATCAGTTACTCATATTGATCATTTTATCCCAAGTGAACAACATCTGGGTGTCGAAGCCTGCATTAGAATAGCCAGATTTTTTTTTGCTAATTGTTAATACCCGATCATTCAAAACAACCCTGAAACTTAAGTTTTTATTAAAACACTCACCAGCTTTGCCGAAAGTTAAATATTGTTAATAACAGTTGTCATTCAACATGATTCTGTGAGAAATACCTGTAAATTGTATTAACAAAGCAACCAAACATACTCACTAACCAGTTTCTCTCCCTCCCACAGTCAACGCTAAAAAAAAACAATGCTGCAATGAGATGATTTTGTTGCTGTCAAGTTTGGCATCCACACCGTCTTTCTTCTTGACACTACAAATACAAATACACTGTCAAAGTGTCATTCAGTTCACTGACACAATTACAAACGATCCCAAGTGCCTGCCATTTGTTGCAATGAACATTCTTGTCAGAAAGCAAGCAGACTTCTTATTTGCTTGTTTTCTGTGTAGTGCCTGTGACAACAACTTCAGTAATCCTATTTTTCCTCCGTGACCATAATTCAGCTGCAAACGTGACAGACAATGAGATTGGATTTGGGATGTCTTCCGGCAAGTGTGGCAGCACATGGGCCCCTTTTACTGCACAGTGATGCCAGCTGGGAGAGATGACGCAGAAAACAGAGGGGCCAGAGCTGTCGAGGAAGCCGCCATCTCCTTCCCTTCAAAGTGTTCATAACACATTGAATGTGCCGTCAATCACGCTGTTCATGTAATAGTTAACAGAGGAAGCTATTGCTTGACTGTCTCCATAAAACCTCAACCATCCCTATGAAGTAGCCCTAGTCTGTGATTGGTCAATAGATTACAGTATTACAGATTACAGAAGGAACATACCGTATTTTCCGCACTATAAGGCTGGATTACAAGGTGCACCTTCAATGAATGGCCCATTTTAAAACGTTGTCCTTATATAAGGCGCACCGGACTATAAGGCACACCATTAATGCATCATGTCAGATTTTTAATCCAAATCAAATCATTCTCCATTTTATCTTCTTTTTATTTAAACTTCAGACGCAACAAATTACTTTATAATCACAAAATAATGATCCATAGTCTTTTTGATTCATGATTCATAGTCTTCAGCGGGCCACTTATGATTGATTTCATGACACAATGCTTCGGGCCAGTTCAAATTTAGGAATTTGGTCCATATATAAGGCGCACCGGACTATAAGGCGCACTGTCGGCTTTTGAGAACATTTTAGGTTTTTCGGTGCGCCTGATAGTCCGGAAAATACGGTATATGTTATTATTTTGAACTAAAGTATCCTCTTTGAATATATTTCCCAACCAAATCCCATTCAGACATTAAAACACACAATGGATGAGCCAATATCCTTCAAAATGTTGGGGGTAACTTGTTGACTTCATACACAACAAAAAACTGTTGGCTGATGTCAAGAAAATACCAACTTCATCTACAACCATAAAAACACAGTCACTCTTCATCTTGGACACTTGACTTCCTACAAGGGGTGTGTGACAAGCCGAATGCTTTATACTCTACGCACCAACTACACACCCGCCCACTTCAGTAACACCTGTGTGAAGTACTTGTGAATTCTGTATTACAGTGTGACTGCACTGAGGCAGAATGGAAGAGGCTCCAAAGAGTGGTCAAGAGCACACAGACGATTATCTGTGTTTTCATCCTTGCCTGAAAGACATCTAAATGTTCTGCTGTTTTAAAGATTTGAGGCAATCACATGTGACAGCCCCTACCCTGCCCGCTAGATGTTTCCTTTTGGAACGCCAAATAAACTCAGAGACCGCTTCTTCCAGCGGGCCATCATTACACTGAACTCGTAATCACACTAACACACATTCTATAATGCTGTGATGTGTGCATCCAAACATCTCTAACCCCGCTGCCACTGCACACATTAGCGCCTCACTGCCAATTGCTCTGCAGATGTTTTTACTTTACACATACAACATCCCTGACTCTGCTGCTGATGTACATACAATGCACGTGCCATACTGCAATCTCCATGCATAATTTAGTAATGTTTACTTTATATTATTTCTTGTTGTTGCATTCTATTTGTTTATTTTCATTTTTGAAACACAAACCTGGCACCTATATCTCTTTGTATCTGGACCATAAAATTACATTTGTATTTTACTGCAGTCTGTTGTTCTTATGGTAATTTAATAAGAAATCCCATTAAAAGCATTTTAATCACTTTTTAAGATAACCATCGCCTATATAATTATTATAGAGCAGGAATCCAAATGTTAAGTATGAGCTGACAAATACTGTCCCTAAAAATAGGAAGTTTTTGCCGTTCCATTGATTGTGATTTTTAAGGTAATAAAAATCTTGATGCATGAACTTTGTTCTTGGTAGGGGCTTGAGTGTCACCAAACAGTGTTTCTCTTCAGGTACAGTACTTGGTTAACACTAGTGTATTTTTTCTCATTTGTTTTTGTGGGATCATGCGTGATTATAATTTGTTCCGTGGTGGACCGTTTCAAGAATAATGGTGGGACAGAACCTTAACAGGTGTGATGCTCAGTGTAGAAAGAATGAGAGCAGACTACACACGCAATATGCCCTCCTTCGTTATATGTGTACCAGGCCTAAGCAAGGACCCCAGATAAGGATTCCACTTTAGCCATCACTTGGCAGAAGAACAAACTGAATGAACCACAAGAATTCCATTGTGTACTTTCTGGCAGCCAGAGTGAAATCGCTTTTGCTCATCACCACTCAATGTTCTGCTTTATTCTTCCACACATGGGAGGTGCACAGTCAAATCACAGTTTTCACTTTTGGCTCAGCAGCCGGAGGTTACACAAGGACATTAACACAGCGGCTCCTATAGAAATTGAATTAGCCATGCAATTTCTAACCCTTTCCCATTAAGTCAAATATTATTTGTGGTGTTATTCCATTGTACAAAACATCCAACTGGATTCAATGACATTTTCCCTGCCAAAAGAAGTTTTGAAATTCTTCTGCACTTCTCAAAAGTAGAAAGTTATTGATGGACACTATTTGGATTTTTCACAGTCAATAGCCTACATCGGTCCATTATAACTGAAGATAAATATTCCATTAAAATGTGATTGCAAACCTTTCCATGACATATAAAATTTTCTCTCAGACATGAAGGGAGTCACTGACTACTTTAATAAATGCGGTAAATGAAGGAAATACAGTAAGACAATATTTTAAAACAAAAATGAAATTAATAAAACCTTATTGTCAATAGAGTTGAAAGCCATAACAGTAAAGGTTTCCCTCGTTTATTCCCTTTGGTTAGCTCCTTGACGTCCCCAACGTTGCCAGTGCCCATCATATCTGCTCAACATAAATCAAATTTCATTAGAGAAGAGCCGTAAGGCCGACTGGCCCATCATCCAGCGTAAATATTTCTTGGCGGATGCAAGACAATGACGCCTGAAGGTGTGATACCTTTGCAGGTCGTTTAGCATGCAGACAACTCTAATATAAACAGTTTTGAATGGTTGGATGAGACACTTTGGTGCCTCTCATCTCTCTTAAACATGCCCCAAGCTGAGTGGCCTTCATTATCCGATTTGGCAGGTTACTGCTCATAGTGAAGCAGTCATCAGTGTGGGATGCAGATAAGACATCCACTTCTGTGCCTTTCTGTGCATCTGTCAACATGCTGATGACAATCTGTGACAACAGGAACGTAGTGGCCATTTTGCCTCAAGAACATCTCATTTGAAGCTTCGCAATGGGAAGGTTCGGTTGACCAATTGTTAGGCGTCGGTTGTGGGTTTGTTTGGCCTTCCTGTGTGGAGTTTGCATGTTCTCCCCGTGCCTGTGTGAGTTTCCTCCCACATTCCGAAGACATGAAAGGTTGGCTAATCAACCACGCCAAATTGCGCTGAGGTGTGATTGTGAGTGTGGATGGTTATGTGTGCCCTGTGATTGGCTGGTGACCAGTTCAGGGTGTTCCCTACCGACTGCCCGAAGACTGATTGGATGAGCTCCAGCATGCTCACAACCCTCGTGGCTCAGAAAATGAATGGGTTTAAATAATCTTAGACTCATTTAATACTCAACAAAAGTCTCCCATCAGAGGATTTTCTTTGCACATAGTTTACAGAATCCACATTCAAAACATGCAACATTTTAACGTGTGCATTACCCATTGGGACAGCAGCTACTGTGGGGACTGAAAAAACACAGAAATTAAACACAATAAAGATCTGTGAAAATCCTTCATCCTTCCATCTCCTTTATCTTGTTAACAGCTTTGGTGTAAAGAAAAAAAACATCTTCAGCTTGACACATCTGGCCTTGTAATAGCAACATTCTCTGACAGATGTGCAAGAGAATAGGATACGCAATAATTGGCTAGACTCATGTACTCCCAAAGTAGACCTCTGGCTTGAAATATCAAAAAAATAAAAAATAATCTCTCTCTGTCACCTATGGCTACACTCCAAAACGGTATCACATCATTAAACTAATTTGAAGGCGATTCTTTTGCTTCAGCTGCACTTGGGCCATGTGAGTTGGATACAGAACTATCATGTAGATGACTAAGCACCTTGTGTTCTTCACATCTTTCAACTGTCACACCCTCCGATAAAAAAAAGAGAAGAAAAAAGTTTTGGAGAGGATAAAACCGTGATAGGGTGTGACAATGAGACAAAAATAAAAGACAACTTTGAGTGTCTCCCCATTACTGAGCACCTCATTAAATGGAGAAGCTTTCGAGTCTGTGCTGCTGCCCCCCCACACACACACACATTCTGTTGTGACATTTGATAGGCTCTGTCTGTGTTCTAATTGATTCTCCAGAGAATCATGTTGACACTTAGCAATGAGGAAAGGCGCTGTCCAGCCAATCAGCTGCTGAAGTTGGAAGCACGCAGCTGAGTTGAGGGACTTCACAGCAAAACACTCTATTGCCAATCATGTCGTCCACTTGTCTAAACCCGCCGTAGCCAAAAAGTTCAACAACTCCTCTCACCTATGTGCTTCACTTGCATGTAAAAAAAATGAAACAGTAAAGCTTTGTGTAAAAAGGAAAAAAGAGAATCCACACAAATCTGGAAGAGCAATCAGCTTTCAGTGAGATAGTCACATATCACTCCTGACAAAAGACCCCGTCAGTAACATCTTAAGATACGAGGGATTCATTGAAGCCATTGATGATGGAGTGGGTCTATTAACTGACTTTCATTCATGGATTGTCCTACTCCATGATTACATGACTGTATGCATGGCTATATATGTTGATATATTTCCTAAAGAAAAGTATTTGCTGCTTACAAATCTTTCAAAAAATAAAAGTCATTAAAACAAAGTATAAACATTTCTTTGTGGGCACAAACCATCCAGGGCTAATGCAGGAACTAATTAAAATGAATACCTGACAAGTTGTGCGGCCCTTTTAAAAATATGTTCTGTGTTGGACACTAACGACCCTCAAAGACAGACAACGAGAGCTTCAAGACCCAAACAATGGCAGCTTGTCAGAACACTGTCTGCACTGGTTGTTATGCCAACAATCCTCAAAAAATAAACCGCTCAATACAATGTCTGCGTGTTGGAGCATCCAGAAGCATCGAATATCCCCATTGTCTCTGCTATAACTATGAGGCACCTCCCCCGCACTGCTCTGAAGGAGCCAATGCTTGATTTGAAACAACCCTGAATGCGTACAGTAGCCTTAGAGCCTGGATGAAGCATAACCAAGACAAAAAAGTGAGATTACTGAACAAAGCATTAAACAGCAGTGTGGGTTTCTTATGTCCTGTAGTTTACTGTATATGAATGTGTTGAAATATCAACCTCCCGGAGAAAACCACAACCCTCTCTCATTGGGTGTAATCCTGCAATCCGTCACCTTCAGTATTCTCATCTGCCAGGACCACCTCCACATCTCTGCTTTGACTCCAACACCATTGTCCCCCAAATAGAAGAGGTGCCGACAAAGTCATTTTCTGTGTTTAGCATCCCACCAATTGCATGTGTGCAGCTCTATGTTATGTGATGATTTTCTGGCTTTCAAATATATCCACGTCATGCCTTAAGGCTGTCTTATTTGTAGTGGCGTGAATATAAGGGTGGTATTAAAGCAGCAATAGCAGCTCTATCACAGCTGGACACATTTCCATCAGTTAAACAGTGCTTCTCAAAATCCTTACTCTGAAAAACGTCAACACAACTGCTTTTAAGGCATCATAGCCCTTTAATATAGAATTATAATAAAAATGAAATAATAATGCAAGTTCACTTTTAACATCATTTACAGATCTTTCCAAAAGTCAGTTAGTGGTAAATCATGAAATCTGCCACAGAAAAAAAAGGTTAATTTAAAGTATTTCACTAGAAATCATTCGTGTTGGTCTGCAATTTTTTTTAAATATATATACATTTATTGCTCTCTTTGATGATCCAAAGTTGATGTTTGATGATGATGTTTTGCTGAATGGTGATGGTTTTGAAGATGCAAGGAATGCATCCGATGTCAGTGACATCATGCATAATAATGACTGAAAGCCAAACAGTAAAATGAAAAGTAGAAGAATAGTATACAGACTGGTTTTCTTATCAATGCAATGAAGCTATGCAACAGACTGGCATGACATCCTGAAATGGGATGCAGAAAACAGACAATACACCATGAGAGCAAATACACAGGCAATAACTACACCATTAAACAGGTGATGACGCTACAAGGAAAGGGAAGGAACTGATCTGATGATATCAGGTGAAGTAATATAGCAGAAAAGAGGCAGACAGGCAAAAAATAACACAAATCAATGAATTTATCATTCACATAGTTCAATAATGTTTTTCTCCATTTGTTTACGCATACTCATTTCTTTGGATAAATGTTCCTTTTAAGCTTACAGAAACTATAGAGACATTTGAAGTGGGCTTTCAATGATAGCATTACTAGTCCGATGTAAACTCTAAAGAGATGGGCATGCATGAATTCTTCACACTCTAAACAATAACAATGTAATGCAGCGCAATAGTGACATTTGTGCTTGTACGATTTACTGCATTGTGATTGCATCCAGAGGATTCATATTCATTACTAAAGCTTTTCATCCGGTGATGTGCTAAGAATACACTACAACATTTTAATGATTTCTGCATATCCATGTGAGCTAGGTTTGTTATGACAAAGTATCATAACATTTAACAAAATATAAAATAATCAAACTGTCTGACTTCTGCTATTCCCCAAAAGCGGTCAAAAGGTAGCTACAGACTCATTATATTGAAAGAAAAGGCTTCAATATTTTGACTGGTATTGTATGCTGCAAACGAAAGAATCAATACAACATCCCCGCTCACAATAACAAACAAAATGTCCGTCAGCACAGAATCAAATTATGTATGGAAGTGGATGCTGCAAGCACAAACCTGTACACTGTAAAACTTTCTTAATGCAGTATAGAATTGTTTTAATGACATGAAGTAATGCTCACTTGCTACTGTCACAAACTAATACAGTACATCCTTTTAAAGAGTAATGTACCTGACCAACATGAAATAATTACAACAATGAAACGATGAAAGGCTTTTCTAGATAATGAGTAGGATTTGTCTATTTTCCGCTCCCTGAATGGGTAGTTTAAGGCTAATACCCTCCCACCAGTGAAGCAGAGCACTGAGTTTCAATTACAGTGAGACTACGTCGTATGTTTCATGTATGAGTGACCTCATTTCTAACACAATTTACCCTTAGCACATACCAGCTCAGGCAATTACCCCTCGTGGTTCCCTTTTTGTATGCATCATGACATTGATATTAGTAATACAAATTTGTGTTAAAACAGAACAAAAATAACATGTTGGAGCCATGCATGGATTAATAAGCTTCTTCTGAGTCATTCCTAGCAAAAACTCAAATGTTTGCGTGCAGAATGCAAACAGATTTGGTAATGATGGTGCTAAAGCACAGACAGCCAAACAGCATTGTCTCGATGGCTTTCGCCCCTCACGTTCTCAGCATTCATTTTTCATCTCAACTTGTGTCTTGCGCGTTGTGTGTTGTGTGTTTATTTAAATACAAGTCGACTTGCTTCTCTAAATTTAATCAAACTTTCATGATTCCCTGAAGACATGCCCGTGGGTGTACAGAATATACCTGTTTTTGAATGCATGTGACAAACTCTGTTCCTTTTATGGTATTTTTAGCAAACGTACTAAATGCCTAAATTTTTATGACAAACAGCACAAAGTTAATCTCCTGACAAAACCTATTACGTCAACAGAAGAAACACCTTGAAAAAACACTCCTTTTCTCTCTTCAGTTCTCTTTTGTTGACTCTTTTCAAAGATTTAATATGCAACGAAAAACAGTTGGCAAGATTCAGCTCCTGTCAAAAAAGTCAAATAATGCACGGAAGAACTGTTTACTGCTATAATGTGACTCACAAAACCATTTCCAAATAAATGTTGCAGCTGAATCCCATGAGTGCTACAGAGAAAGCACAGCCGAGTGAGCCTACCCACCAACATCAGATATATCTGCCAAAAACCTGTGTCCAATTAAATCCTGTCTATATCTTCCAAGTTGTAAAAAAGTAACGCTGCGTGAAGCAAATGAAGAAAAAGAAAAAAGTAGGTGATTTGGCTTCACTTTCCAATTTAGTAAGAGACGGCGGAATTGTTCAGCATCATTACCACCATTATATCACACACCTGAGTCCTGCTTGCCTTGTGATAAATAGTCCCAGCTTGGTGGAAATCCATTTTACAACAACAAGATTGTTGAACTCAAATGGCCTCAATCACTTCGGCTCGGCATACCGCAAGATGACGTTTTGCTCTCAGTGAGTTGTTGTCACATTCCGACCATTTGCAGGCTAAAGATACAGCAATACAATTCCCAGCCCAACCGAAATATTAAGAAAAAAGGCCTTAAATGCTACAGGAAGAGCGATAGAAATCAAACCATCATCATGAATGACGTAACAAAGAAAAATATTTGACTCAGTGACCATCACAAACATTTTACTGCCTAGATAATGTTGTAAAAGGAATACTTTAAAAACATTCTATGAAGTTGATTAATTGGACGAATACATGTCATAAATGATATAGTAAGTGAACCACATCGTGGAATGGTGTAACTTGCACTTTGGCAAGCCCTAAAAATTGCGAGTTTAGCACAGAATGTGATTTATTTCTGTTTACTCAACTGCTTCTTCTCTTCATCTTCTGGTTCATTGACTTTGTTTACATGGACAGTCATAAATTGCATTGGGATCAGTCACATTAAGCAGACACTTCATAAAACATAAAATCCTCTTTGTATGCTATATTGTTTGTCAGATAAGAGCTACATTAAAATAAGCAACTTGTGCAAAATACAATAAACCTGATAGAGTATAAACTTTGTAGACTCATTTGCAAAGTTAACGCTGTCCGTAAAACCGCTAAAAATGGTTGCTGACTTTAGAACCCATCAATGAATAATACGATTTATATTTTGTCTAATAAATCCGATTCACAAACAATAAGCATTCAAAATGAATGAAACAAAAGTAAACAGTGTATGTATTTTTAGGTAAGTGGTGTGACATGACTGAATGATGGACGAGCACAGTCATTTGCAGGTACATAGTGTATAAACTCTGATATTGAGAATAAACTCCATCTAGCCTGAAGTCATAAATCACTACCTGCTGTATGTACTTGAAAATGGACATAAACAGTCAAAATTGGATATAGCCAAAAGATTCTAATTGGGCACTTAGAGTTGGAGTGTAAATCCAGGCTCCACGTTGAAGTGGATCTATTTTTTTTCTTACCGTGTGTTAGAGTATATGACATACGGTACTGTTTGATCAAAGAAAGGACCTCTGCCCCCTATGATGTAAGACTGATGCTAACAACTAGTAACACACTGAATCGAACCCAAGTAGAGCTTCCACTGAGTGAATGAGGCAATATTTGGTAATAACAAATGGGGAAAGAGATGAGGAACACAGGTTACAAGTTGAAAAACTTGTTGGTAGTGAATTAAAACTCATAATGGATGATACTAGTTCTACTTCGGTACAGGGGATCTATTCCTTTAAGAAAATTTGGGAGAAAATGTAAAAACATCCCTAAGCTTCCATTAATAGTTCTATCAAATACTGAAGTCTCATACCTGATTCAATAAAGTCTTGGTTGAAACTGTTCCAGGCCTCTTTGCTTTTCCCCAGGTTTTCCTCCATAACCTTGATATCGGCAAAGGGACAATTGCACTCAGGGAAGCGAGGAGAGCATCGGCACCAGCAGTCATTGCTGCGGCACAGCAACTCGCCCTCCGAGTTACATGCCACATAGCTGAGTGCTGCCTCCACAAAACGCCCACGCAGAAACTCTGGCAAGACATCTTGCAAGCCTAAAGAAAGAGAAAAGGACATATTGTAAAGTATTGCTACATTTGCAGAGTTTACAGCGACTACACACTTATCGATAGTGGAAAAATAACATCCATCCACAAAGAGCACCATATTTATGAGAAGGCAACTTTGTGTTACAGCTCTTGTATTGGATCTCATTAACCCTTGTCCATTAGGAATGATATAGTTTATTGTTTACCAATACTGCGATACAGTTTCAAAACATTACTATTTGCCGCCTGAAATCTTAATTTGTCGTCTAATTGTCGTTTAGTCTTTCAGATAGGAGTAGCTGTTTTTAGCCTTCTGGTTTGATACCAGTGACATTTCTGATTTGTCTCTTAAACATACAATCTGAAAATTCCATGCATAAATGATTTGCTTGCCCTGCAATTGGAGGTAATGAGATCAGGGTCTCCCTGAAATCCTGCCCCAAACCCTTGGGACAGGCTCCACCTCCAGGGTCGATTGTTTAATAAATGCGAGGTGAAGCCAGGAGTCACAAACAAATGCCCAAGCTACCCCCTGTGTTCTTAATTGGCAGGCTTGTGTTTAACAACCTAGTATTTCCCAGCTTCCATTCTTACGAGTGTTTTAATGGAATATTGCAAAATGTGAATTCAAACTGTCATACCTGCACAGTCTAATTACTCAAATTAAAAGCCACTGTGTGATCCCAAAAGTGTATTCTTTTCTTTTGGAAACCAAAATAGAGGCTTTCTGGTATGTTCTTGTGGTTCAGCTAAACCTGTCTCTCTGTCTACTAATCATCTATTTGTTTTGTCAACATGCAATCCTGCAGAGCCTTTCAATGAATATGCATGTGGCTTCTTCTTTGGTGCTCACTCGTTCGATGGCTTGGAAAAGAGAAGTAATTAGTGACTTTTTTCCCCTCTGTTCTATGCCTTGGCAGGTACAACTGCTGTGTATGTGCGTGTGTGGCTTCAAAACTTCAAAATCGAATGTGCCTGTGTTTGTAAATCTGGCAGGATTTCTTCAGTATCTTGCTGTGTGGTTTGTACATTTGCTGTTTTGATTCGAGCTTTCCTCAGTTCTGACAGTAAGCAATTTCCTTTTCTGTTATGCTGATCGACGTCAGAACACTCGAGTTTCAATCCTGCAAACAGCAGCATATCAAGTAAACTGTGATGTAAGAAGGTCTAAAGTGCCTGCACATCATGTAAGACACAATGTAAGCTGTAAATTGAAAGAAGAATAAAAAATAATCATTTCTCACAGTTTGAAGAGTGCCAGATTACCAAGTGTCGCTATCAAGTACCACAGAAATGGAATTTGAACACAAACTCAAATTAAATAGAGTACCTTGCTACGATTGCAATTAGAGCTTAATTATTATTATCATCTGAAGTAAAATATGACACCTTCTACGCATGATTTTTATACTTATCAACCGGGTTTTGTTCGAACAATTTTAAAAAACAGTTTAAAACCAATCCAGGTTATACAGGATTCACCTATTCCCACACTTTATTATTTTTTTTATTCCATGGCTCCAGACTTTTTTTTTTTCTTTTTTTTTTTAGTAGGAGCACAGTGACCCTTAACCTGCAATTTTATGGGGTGCAAGTAAGACATTTAGGGCCACAGACTGTAAATCAACTTTTGTAATTGTTCACACTTGCACTCATTTCAGTGGCAGCTGCTGGATGTTCAAGGATCATAAATGTGTGTGTTTTATTAATATGTAAATTCTACCCATAGTTCCTTATCAAATAAATGATGCAGTCGACAGTATTATCTGCCATGATGTGCATCTTACTTAATGTAATTTAGTTTTGTTTATTTTGCTATAGTATTTTGCAAACAACAGTTTAATACATATATTAAATACATACAAGAAGTCGTGCAAAGCAGAGGATGGACGTATCTTGCAGTACAGCAAGGTGTATTGTGTTTTTGAAAAACAAAAATATCACATGCGGTAGAAATAAAATACAAACAATATTTAATCAACCCTGCAGTACAACTGTCAACTACTCAATTTTACAGGCCATAACACAAATTACTAAGACCCCTGGAGCAATATAGCATTATGTTTCTTGAGTGTATTTATTAAAAATATTGATATAGTTTTTTTTTTTAAAACTGGTGCATATTAGCAGTACTTTTTTAGTCATCATCTACCTACAACAAGAGACTACTGTGTGGCTGGCTGTGAGTGATCGTGATGGAGAAGCTGCAATTACTGTGTTCATTTTAATTGTCAGTTTGTCCATGCCACCTTAGTGAAAAGTGCAAAAACACATTCAAATATGTTTAGGTTGTTTATGTGAAAATATGTCTCAGTTAAATCCACATCAAATATATTTATACAAAAAAATAAACTTGTATAACTGTAGTCTGACGCATGTGGCTGTTATTCATTAAAAGTTAATTTTGGACATTATGCTTATCCGTATTATGCAGATGCTGAAAACAGTATGAAGTTAAAGACACTCAAATAATGTTTACTTCATATTGTGGCAGTAGACCTTGGTGAAAAATGAAATGTTTTTTGCTGCAGCTTTCTGTTGCCATCTTTTTCACACACACACACAACCCTCACTGTCAATCTGTTGATCTGCGGGAGTGACTGCACTTTTCATTTTCAACAATTTGAAGCTACTTAGCCGCCCCTGTGACCGCAATTTCTCTTCTATGAGTGTGTGTGTCTTGTTGTGTATTGACACTTTCATACTGCACTTGGTTTTTATGTTGCCCCACAGCGTGGGAGGACGTAGGAAGGTACAGGGGCAATGGCAGCCCAGCACAATCCTGGCACTAGTTGCTAAGCAACTGAGCAAGAAAGTAGCCTGGTGCAGTTTCTGGCTGTTTTGGATGTAAACGGCAGCATTTATTCCTTTCGGCCTGATACCGTGAAATAAATAAAATATTTGCCTCTATTTTACCAATGTCATTTATGGTACAACTCAGTCAAAATTATTTGCTCTTGCCTCTCTACAATCAATCCTCCACCACCTTGTCGTTTTGAATGCGCCGCCTTTTGCGTCTGTGGCACTACCCACACACAAATTGGACAACAGTGCACTGCACAGTGTTAAGTGCATTGTGAAGTCCTTCACTGTGTGTTGTTATGCCAGTATGGGTACAAGGCACACCACAAAGCCCAGGCTTAGCTTTAAGAAGAGTGTTTGGTACCCAAGCACCATGTCCTCACTCTTGAGTCTCCGGATTTGGCTGTGACACAGCTTTAACATGCATAATGTTCATTACATCCTGCTGGCAGAATTGCACAGAGACACACAGGCGCACACACACACATATAAAGGGTCTTGGTACCAAAAAAGAGATGTTCATTTTCCTGCATCGGTTTGTCTATTTGCGTCGAGATTTGATGCTTTCGTGAAAAACGAACAATGGGATTGCAGGAATATATATATGCCTTCGTTGGTGTATTGAGGGCTTTTGGCATTCCATTTGAAAAGGCAATTTCCCTCTGGCACAAGATGTTGTGTCCCTCAACCTCTCGACTTTTCTCATATCCTTTGCATTCAGCACTTACTAAATACTGTAATGCGAGACAAGGCAGCGATAAGAAATAGCCGACCTTTTGTCCTGCTTCGTTGTTCAAGAGGTTGACGGTGACAGGTGGCATACAGAGGTTTTGCACAGGTTGAAGTCTGACCAAGAACTAAAAAAGAGGGCCTTACAGACCTGTCACCCTGCAGCACCTCAATCTTGTCATTTCTCAACCAGGCAGTTGCTATTGATGGATTTCCTACAGAGATCTAAAATTGTGCATAGTGTGCTTTGGGTGCAGACATGTCATACGAACACCAATACGCTGGAGGCAACAGTTTTATTTCAGTCCCAAAGATTATGCATTCAGATCCATTTTATGGCTGAAATGCTGAAATGATTTATACAGATTGTTTATGGTATACAGTATGTGTTTATATTTAGTTCAAGAAAGAGATTTGATTTAATTTCCTCAAAATGACAGTTCTATGTTGATATGACGGTCAAGACCAAAATCCTTTTTCACAGCATTAAATATATTTTACAAACATACAGTCCTTAAAGGGGAAGTCAGGTTAAAATTGTTCTTTATAATACATTCTACTGCTCCATGAGTCTAAATCACGAGTCAAACTCAAGGCCCGGGGGCCAGATACGGCCCGCCACATCATTTTATGTGGCCCGCGAAGACATATTGTGCATCAAATTTGTGTGTCATTACTAAAATTGCAAATTGTCTTCACTTTTAATATCTTTTTTTTAAATATTTGACCAGTTTTCACTCGTATGATTTGAAAACGAGTTATTTGTCAGTTTGTTTTGTAGCTTTTACTGTATATAATATGAAGCGCTCATACTTTTATTTGGGTTGAGAGTCATAATGGCCTTCCGAAAGAAGCTATGACTACAATGCGGCCCGTGAAAAAAATGAGTTTGACACCCCTGGTCTAAATAGTGTATTCTGATTATGAATTAAGCAGAAAAGTTCACCCGTTTTAAACCATCTCAGGGGGTAGCAATTTGGCTGTATACTGCTGCTTGCATTTGATTGAAAGTGACACCACAGTGTCTCCAGGCTCTGCTTGCCAATGTCACATGACCAAACCCGGAAAATAGGTGAGCCAAGATGGGCATTAACTGAGCTTTTAGGCGCCACTTTCAGTTGATGGCAAAATAACAGCAACACTAGATCAAAAAAAGATGATTTTTCTGTTAATTCACTTTTAATGACACAATAATAATGAGAACACGTTTTTTAAACTAATGAGGGAAGCATAGTACATTTTTACCTCGACTTCCCTTTTATGAGTGTTGATATCAAAGGTACTCTAAAAATTCATATTGTCTATCTAGCCATCTACACATCCATCCATTTAAATATCCTAGATCAAAGAAGTGCGGGAACAAATATATGGAGAAAAAGACTGATTGTTCAGAACCAACCCTACAGTCTAGTACTTTCATTAGTGATTAGAGTCGTACACTGAAGCGACAGTTTTCAATTCACTTGAACAGACATACATACACACACACACGCACACACCCTCACACAAACCCTCCAGGTTTACAACAAATAGGCATACAATCAGAGTCGAGGATCAAAAAAATGTGAGAACAATGGTGTGGGAGCATACAGGGAAAATAGAAAAACAAAGACAATGTTCTTTTTCTTGCCTGGAGAGAGTGCGGAAAAATAAGTCTATATTTTTTTTACTCCCCCCCGCAACATGGTGGAACGCTGATTGTCTTTCTTTTGTGTTTTTAAAATGTATTAGTAGGGCAGAGGCTGTATAGTGTCATGTTGTTCATCCTGTTTCAAATTTGAGGATTGCGAATTAAAATACAGCTACAGAGGTCAACATTCGTTTTTTGTATTTGGTTCTGTATGTGTGTGTATGAGGGGGGCATCCACCTTAAGTGTACTTTCATTTTCAGCTCACTGTTTCCTCAAATTCACTCCTGATAATTAGAATTATCTTTAAATGAATTAACGAATGAATGCTCTATATGTCAGGGGTCACCAACTGTATATATCAAAGGGCGAGAATTTTACCAGACCGTCACTTTGGGAAAATCTTATTTTTTGAGTCAGGCTTTTCTTTAAACAGATTTTAATTTTCTTTGATCCTTATACTTATCGAACGGGCAGGATCAGATGGTTGGGCCGCTGGACCGTATTGGGCCCGTGGGCCACCAGTTGGTGATAACTGCTCTATGTGTAACTTGAGGGGTTGGAACAGGGTCAGTGTGACAGCGCACAGTCCATCTTCAGCCTGCTAAGATACCAGATTGCCCATGAGACAGTGAGCCAGTGAGGCAGAACAGACATATGAACTACTGCAGCGTAAAGTAAAGGGTCATCCTGGTTGAGCACAGCGCAGGACACCTTCTGTGTATGGATTGGGCGCAATGGGAATGCTGGTGGGTGGATGTATGGAAGTGGCAAATGTAGGTGTCAGTTTAGGAAGGAAAATAGGTTGTCCCTTTAGTGGACTACACGGAAGTTGAGGGTTTTCTCATGAATTTAAAATGAATAGAGGTGAAGGGTTTGTTTGCTTGTGGGTGGGCCAGTGTGTTATGCAACCATACCTTTTAGATGAATCTTATTTTCTGGACTGTGCACCAACACAGAGCTAACTGAATCCAAGCTGTCATAGTTACTGCAGCCGAGAGGACCGGTCCTTGTTTCAGTCACCTAGGAAACAGAAGGAGAAGCTCTATATAAATATAAACCAGACGTTAAATCGTAAGTGCATGCAATCATTTTATCAACAGCCACAAAATACATGCATTTAAGTTTATATTGACATTGAAAAATGAAACAATAGCTGTGATTTTTTTACTGGAAACTCTCTTTGGCTGAATTACCAAGTATACTATATTATTGCATTGGCCTTTTGTTGGATACTACCATGAAGATGTGAGATAAAGGATAAGCTTAAATATTTCATACAACACATCTAATCTTTTTTGACCACACACAAAGAAATATATCAAGAAAATGTACACGCAGTAAATTCACTGTACTTGTACATTGTATTCTGAACGAATGAATCACATTCATGGTATTTCTGATAAAACCCTCCTTGGTTGTTTTGCTTCACCTTGAGATGCCTTCTGCAATTCTCTTTCTTAAATATACAGGGATGATGCTCGTGGAGCCTCTTGAACCTTTTTTTTTTTTTTTTTTGCTGCCTTAGTTCTGATTGAAAAATCCATCATCAACAAGACTGCTGTGTTGCCATCGCATCTTAGAGGGGAATGAGAATTGGAAATTTGAAGTGGTCACTATTGTTACTATACTAAATGCGTTCAGAAATTCAGTGTGACACACTAAAATAAACACAATCAGGTGGTAGAAATTGTATTGGCAAGGATGATTGTTAGAACGGATAATCTACATAAGATCCATTTATTATGTTTTCTTAATTTTATGTCTAAATAAATATTGAAACCACATTTATGCCCATCACCACCACACGCACTTGCCCAACGCACCCACTCACTCAATCACACACACACAGTCACCTCCAAAATCAATAAAGCCAATAATAGACTTGTTAGCAAAAATATGAAAGCGAGAAATGGGCTTGTGTTTATCTTGAATCCAAAATTCAGATTTGGGTAAATGCCCCATGCAACGTTTACTGTGTGTGAATTATAATGCGACATAGAAATAAGTGAAGCAGATGTGCACAGCTCCCAGGCAAGGCCTTTGAGAGGACACAGAGCATGTGTGAATGTGATGAAGCCATCTGAGAGCAAATAAAAAACAAACAGCTTTTGTTTCAGTACGACACAGCAGCAGTTGTGTTCCATGTGCTGGTTTGTGGACAAGTGAAATAAAATGACTGAGTGACTGATGTGAGGCTTCATCTCTTTTAAGTACCTTTAACATGGTAGTTGTGTTTTACTGTTTTGAACAAAATATAATCTACTATAATATGCATATGGACATGTAAATAGAACATTTATAAAAAAAAAAAAATACATATACTTTCAGTATAATTACATTGCAATATATATATATATATATATATACACATATATACACACATATACATACGTATGTACAAACAAATGAACAAAGAATCTGTAGAGACCTGTAGAGACCTGTAGGGAACTCATATTCATATCCATATGCCTCCATTTTCCGGCTGTGGTTTATTTTAATGTTTAAAGTTTCACTCCTGACTCTCACTAGCTGTGTTGCAGCCACTTATTGCCCACAGACATACATGGACACAGGTCAAGTACATCCCACTCAGCGTTGCCTCCTCCTGGGTGACAAAATTTGGCAGAACACAGCACGGCAGGTGGCTCGCATAGCAGAGATCATTATTCGTTAGAGATATGTAAAGGATGCTTTGGCTCATTAATGTGTGAATTTGTTCTGGCGGTTGTGCAAATCTCTTGGCTGTAAAAGAACATCTATGTATGCAGCTGAATTTATTCAGGTTTGGATTCGTTTACCTATAGGCTGGTTAATGTTTTCCTTAAGATAAGATATTTGACACATACACACGTACACATACACGTAGGCCTACTATAAAAAATGACAAATGATATACATATTGTATCATACCATGATGAAATGTCTATAGTGCAACAACTATCGATTAATGTTTGCATTACTTAGTTGCTGAGAAGCTTCACATTTTTTTAAATAGCGAGTTTTGTAATGTGTTTTACAACAACTAACTCTGCCAGCAAAAATCTGTTGTTTTGCCCACGACGTGACTGAAGTGATCTGAGGCAGGGTAACACTAAGCGAATCGATCAATCTAGAAAACAACTTCTGTCGAGCTGATTCCATTTTGTGTCTCTACATTAGTCTGGCTGTCCGGTAGCATGCTCACCGTACTTAGGCTCTGTCTGTTCCCTCGATTTCAAGACATTGACAAAATAAACGTGTTAAAGAAATTTACAATTTTAGTCCCTCTTGCAGTTTCCTGTCAGAAAATCGTGAGGCATTGACTAAACTTTATAACCCTGCTTTTGTTTAAAGTTGGATCTTTGCAATGGTGTTTTTACACCAATGTTCAACTCTATAAATTCCAATAGAGCAGCTAAACAAGGCACAGGATTAACTGCATTGAAAATAGATGGATGGACAAAGAGCACCTGTCGTTTTGTAACTTTCAAGGTTCGAAACCCAATAATCAAGCTTTAAATTCTACAATTATGTATGTATTATTCATGTGAGTTTATGGTGAACTTTTAAACAACTAATGTTTGAACACAAACAGTGCAGCAACACATGCAAACAGCAAATACCGTATTTTCCGCACTATAAGGCGCACCTAAAAACCGCCAATTTTTTCAAAAGCCGACAGTGCGCCTTATGATCAGGTGCGCCTTATATATGGACCAATATTGAGCCACTACAGCAGGCGTGTCCAAAGTCCGGACCGTGGGCAGAATGTATATATCTTATATATGGACAAAGTTTTAAAATGGGCCGTTCGTTGAAGGTGCGCCTTATAATCCGGTACGCCTTATATATGGACAAAGTTTTAAAATGGCCCATTCATTGAAGGTGCCCCTTATAATCCGGTGAGCCTTATAGTGCGGAACATACGATACCAATAATAACAGCCTACAATTATTTATGCACTACAAAAATATATATATATAACATAAAATTATAATGCATAAAATGTTTTTTTATATTATTTCACAGTTATTACTGTATGTTTTTAGAGTTACCAATGTGGTCACGGAATATAGTGAGATCCTAAAAATTACCATTATTTTTATTTCCTTGGATCTTCACTTTTGAGATATTTCACATCTTGGCACAGTACTGTGAAGTCAACCTCATTGATGGTAAATAACCGTGCAGCAGTTAGATACTGTTGGTCCCACAGAAAGGGTGAGTGAGCATCAAATAGATTACCTTAATTGCTGAAGTGGCGATCTGGAGGTGGTGCAGTCTCCTTAGAGTGCTTTCCCGATCTGTGAAGTATGAAGCAGCAAGCTGATGGAGCAGCTCCAGGGACACCACAGTGCTGTTGCTATTGCCTTCTGACTTCTTATTCAGCTTTTGTTTGTCCAAGAAAATAGTCAATGACTCCTCCCCTGAGGATGAAACAATCAGCCCGACTTACTAAAAGTAAGAAATAAAACAATTTTCATGATGCATTTCTGTTATCTACAGATTTCCTTTAAACACAACAATGCAGGTCAAACAAACACCGAAAAGAGAAAAACTACAAAACTGATCTCAACTTGTTATCAAATAAAGTACATTCTGGACACATGGTGGAGTTGAAGGAGATACGGAAATTGCTAAACTTGATGACTGACAAACATACTACCCGGCTTGATGGATGGCATCACAAGGCAGGCATTTAGCCTGAACAAACAAAATGCAAATATGCAATGTGGATGAGTAACTACAGAGTCAAGAATGCCTGAATGCTTCCACTCGAGAAAGCAAAAGTTGTAATGATGCAATATGAATAAAACTTACAAAGGTCAGGGCGATTAGTGCGAAAGAATGAATATCATGGGCAACGTAGGAAAGGTCCTCTGCGGACAATGAAAACAAAACGAAAGATGCCAAGTCTTGATGAACATAAACTTCTATTTAGAGACTTTGATGAGGTGTCTGTGTTTGACTGTGGAAACAGCTGTCAACACACACACACATAATCTCCACAGAATAAGGCCCGAGATGGAATCAAACCCTGCACCCCTGAACTGTGAGGCTAATGGGCTTACCCGTTTACCACCAAGCTGCCCCCCCAAGAGTTGGTTCATTGTTAAAACTACAAACACTATTAATATTTATACTTAGAAATACAACAATATTAGATCAATGATGACAAACTATAAACACTATTAATATTTATACTTAGAAATACAACAATATCAATATCAATGATGACAAATGAAACAGAAAAAACTGTTTGAATTTAAATGAAATGCGTTTATGTGTGTGCTTAGCCACAGTACTATTAGAACAGAGACTCTCTGAGCAAAATTAGCTGAGCCTGTTAATTACATCTAGTGTCTAACTATCAGTCTGCAGCTGCCTTAGTCAGCTCTGGCTCCCATGCTGATGATCCGTAAGGGAGTTGTTCGTTAGAGGAGAGCAAGTGACGTATGTTTGGATGCAAACAGACCACAAGGCACAAGTATTGGACATGACGTGTTCTGGGAATAAATCTAAGTAAACATTTCTTTGCTTCATCGCTCGCTCTCTCTGCCTCTGTCTCTCTGTCTGTCTGTTTATGCTGCTCTGTATGTCTGGCTGTTAGTCTGCATCCATCAGTCTATCTCTGTGTCTGTGTTTCTACGCGTCTGTTGTCTTTCGGTCTTTCCGAATCTGCCTTTCTATCTCGATCTCCTCTATCTGTTTGGGTTTCTCTCTGTGTCTTGCCTCGGTCTGTCTTTCTCTCTGTCTGTGTCTCTGTCCCACTCCTGATTTTAATCCAAAAATTGGCATTGATTTAAAAGATGAAAGTGTATCGAATCCAACCAAAACATATTGAGAGACGTATCGAATCAACTCGTATTAGAGAAATATGGCATTGAAGGAAATGCCACTGAAAAAAAACGAAATGAATCATCCCACTTTATAATCGAGAGTCCCAGATTCATATCGCAGCCCGTGTATCGAGGTACATATCGAATCGTCTTTTTTTCGATTGTTGTTGTTATTGGATTCTGTGCAAAATGTGTTAAAGTCTTAGTATTACCTAGTTTGACTAACATTTGAACAAAACCCTGCTTACATTGCATGTCTAGTGATATTGAAAAACGCAAGGCTTGAATGATCTAAAACTGGCCTTGTAAAACTTGTATCGGGCTGTTGCTTGAAAAAAAAAAAAAAATGGAATCAATTTTCCACAGCCCCGTATATACCAAGCAGTGAAGTTATTTTATACTAAGTGATGACCAGGGTCTGCAGTGTCAATATCACGAGGATGTCACTCCGAATGTATAATGCAGGTCTCCGCCTTGATTTGTGAGGTGTCTAAAATCGATACTGCAGGCAATTCTGTTTTGTGAGTTACTTCAATCCTCTCAGAGGAGCGAAGAGGGTAAAAAGGAATCCAATAAAGTGAGACATATGGTTAGAAACGGGTCAATTTTATCTCTCGTCTGGTCTGCCCAGTTCTTGCAGCAAGTAATGCTCATTTAGAGGAAGGATGATTGAACGGTAACATGGTCTAAGCACCGTGATTAGATGTTGCAGGTTCTACATGAATTATTGTTTCAGACCTGGCAATTCCCGCAATTTATTGTTTCAAGCATCAGACTTGTTCATTTGAAATTAAAATAAGAATTTACAACTTGAGATTAATGTGAATACTTCACGAGTGTTAAAGGTATCTCAAAAGTACCTAAAGTCTTGCCTTACCTCCTAGGGTAGCAGACACCAGGAAATGGGTTCCATACTTCTTGATGAGGTTTTCGTTGATTTGCTGCAAGGTTGGCCGTCGCCCCAGTAGTCGCAGGTTGCGTAGGAACTCTGGTGCTAATGGCAAAGGAGCTTTAAAGATGTCTCTCTTCTCTGTAGCCAGGCTGTTTACTTTCCAGTGACTGAATTCCCTGACAGAAAAAATACATATATTGGTAACTACACATTCATTTGAAGTCGTTCCTCTTTCCTTTCTGTTTTTGTAGGGACAGTGCTGCTTGCCAAATCAGATGGCTGAAAATTTGGGTAACTGAAAATCGACCACGACTTTTTTACCGTATTTTCTGGACTATAAGGTGCACCGGACTATAAGGCGCACCTTCAATGAATGGCCCATTTTAAATCTTTGTCCTTATATAAGGCGCACCGGACTATAAGGCGCACCATTAATGCATCATGTCAGATTTTTAATCCAAATCAAATCATTCTCCATTTTATCTTTTTCATTTCAACTTCAGACACAACAAATTACTTTATAATCACAAAATAATGATCCAAAGTCTTTTTAATTCGTGATTCATAGTCTTCAGCGGGCCACTTATGATTGATTTCATGACACAATGCTTCGGGCCAGTTTAAATTTAAGAATTTGGTCCATATACCAAACCGGACTATAAGGCGCACTGTCGGCTTATAAAGAGAACATTTTAGGTTTTTAGGTGCGCCTTATAGTCCGGAAAATACGGTAATTGGTTTTCTCGTACCGTAATTTGTCAAACGTATTGCAGACGGTTGAGCTTTGTGAGAATATACGCCTTTGACTGTGTGATACATTCCGAAGGAATAAAATCAAACTTCTTTGTTACTCCAAAAAGACTAAGTGGGATAGAAACTTGATGATTGGATCAACTCAATCAACAGTCTTATCCTTTCTTCTTTTAAAAATTGTTACAGAGAGTAGAGAAAAACAGAGTTGAGAAAATTCCCTGGTTTCAAGTGTCCTATGGTCATGTAAGAACCTCTTGTAGTCTAACCCCAAGGTAGAATATGCAAATATTATGCACATAAATGCAGGAAAAGAGCAGATCTGCATGGTGTACAATTTGCAAAACAAGAATTCGTCAATATTACAGCACTTGCATGTCCATTTCAGAAGAAAATACCTCAACTGATTCACATTCATGCACACATTTGGATGAGAAAGTAGATAGTCTGCTGCATACCTTTATACTGTTAACTGCTGCCTCGGCAATCAGTGCGAGTAGGTAGTCAACATCTTACATTTGAAGATTTCACATTTATGGTGTTGGTAACACTGACTTAATTGGATGTTTTCTTTTAGAATTGCATTACACAGATGAACGGCTCTTTGAGATGTCACAAGGAAGGCAGTAATTGACTGTATTTAGGTTGAAGTTGCATTGTTGCATAGAAAATAATTTCTGTTTTCAAAGAAGAGGAAGGTACATTTTAATGAACCATGACCACGCTTTCCTCAGCAATCCCTGCCTCAGGGGGATTCTAGTTAAATTGGAGCTTCATTAGGACGTTCATTTTCACACAACACACTAATAAATGCTTCCAGCATGGGTACAGATCCATTAGTTATCATTTAGTATCTATCTATCTATCTATCTATCTATCTATCTATCTATCTATCTATCTATCTATCTATCTATCTATCTATCTATCTATCTATCTATCTATCTATCTATCTATCTATCTATCTATCTATCTATCTATCTATCTATCTATCTATCGAGATAACGATATATATTAAAAGCATTGTGCACATCAATATGTCTCATTAGTTTCAATTTATTAACAAAACAATTAGTGGCATTGTTATCATTAATAAAAGCACAACAATTTCAAGGCTCCTATATACTGCAATCTGTAACAAAAAATCAATACTGAAATAATTGCCGCCCTATTAGTCATTTGCTATCAGTCGCCTCACTGAACAATGGTTTCGGATTAATGCCTAATCCAGAGACTGGCAGCCAGCGGTTGTACACTGATTAACAGAGGCTGATTTTGACTGATGTGTTTGCCGGGCTTCTCTACAGTGACTGATCTTTGGCAAGGAGGCTGAACGGAGATGGGCAAAAATCTAAGATGTGCTGTGCATCATTTTCTTCTCTCCTCACTTTGCTTTCCAAGACTTAACATTAAGACTGTTGGCTGACTATTTGCCTAATGATGATAGATGATGTTAATTAAACGGTTTTAGCACAGCAGTGATTGCACCTGCAGTCCTGGCATTTAGTTTAGCTGAAACAGTCGAAATTTAGTTTCCATGATACAAAAAGTAAAAAAGTCTGTTGACTGTGCAGAGTGGTTCCTCGGAGGGTTCTGCTGGCAACATCTTTGAAAATAACACCTGGACATTATTATTTGTCAGAGAAAGACATAGCCTATTGGATGACTCTCTGGGTGAATATAACAATCACTTTATAGCATTGTTGCAGCTTGGAATGGGATATTTGAAAAGGTTTTGTTATCTGGAATAAGTCAAGACATTTGGTCCACGTTGCATAATAACTTTTGAGGGACTTTGTTTCAAGACATTTGGTCCATGTTGCATAATAACTTTTTCATCACGCAATGGTTGCTCCTAAATGAGTGCCACTTTTGCACACAAAACATTTGAAGTAAATACAGCTGAATGATTAAATCAAACAAAAGCTTTCATTTGGATTTTAATAAAAGCTCAATTCAATCATCTGCAACTACACTAATTTCTTATGAAATATTTCATTGTTTAATGCATTTTTTTTATTGAAGCATCGTCCATATGTCTAACACTTCGGTAAATTATGTAATAATTCAACGTGGAAAAAATAGCTCATGGATTAAAAGAAATATTAAGTAAAACCCGCTGGGGTATGTGTGAAAGTAGGGTGAAACAAAAAATATATGAAGTTTGCACTTATTTCTATCACCGCCCTATTTATTTCAAGCTGTGGGTTATTATGCGAAAATTGTGGAATGAAAGTGAGCAGACCAGAAACTTTATAATGTGTGGCTGCACCAGAAACAGGTAGGCTACAGTTACCCTCATAATTGACCTAAATACTCCCAGTTGTGATTTCTGGAGTTGTAGTTTATTGAGTGCAAGCCAACCTTCAAGTCACAGCATGAAAATTAGGCTTCACTCTTCACAATCAATCTACCATAGTAATGAGCCCTGAACAGAAGGACTCACATTTTACAACCCTTTTATTCAATGTTTTTATGTTAAAAAAAAAAAACTGAAATGAAAAGTAAAGGATGCCATGTTCAAAACACCTAATATAGGCACAAATTTGGTGTTGTCAGTCTATTTATGAGGCTGCTGAATCTAAGGCAGGGATGAAAAATTTAAATGCTGGAGATTTTGCATCGGTGTTACTTGGGGACCACATTTGACCACACACGTTCTAATACGATGTATTACAATAAATATATTTCCATATGGATGCCTTCAAAAGTGAGTGCTAACAAATTGAAGAGCTTTGAGAGCGTCATAAAGGTATAGACTTTGCTGAAGCAATTTGCGGAGGAAAAAAGGTTGGGGGCCACCGTATTAAAATGTTTAAACGGATTTAGATTTCACAACCTGCGACTGTGAATCCCTTATTCATGTTTATATTAGATTCTATTCATCATGGTTGACCAAGGTAGTACATGATGTGTACTGATTGAAGATGCACATTGCTATGCCAACTTTGTGGTCATATACATAAAAGGGGGGAAAAAAAAAGTCTGGGAACGAAAAAATCAAAAGGATGACTGATTTAACGT
Source organism: Syngnathus floridae (assembly GCF_059516105.1). Classification (NCBI taxonomy): domain Eukaryota; kingdom Metazoa; phylum Chordata; class Actinopteri; order Syngnathiformes; family Syngnathidae; genus Syngnathus; species Syngnathus floridae. The sequence goes on from NC_142426.1 coordinate 10,132,255, forward strand.
CTAATCAGATACAGTCCATTGCTTGATGCTCTCTGAAGAACATTTGAGGACAATTTTGTTTTTATTACCTCTGCCCAGTAGGAAATCTTTCTCTGTGTGTACTTGCAGGGTTATGCAAAAACTAATGAACCGATCCCAATTAATGAAATGTATGACTTCCCTTGATAAACCATCACATAATTATTGGTGAGGTAGATTCAGTTATGTGAGATAGAGAGCCTCTATCCAGCCTGTTAATAATTAATTTTTACAAATCAAAAACTACCGTAATTTCTGGAGTATAAGAGGCACCCAAATAAAAGCCGCACCAGCTAAAATTAGGGGAACATCCTGTTTTGTTCATATATGAGCTGCACTGGACTAAGCCACAGGTATTTTAAATGAAATGTCCTCATTTCTATTACCTGTATAATGAAAACAAATAATCATGAAATATCATAAAAATCATGAAAAGTCCATAGATAAGCCACACTGGACTATAAACCGCAGGGTTCAAAGCTTATGCAAAAAGTAGCGGCTTAAAGTCGGTGAATATATTTTGCATGTTTTCTTCTTAATCAGCAAATACTGAATCGTGTTGACAGTGTAATTGGAAATCTCAAAGTGGTGAAGGTGTATAATTTAATACGTGCCTATCCAATTTAGGATTGTTCAGTTTTCCCATAAATTTGTGAGAAGTCACTCAGTGCCATTTTACTATTGTAATGGAATTGTGTGTGTGTGCGTGCGTGCTTCACAAACGAGAATATTTTTACTCGAAGATCTAACCAATTACATCCTTAAAACATCTTGATGCATTTGACATTCTAGTTTTCCAGTTGACTCAGAGCAAAATATTAGACACCCAACCGAGCAACACAATGTGGTCTTACTAACAAGCTGTCAGCAGGTGGCCACCAGCTGTATGGACATTGGTCAAGTCATCTTCCTTTCTCGTACAAGCTCGACAGTTATTTACTTTTCTTTTATTCTTTGCAATAAATACATCAACTCCTCCACTTTAAGGAAAAAAAATGTTTAATGTTACACCATCTATGGTATCGTATGCTATGCAAATCTCATAACTATGGAAGAGGCAAAATCAGGAGTGTTTTTGAAAAATCACGAGTTTTTTTTCTAAATGCTGTCATGCTGAATAACTGGATATTAAATTTGCCCAAACATCCGCTTTCCAATGCAATCTCCTCAATATTAACTGATAATATTGGGCAACGTCGGTGATAAAGGTAACTTATGACAACGTGCCTTCTGTATCACACTTTCTCATTGTCATTGGTTGGTGTGTTAATTTTATTTATATGATTTCCTAGCAACAAAGGGTGACAAATCAGTGAGACGATAAGGAAAGCACTGGAAGGCCTTGTTCGTAAAACAGAGCAGATTTGAGAGATTTAGTGTGATACAGTTACCAATGATATGGCTCATTTTGAATCTCTCCCCAGGCTTCCCTGTGAAGAGTTCACATGTTCACTCGGTACTACGGGTTCCCAAAAACTGGCAAAGTGCTCAAGATTCTGAATTTCCCATTACTGTGAATGTGAGTGTAAACAATTGTTTGGCCCTATGAGCTCTGTGATTGGCAACCAGTCAAGAGTACCCCGGCTCCAGCTCACTCGTGATCAGAATGAGGACAAGTGGCTTAGAAAATGAATGGGTGGTTGGATGCATTTTTAATCTCCCCCTGACTAAGTAAGCTAAAAAGGAAGCAGGCACATGCTGGAATTTTATTAGACCGGTAATTCAGGACCTAAATCTGTTAAATTATATGACAGAGCTTTAACCATTATCAAAAAAGAGAGAGTCACAGAATGAAAGTGTGTGAAAATAGCTTTCATGGAAGTCGGCATCTCCCAAGGCATAAATAAATGTGACAATTTTCAAGGCTTTGAGCTAAAAAAAATCTTTCTAAATTTCTACAGAGCGTGAGGTGGTGTAAAAAGAAAGGTATAAAAAAATCCAGTTTTAGAAAGGAATCTGCTGTAATGCAATAAATGTGGTCACGTGAAAAAATGGCCATTAGCTGTAATCCCAAAAAATACCATCATTGCTTTTCCTCTAACAAGAAATTTAGGAGGACAGGTAAATGCTAGACTTCCAAAATTGCCCATCTTAATGTGTCACATGAAGGTGCAAAATTATTTTAATGAAATCATGACATTTGACTCTGAAAAGGAAATGACCTATTCTACTGCCCATTTTGTACTTCTCGCCAATAGTCTTCCATTTGCACTAGTTAGATTGTGGTTTTTAGTCAAATACCGGCATTTGAAACCTGACACTTATTTGGACTTTTAGAATATTGGGCTGTAATTGGTGGATAGTTTTAACTATCATACAATCCCAAAACAGATTTCCTCTGAATAAAAGATGACAAGAAAGGGTCGAGGATGTCGGGAAATTATAAAAGTGCCAAAGAAATGTATTATTATTATTATCTATCCAGCCATTATCCAAACTGCTTATCCTCACAAGTATTGCATAGTCTTTTATATCTACTATATACGTTATATAGAGTATTTTATTTAAAGACAAGCAACACATGTTTTACCATGAGATAAAAATAATTTAACATTTGTACCATAACACTAAACATTTGTCATGAACAGCTAAAAATAAGAAGGCCTCGAGCATTTTTCTTTCAGAACATGGAGGGAACCAAAATGTATTAACGCAGGCAAGGAAAGCGGATTTAATATTGCAGGTCCTTTTTGTTTTCTCTTTCATTTTGCTCTAGCAACACAGGGATCAGCTTTTATGAAGGAACTATATTAGCTTCCTTCTATCGGTGAAAAATAAAAGTCTCTCCCTTTTTTTAGCCACACAAAAGTAAAACTCTCCCGTTTTATACTTTTGGGAATACATGATCTTTTATATTGCATTTTGTAGTTGTTAATTTAGCAAATGTGGTTAAAATACTCACCTCAAATATTGTAATGAGTTTGGATCAGATGTCATTTGTCTTCCGTCTAATTTACATATTACGTGTACAGATGCATTTGTCTGCTATTGGATTAAAGCTTGCTAAGTACTTGCTCGTGTTATTTTCAAGGTCAAATGAATGAATATTGAGGCTTGAAAGCTAACACTAGGATTTTCAACTGTTAATGTAATAAAATTACTAGCAACATATGCGGTCCCAGACCCGTCTAACCTGTAGATCTTGTATCTGGTAGAAAATCCCTGCTGGAACCTCTCTCTGAACTCGGTGTACTCAGGGCAACGGTGGAAAGGTCCCTTTTCTGACAGCAGCCAGTCCAGCTGCCCTCCACTCTGTCTTGTGCTGAAGCCCCAGGCTGAGGAACTGGAGGGAGAGGAGGAGGAGGAGGAGGAAGATGACGAGGGAGACGACAGGGAACCATGGAGCCCTTTGCCCGCATGACCCCCGCTGGCCACTTGCTCAGCTCGGATGGGCCACAGCAGCCATAAGAACACCCATGACAACCATAGAAGCATCAAGGAGGATGCAGACCATCTAGCAAGAAAGGCAGATCCATGGGAGCACTCCTCTTTTCTCACAGGCCAATGAGTTGCCATGGTCCCGGTGGTGATGTACTAGGGCACCTAGGACCGGCATTTCTTCTGACAGTCACCTCCCACTGGCCTGAAATAATACAACAAAGTAAACACATTCAAATTAGCCAAAAGAACAACAACAGCCTATAGCTACAACTTTATATAAACATATAATAGCAAACAATTGGGCCTGATTTGTTACATTTTTTGTTTGGTAAATGCATCTTGTCAAGACAGAAACCTTTAACAAGCCACTGAACAGCAAGCAGTTTGTTAATCTCGCTGGTGTTTGTGATGTTTTTGGTCAAAACTATTTTATAATTTGCAATAAAAGTAAAGATTCTACTTCTTAATATTTGCAAAAAAAATTGTGGGCATTATCGTGCCGTGATAAAAGCTAATATATTTGTTGAAGACAAAAAAAAATAATAATTGTATTCGCTGTACGATACAACAGAATGACTATAGAGGAAAATGAAGTAAAACAATGCTGATTGGAATTGGAATTCTAATCCATACTAAAAGCAGGGCAAGAGATAGAAAAAAATATTATTTGAAAAAATTAAATCGGTATGATTCAAGCAAATGGAACAAAGAGAACAAAGTGACTTAGAGTATAAAATAACCCGCAAAGATTTAGAGAGACAAGAGAAACTGCGTTGAGAAAACCATTAAAAGTCTTGTCAAGACAAATTAGATTTTTGGTACAGTATAAAGTTGGAGTACTTTTGTAATAGCTTGTGAAATAAGATTCCACAGAGTTTGGGCTGGGACTGCAAATTCATCTTCACCTTTTGTTCTGTGCCAAGTAAGAAGAACAGATAACAAGACGTGATTTGAGTAACGCATCAGTCGTGCAAAGCGCTGAGGAACAGTGAGTTCAGACAAACGTCTCCAAGATTATAGGCAAGGCAAGGCAAGGCAAGGCAGATTTATTTATGTAGCTCATTTCACACACAAGGCAACTCAATGTGCTTTGCATAGGAAGGATTAAAAAACAAAGAACATAGAGCATAAAAAAGGGGAGAAAAAATACAGAATATAATGCTTACAAAATCAAGAAGAAAAAAAAAATAGCAGTCCGTTAGCCTGCTCCTGTCCACTGGTTCGAGACAACGGTAAGGTTGTCTCATTACCAGATTGTCCATTTATCTCCACATACACTTCGAGGCGGTGAATTTCCGTCTCCAATACCGCTAACTTCTGAAGAAGTTCATGATGGTCATCAGTAGAAAAAGGAGGCATCTTGCTCGTCCGATCCTCGGCTCTCAGTACTCTGTGTGTTTTGGTTGTTTTTGCCTGGGTGATGATGGAAAGGGAGTTTTTGTATGAGGCACTGGGTGATTTAATGATATGATGACTGGAATTGTTTCTTAGCACAAAGGCGAGCCAGGGGAGAGAATAGATGATGCCAAGTTGCTGGTGATACCCATTCGCTTTCCTTCCTCAAAAACTCAAGTACTCATGAACAGTCAACATATAAAATACCATTTACGCTCACAATTAGATTTATGGAAAATTTGGAGTGGTCAATCTGGAGTTTGCATGTTCTCCCCGTGCCTGTGTGGGTTTTATCAGGCCACTCCGGTTTCCTTCCACTTCCCAAAAACATGGGAGCCATCCAAATTGCCCCTATGTGTGAGTGCGAGTGCAGATGGTTGTTTGTCTCTTTGTACCCTGCGATTGGTTGGCAACCGGTTCAGGGTGTCTCCCGCCTACTGCTCAATGACAGGTGGAATAAGCTCCAGCATGCCCGTGACCCTCGTGGGGATAAAGCGGTATAGAAAATGGATGGCTGGATTGAATAAATGGACAAGAATAAGTAACCTTGCTCTGTTGCTAAAGAATCTGTAAGAATGTTAGGTAAGCCATAGAAAATAAAACATATGTCTGAAGTGACACACACGCACACATATACGCGCCTTGTCATGGACACTCATTTTCTTTTATTTTTCAGCATCTTGCCTTAAAATTTAGCCATAATAAATTGAAAAGATTTTTGTTTTTGTTGTCCCTGGAGTCTTTTGTCCTTTTATGATAACTCAAACATGCTGAGCATTTGGTGAGAAAGTTCCACTCAAAATTTGCCTTTCAAATGAAGTTCATTAAATTGTTGTAGAAATAAGTGAAAGCCATAACTGCCAGGCCTAATTCTCCTCTGCTTCTCTCCTGAGACTCTGCCACTAATTATAAAATACATAAAATATGCAGTGAATCCCAGCAAGACAATGGCAGGAATTTTTAGCTCTGACATTTAGTGTTCACACTTGCATTATTCACACACACTTCACGTATTTACCCTTCTTTCCTGCAAGGATCTAAGCTGTAAAAGGCACGAGTGTCTCAAATACACATTGGTGAGAGCATCTGTTGGAACAGAGCTGCTAAATTAACCACACCCTGTCAGATATGACAACAGAGTGTCAAGGGGTCTCTTGTTTATTGGATGTTTTCTTTTTTTCCCCACCATTTTGCATCAATGTAATTAAGCAAGTAAATATTGGAACTGTGCTTGTACAATATGACGAAATGTAATGAGATGCTGCTATATCCCAACATCATTTACCACCAACTTTCCACTGAGTTATGAATGCCACAGGCTGATGTTTAACCTCCGGACTCATTTCAGTAATTCCTTCTACAACCTGGAAAAGGAACATTAAGTTTGACAGATACGGCCTTCATTTCTTGGGCAATTGAAAGCATAGACTCCTCGAGTTCGTCCACTGTGTGCGCATTGAGATTTACACAATCGAGTCTCACTATTGGATTTTCCGCAGCTGGGGCTCTCAATTGAACCATACACAAATGCACGATACGAGGCAGTTGGCTTGTACATTGGCAAACACCAGAACAGCTAGAGGTCTTTCTGCTCAAAAGGCCAGCCCTACTGTATTTCCAGCCCAGCAGCTTGCCACTCACCTTTTTGTGTTTCACCAAGGCAACAGCATGCAGCAAGGCTGAAAATCTACTATATAGCAATAGAAAGCCCACTGCAGTGAAGCATTGAGACTTATGGAAGATAGGAAAAAGCTAAGGACAAAACACAGAACACAGATGGCAAGGTTCAAGACCACTCAAGACAACAACACAAATTGTGTTCAAATGTTATATTATATTTACGGTAAACTGAGACTTTACAATTTGGATTGTAAGTGCAGGCCACAATGTAGCTTGTGCGATTTTTGATTCAGAGTACTGATAGTTCAAGTACTTTTGATACTGTATATATTTTAATTGCCACAATGACAAAAAAACTCTTTCTGACATGTCAAATTGTGGCAGTACAGCAGCAACTACTACCAAGGTGGAGTACCGTATTTTCCGCACTATAAAGCGCACCGGATTATAAGGCGCACATTCAATGAATGGCCCATTTTAAAACTTTGTCCATGTATAAGATATATACATTTGGCCCGCGGGCCGGACTTTGGACACGGCTACTGTAGTGGCTCAATATTGGTCCATATATAAGGCGCACTGGATTATAAAGTGCACTGTTGGCTTTTGAGAAAATTGGAGGTTTTTAGGTGCGCTTTATAGTGCAGAAAATACGGTGCATATCTGTGACTCCTCTCGGCAGTCTCCACAAGCACAAGATATCTTGAAATAATACTTGCCCATCCCTAGTTAGCAGCCAATTAAATAAAAAGTACGTATGCATCAATGACATCTGCCCTCTGCCCTCTGGGAAGAGGTACAGGAGCCTGCGCTCCCGCACCACCAGACTCGCCAACAGCTTCTTTCTCCAGGCTGTTAGGGCCCTGAACTCGCTACCCCCTTCTGCGTAGCGTGCGGCACTGTTGCGCTATTTTCGGGAATGTCTGCTGTACGCGTTTTTACGCTCCTCTTAATTAATTATTTATTTATTTATTGTTGTGTTATTTATTCATTATTTATTCAGCACGCTTTTGTTATACTTGTTTACTGTTTGTCTGTTGTGAGCCATGTCTTGTCACCGTGGGATAGGGGGGAACGAAATTTCGGTTTCTTTGTGTGTCTTTGGCATGTGGAGAAATTGACAATAAAGCTGACTTTGACTTTGATGACATTGGAAGCCAACATGAACAACCTTTCATTAATCTATAAGGCTGAATATTTATAAAAAAAAAGAGGCAGATTCCTCAACAGAAACAGGATAGATCTACAAATAATAACCTACCATAAGGGAACCTGCAAACAAGTGATTCCAATGTGCAGCTTTGTTGGGTGACGTGCATTACACAGATGGGCTGTGGCTGGAAATCGCTTGCTCTGTGTGCGTTAGAACATATTGAACGCATGTGCACTGCAGCGGCCTTATTGGCGCTGTCTTTGGCCGCTCTCCAGTTGGACAAACAAACAGCCATATGGTCAATTAAGGTCCATCAATACACTACCTCTGTAAACATCTTTACTGCTGATAATAAACAACAACCTGTCAGCAGCATGCACAACTGGGAGTCATGTTATCTAACCTCCAGCTCCCACATCCAAAACCTGCTATTTGCCGATAACCTGTGAGGGAGCAATCTTATTTGTCACTTCCTATGTGCCATTGATTGAATATATAGACTAATTCAAGGGTGCCCTCTTTCTATTAGTACCTAGTTTAATCTGTCAATATTAAAACTCAATACAAAGACCTGTGGTTAAGTATCTATTTTGTAAGTTTTAAAATGCTGAAGGGAGTAGAAGTGTAAAAATGTACATTTAAATACAGTGGAAGGTCACACGTTTGAGAATATTCTGAAATGTTCACAAACAGCGGCAATGTTTGCCTTTGAAATGAACAGAAATGCAATTAATTCCTTCCCGCTCTGGACAAAGTTATTTAAACCCTTTTTTTATCAAAAGAAAATGACTATCACACACACTTTATTAGAAGGGAATTATTTGCTTCCAAATTACTGTGCAACGCTAATATTTTCAAATACAGTACAGCATGCTTTGAATATAACATTGCATTATTAAGTCCCTGCATGCATAGGGCAACAGCATCTTTATTACTTGCTTGCTAGTTCATTCTTTTACAAATAGGTCCACTTTAAATCACGAGGGAATATGTTGATATTTTGCCAGAAAGCAAATTCTGGTAATTGAAAAGGCCAAGGGGGATAAGAAGCGCAAATTACAAGCACAGCACTGCAATATTAGCTCACCTCAGGCAATGTTGAATTTCGACAAGGGGCGTACAGTATTAAAGATGCTTATACCAATACATTATTGTGTGATCAATCTGCCATACAGCAGCTGAGATGATACTGCGTGTGTTACTGATGAAGAAATCCTACAGAAAAATCGTAAAAATCACAGCAGTGCATTTGAGAGCAAAAAGTTAATGTATAGCATACATTGCACACATATGTGCAATAATATGTGGATATATATATATATATTACATACCACTATCTAATTGAGTCTATTCTCTCAAATCTCCTCTACACTTATACTGTATATCTGACTGCTTTATTAAACAGAATAACGTTTACTGCATAAGGCAGACTGATAGCGAACACCATCTTAAGGCTTTTTTCAGCTATGAGCTGAAATGAAAAATGTAATCCCATCCCTTTGGTCTCATCTGTGCTCAGTTTTTATTGCCACTGATAACGTGCACAAACACCAGAAGAGGTAAGGCTGCAAAATATTGCTACTCCTGATATATATTCCAATAATAAAAAAAAAAAAAAAATGTCATAATAGAGAATATGGATGGGTGGGGTGTCCCATTTGTTTTAATTCTGTGGGAGGTGGTGCCAGTCGGTCAATAGAGGCAAGAGTCATTCTATTTCCACATTACAATGGTAAATGAGTGTTGCAGTCAGGGAGGCTGTGACCCTGTTGTCCCAGAAATATGCTCCGTATTGTAACTGTGTTGCCTCCGGTCGAGATGCTTAATCAAGGCCAATTGCAAGGCCATCATCTCATCGCTCTAGCAGGCGGCACATGTTGATGTGTCATTCTTGTCATTGCAAGCATCCCGGCGGAACTACAACTCAATCATGTTTTAATTATGATGAGGTAAAAAGAAAAGCGTACAGTGTGTAAAGTAAAAAATCTGAAATTAGTCAGGGCGTCATGGATCATGCATTTGATAATAACGAGACTTTAAAAATGTAATCAACTGAGGTTGTAGAATTTGAGTTTAAATAAACAAGAATTCATTTGAAACTGTCATAAATCGGAAGCAATGAACCAATCAACAGGATTGCCTCCCTTTGCATAGAAGGCATTCCGATTAAAAAAAAAAAAAAATTGCGTCTATGAGTATTATTTACACAACGTCAACAGTAAAAATGATGGCACACAGAATCTCTTCTCGGGCAAAAACTGTGTTTGCGTGTGCATGCATGCATAGGCCTATCACGATCATTTTTTCTGGATGATAAATTTTCACAGGAACTATCATGATGAAATAGAGTATGGTTGTTCTTGTATTTTTTTCATCTGGTTGTATTTTCTTTTTACTGTCACTTATAGCTTGATGATTTTAGAGCTAACATAATTAAAGTACTATGATTACTTATGAAGTCAAAAGCCATTGTTTAATCAAGTGTAGACTTTCAAACGTTAATCACATTTTGCAAATTCTTTTTTGGTCCTGCACTAATAAACCTATGCATTCAATCTTTCAGTGATTTTCACCTTCAGGAGAATCAGGAATAAACCATTTAGTAACACTGTTTTGTTCTTCAGGCAGAGTGAAATAAGCAGTGTCTTATTGGCATCCTGAGGTGACAATACAGTCTCAAGGAGAGCCCAATTATTAGGGTAAATGTAGCAAATTAATGTATGCTGCAAGGAAAGAGGATTAATTTGTCCTCAAACAGATCATGACAATGTACCGGATGACTGATTTTAACATCTACCCCGCGGAGGCCTTATCTTTTGCTATTTGCTGTCTGCTAAAGCAAGATTTCGGGTGGTGAACCAATAACTCTTCTTACAAAAAGGAAGAAGAAATATGATTATTGAAGCTTCTTCAAATGACATAAAATAGAGGTGCCTCATTCCTGTCTCGAAAGTGGCAGCTGCAGAGCTAAATATTGGGCAGTTTCTATGTCTTGCCATCAAGACAACGGCTTTTAATTAGTCTTCAAATTGTAAGCCTATAAATCTTATAAATCAAGTGATAAGCCATGCTACTGAAATATAATTTCATGACACATGCTCCTCCCGGGAATTTCTATTATGACCACTACATCTGTCCGTTTTTAGCCTTGTTTGTTATTTTATACAATTAGGTTTGACAAAAAAAAAAAAAAAAGAATACAGTTCCTAAGTCAAGGGTACAAAGCATCCTCAAGGGTATAAAGACATTAATAAATGAGTGGAAGTGTTTAGGCAGACATAAATGAAAGCTAGTGTGCATGATTAATAAACATTGTGCAGCCCTTTGTAGTCCCCTGCTTTCTATAAATGATGGGGGGGAAACAAATGTCATCATTAGGCAGCTCATTCAAAGTACATTACTACTTGGGCCTTTAATCACAGATGGAACGAGTGTATACCTACCTACTATCAGACAATTTCTACATGTGATTCATTAGTTTCTCTTGAAAGTCGAGCAAAAAGCTTTTACAAGCTGCTAAATCAAAGAGTAGCATCAAATTATATCTGTGCTGCACAAACAAAATCTTGTGATAGTTTGTAATTACGTTATATATATATATACATATATATATAAAAAAAAGATGTGTGTAGGAAAGAACTCTCGGAAACATAATACAAAATGAATCAGTGTCCTTTGTTTTACATCACATTCAATCATATTAACCTTATAACAAAAGCAATGATCATAATAAATGCTCTTTGAAGGTTAAACAGCCCATTGTAAACCACTGGCTGGTTAAATAATAGGTCCATTTTAAAACAACCTTAACTGTCAATGTGATTCCTCCGCAATATATTACATGCATGTGCATTAGACTGCCATTCTTTGCATTGTGTCACAGAACTTTTAGTGTAATGGCAACAAAGAGGAATGATGAGGCCTGAGGTGCTCTTACGACTGTGAATGAGATTATGGCGCTTCCTGGGGTAGATGGAAGAAACTGGAAGTATTCTTCTGGCATTTAAGAATACAAAGTAATAAAACAAAGAGCTAAGATCTATCGGGTGTATCGAAGACTCACGTAATTGAAGACAATCAAAGGGCACTCTTTGATTCTCCTGTAAAAAGCAGGACAATGGATGATGAGGAATGACGTTAAACAAATAGATAAAATCAAAATGCATCAGACAATAAATCCCAACAGCTCCAGGGGCTATTTTTAAAACACATTTAAATGCTATCATTATTGATGTCGTTTTTAAATGGGTGCACTTCCCAAACAATTAGTTTAATGGAGCATTACTTCTCAATCTAGGTTAGCAAAATCAATATATTGACACCCATGAAAGGGTGTCTTTTTAGCCCTTTCATGTGACATGAAACCATGAACTTGTTCTCTCTAGTTTTCACAGTTAGTAATCCAATGCTTGTAATTTCTAACATTGTTATGGGAAAGAAAGGCAGTGCACACTTCCTGGTTGTATTTTTAATCATATCATGGAAAAGAAATAGCTGAGGTGGTTTCTATCTAAACACACTTGTACTAATTATCAGAATTAAACAATTCTTATCTTGGAAAAGAAATCTAAATTCTGGGCATAGAATATGCATATTTTTTAGTATATTCCATAGAATTGAAAATATACTTTACTGGGTAGAAGAGGCTTTTGCTGTACTTAATCAGGGGTGACTAATTTTTGCCGCAGGCCACATTGCAGTGAAGGTTTCCCTCAGAGGGCTTTTAAATTTGTGTGAAACTATAAAAATGTTCGATTGCCATCAAAGACTGCAAATTTTAAAATAACCACTTAAAATCATTAGTCAGATAATAGTTAAGTTACCATGCAAAGGGGTTTGGTAAGAAAAAAAACGCTGCAATATCTGACAATTTGAAATTTTGGTTGATTTTAACAAGAATCATGGAGGTTGATGCACAAGATAAAACGTGGCGAGATTTAGCCCCCGGGCATGATTTTGACACCCGTGGCTTACATGAAAGTGACGAATGCACAGAGAACAAAATAATTTAGTGGCACACCAGATGCTTCCATCTATCTGTCTTTACTCCTGCTTATGCTCCTCAAATAGGTTTTATATTGTGGATACGACTGCACTGACGGAGTGATGTGCAATTATAGCCCTAAAAAAGGTAATTGCTGGCCAGATGGAAGAGAGGTAAAGCTTAGTGGCCGCAATATATGATTGATACTGAGAACTTGGTGCACTATTTTCAGACTGTGATGTGCAGTTAATCATGTCTGGTACACTTTTATGTTTCACATTTATATCCAACTAAACATTACGATTGCTTTTCTAGTACTGATTTTCAGAATATGTGAAAAACCAAGCAGGCACCTCAACGCCGTGATACATATTTTACATAGGAAATAATGTATAGTATTCCGAGCATGCCGCTAGTAATCTGATCCACCTCGCCTTTCATATTTCCTCTTGACACTAACTTGGCAGAGAGCAGACAATCCTTGGATTTTGAATACAATTTCCATTTTATAATGAAACCAAAATGTTGGCAGATTAAATTTCCCTGATGCCATTTGAGCTGACAATGGTGTTTGGTATTCTCTGTGATTTGATCAGATTTTTTCAATAGATCTCCTCCTGTCTGTTTGCTATAGGTGCTTGGTTTTCCGCAGCCAATGCAACACACCACAGGTCACTTCAAGACCCCGTAGACGGCTGTAAATATCAAACGTGTTTGATTTTCTCAATGCCACTCATGAATTTCTTGCAGTGGTTGTGATTGAATCTGAACTGCAAATGTCTTCCAAATGTTAACACCATGTTATCGTACCCTTGTTGACCTTTCTTGGTCTTTGTTTCACTCGAACCAACACCACACCATTACCACCCACCGAACCAGACCACTACCATCTTTTCCCCCCTTCTGAAGTCATTATAGTACACTGCATGGTGCCTTGTGATGTTTTTTTTTTTTCTATCACAATCAGTTGTTCAATTTTTTCCCAAACAAAATAATAATAATAAAAAAACAATGGCTTCTCAATATTCATCCAAAAAGCCAAAATGAAAATGTATGGAACTTTTTTTTAAATCTGTTTTCTTAGAAAAGGTTTCTTTACCCAAAATTGGCTCGTTTAAAGTTCTCTGTACGTGGCACACACAAATCTCGGTAGTCAGGCTGGTCTTAAATTTTGCCATCTATCAAACCCTTCACCTCCGAACTGTGACGCGAACGTGCTAATCAGTTTCACTATGTTGCCCACAGTATAGCATATTTTTGGAAAAAGAACATTTTATTAATAGATTGATGCAATTTCAAATGACACCGTTACATGGCATTCAAAGACCAGAAATAGCATATTTTGACACTTTGGATTTGTGATTGTAAGAAAGTTAGTTTTAATATGTGTTGCTGTCAGATTTTGATCGAGGTGGACAAGACCAAAGACAACAGCTTCAATAGGTGGCCGTCAATATTATATTGTGTTTTCCATCATTACTGATTATTAACTAACAGCCAAGAGTCTTTTTTATTTTGTTTTCTTTCAAAAAACACTGATGAATATTCAATGTAGGCTGCGTACAAAAAAATGAGGGCAAGGGGTTGTTGTGGAAAAAACTGCACAAAATGAGTTCTTCCAATTAATGTTGGTTTTCTGGTCAGCAGTTTTGTGCTGTCTTTCTGCTTATTATAAAGCAAGTTGAATTTAGTGCACTCCCCCCCCCATACAGGGCTCGTATCACGTTGGGTCACTAAAATCTCAAAACGCTGCTGTAATTCAATGCAGACAGGATTTAAAAACAAAAAGCGGAAGTAAAGTAAGTTCATTTGTAGAGCACAATTATACAGGGTTATTATAACTGGCAATTCAAAGTGCTTTTTCGTAATTATGTAGCTGTATACAGAAAGAAAATTACAGGGAAACAAATCTAAACATTTCACCAAAAGAAAAAAAATATATTGATTGAACTAGACAAGCTTTGAGTAATCGCAATGTGTGTGCCAAATTAATCTGTGCCTATACTCCCTCCAAGAACCCCAAAAAACTGCCTGTTTGGCAGAAGCAATCCTAGGTCAGCTTCAACATTAGTTTGTGAGCAACTATGCCCATTTATTGCTTTTTGCTACCTTTAGTAAATCTGGCCTTGATTCAGGAAAAGATTCCAACTCGTACATGAGCTCATACACTTCCCTTTGTCAGCAGGACCATGGTTCGTAGAGAATGTATTACTTTTGACATCATATAAGAAACAGACCTTGAAAATAAACTAATTGGAATAAAATGTGAGATTTTGGGGGTTTATCTAAAATGGAGCAGTTAAGTGCAAGTAAATACATTTTTCTTGGCATATTTTGAAGTAGTAAGTAATGGTTAAACATGTATATCATATTGTAGTAGCTAGCACATACTTGTCCTCATTTTGCCAGAATCTGCCAAACCTACTCCTCCTTTTCTTGCAATTGTATTTAAAGGTTGTGAAATTTTTTTGACAAGTGCAGAAGTTACTATATTTGCACAGAATGCACACATTATTGCTGGTCCCTCAGTACTGGAAATAGTGTTTGCAAAGCACCTCATTTGCTTCAAACACCAGGGGGAAAGCACTGAATGGCTGTCCATGAAACAACCCCCCCTCCCACATACACACACGCATCACGAGTTTAAAGTTGTTTTTCTGTCTTTGCAAATATGAGAGGAAGGAATGAAATCATCACCTTCACTATCCCCTGTTCTCTCATTTAGGAGGCTTAAAGAGCTAGGCTTTTTCGTCACTCTCCTATAATCCAAACATTGAAAATTCTCTCCGGCTGTTTAGAATTGCTAAAGCCATTTTATGAATCATTTTCCCCGAGTGGTATGATTGTGAAGTGGCTATGTACATGTGATTTCATTCCACTCTAATAGCAGTGAGATGGGGTAAATTGAGTGGGAATGAGATGAGAAAATAGATTGGACTGGAGTCTGTGATGGCCTTAAAGATACAAACGGATGATGTTGAAGAGGGGAAGCGTGAAGGAATAAAAACAGGTCAGACATACTCAATAACAACTCAAAACCTTACAGCATATTGCAACACGGTCAAAAAAGATAACGAATATTCAGCTCTTTTTTTTCTTCTCTTTAAAATATGAAAAGGAACTGTTTGATTGTACACAAGCCTCAGACAAATCAAATGTCATCGGCTCAGTGAGTGTGCCACTTTCGACTAATTAATTTGTGTAAATCGGGAACCTTGTCACACAAGATTGAAAAGACCATCTGCTCAGGGTACAGCTGCAATAGTTGAAATCCAGGTGTTCACAAAGTGGTTTTATCCTGATGCAAAATCAGAACACTAACTATCAGAAGTCTTGCATAGCATGCAGACATTTCAGTGTTCTCAGGGGCCAGTGAAGTCTTAAAGAAAGGCGGATTGATTTTCAGGCACCGGCAAACAGATATTGATTGTGTAAACCATCAGAATAGGTACTAAAAAAAGGAAGTACGGGGAGACTACAAAATTGTTTTCCACTGCAGGTGATGGAACTTTACCACATCATTTTGTGAAACTGAAGACTTCCATCAAGCCACATTATAGCACTGTCTTCTATTTGCCCCTTTGTATTGCAATATTTTTACATATTTCAGAGAACATTATTGATAAAAGAAATGATAGCTATGAAAGAATAATCCTAAATTCAGAACGAGCATGTAAGAGACATTTAAAGGATTTTGCAGATTCTAGATTTTGGGACTGTCTTAACTATGAGTCCAGATAATGGAAGTACTTGCTTGCATGATTTTCAAACACAAATAAAAATAATTCAAACTGTTAATGGAATAATCACAGTTCACTTTTTGCAACGGAATAATCCACCTTTACATGAATTGAATTTTCCGACTCAGCAAGCACAGTGTTAAAATATTGAGGTTACATGGCTAGAAATGATGAAATAATCAGTCATGATATCTTGGTTTATCATATACAGTCCAGCTCTGGATGCTTTTTATATAATCCACAACCTTATTTTTGCTAGAGCATTTTTATTGCTTCTGTCAGTCTTTGCATGGTCACATAAATTGGTTTCCTTACTGTGGCCAATGAGTATCAAATAAAAGAGTGCAGCGCAGTAGACGGGACACAAGTTTAATGGAGGTCGTGAGACATCACAGAAAAAGAGCAATAAGCAAACATGAGAAGTCTGCTGTAGTAAAGGTTGCATTTCATTTAGATCCACAAGTGCTTCGTCATCAATCTTTTTCAAACCTCATCGCAATTTGCCTTAAGACAAACAGATCACGTTGACAAATGGAAGCAAAACATAAAACAAATCTCTGAAGTGATTCGATTTTATTGCATCCTCTTGCCAAAGTTGAACAATACAGCAACTGCAGCGCCTCAAATGTTCTTCACCTCATTCACAAAACTATGAGATGCTTCAACTCTTCCTTCCAATCCCTTTCTGACTGCCAGAAATTTAGAACTGCTGGGTCTCATGCAGCTTTCACTCTCAGCTTTCAACCATGCCTGTAGAAATGAAGTCATCAGGATCACAACAGGGGAAAACTCATCCAATTGTAATCCCGAAGCCCTCCAAACCACACCCATGAATATGACGCCATGAAAAAAAAAAAAAAAGAATAATGCTAACGGTTTTAACAGTACAATACTGATTTAAATAAGTACTGTTTAAATAATTATTGTAATCCTATTTTGTCCAGCTTTTGAGTAGTTTGTATTCGCTTGGAGAATTGGCGACACAAACATAACTGGTGAGTCTGAATTCACTTCAGATGTTTTTTTTTCCAAAGGCCATGGCGTGCTCCACTATAGTGTTAATTAATAATGAGCAGTTGGGTTGGCTGCTAAAGCTTCAGCGACTACAATAGGACCACAAGGTGAGCGACAGAATTTTTTTTTAAGGTCAGAAAAGTCACCTTTCAGACGTTACACAAAATATAATAACGCTAAATAGCTCAGAAGACAGATCTGAGGATGTAATTATTTAAATTACAGCCAGGAGGATTCTCTGCCTGCAGCTCCCTTAGTTTAGGCTGTGCCACCTCGAGCCACTGCACCCGTGGCAGCAATGCTACCATGCCAACTCTAATTATGCATCGTGCAATCCGACAAAACTGCAGACTCCCACAGGAGGATGTAGCCAGCAGCTAACGAGAAACAAACACTTCCCTGTTCTTGATGCTTAGTGAGAGATACGGACGCGGAGTGTCTCAGTGGGAAAAGGCCAAAGGTAACCAAGATAAAGGTAGAAGGTGCGTCAACAAATACAAAAAGACCTTTTGAAAAGAAAATAGTTGCATAATCCATCCATCCATCCATCCATCCATCCATCCATCCATCCCTCCCTCCCTCCCTCCCTCCCTCCCTCCCTCCCTCCCTCCCTCCCTCCCTCCCTCCATCCATCCATCCATCCATCCATCCATCCATCCATCCATCCATCCATCCATCCATCCATGCATCCATCCATCCATCCATGCACCCAATTCTGAAAACATGAGTAGAAAAGGAAAACTTCACCAATTAAAAGTTGCCTCTTGAGCTGTGCACATTTGCTGCTATTTCACTTTCACAGTACAGAGGCTCCAATTGCTTCCCACAGTTAGATATGAAAGTTTGGCAAGATGAATCACCTTCCTTCTTACACGGCTAAGTCAACGTTTAGTGAAGCCCCACTGGGTGGAATTTTTTAATTAATTTTTTAAATCCCCCTCCTCCCCAAAATGTAGAACTTATGTATCAGTGGGCAATGAAGAGAGCTTCAAATCATTGCTGTATCTGCCAGTTAGCTTGCAGTCAGTCACACTTTTTGTATTCCTTTCATCTCATGCTTTCGGCTCATCGTTCTCACATAACTCGCTTTCCTCTTTTTCTTGCCCTCTTTCTCTCTTTCTAAATTTGTATCCACGGGCTATTTCTCAATCTTTCAGCATCCCAGTAAAGATGGAACATCATTTTGTGAGTCCTATTCATCCTCTTGGTTTCATCTTTCTGTTTCGCTTTTGCTTTAAGAAGTACATTAAGGAAAAAAGGGGAGGCTGTCATGAGTACACTTAATATAATACTTTGGGTTAGAGTTAGGTCAAAATTGTTCATACGCTGGCCAAATTGTAAACTGAAGTGAATTGGAATACTTTGAACGTGTATATCTTGGTTGGAGAAGTAGAATTAAATGTTGAAGATTGTGAAGACAGCAAGATATTGGACTGTATATTTGCGGAGGGTAAACTATACATCTAAATACGAAATTGTCTGGGTGACCCCAAACTTTTGAACGGTAGTGTGTCACCATGAAAATTGATTGAAAACAATACAACAGGAGACTTATTTCCTAACGACTAAAATTATTTGCAATGTGTATGCATTCAAGAACAGAAAATCAAAAAAAAATATTCTGAACTTTGTATTAGTTTATAAGATAAGACATCTATCTGCGAGGTGACACAGTGTGTTATGTGTTAAAGTGAGGTCCTTGTACTGAGGGCAAAAAGTGAATCTGTGAGGAGTTGAAAGGGTTATTCATTTTAGTATGGCTAAAAGGCAGACTGTCTCTTCTATCATGGCCTTCAGAAGCACACTATAATGCTTTTGACAGATGAGATGAGCAAACCAAGCATGAAACATTTAGCCAGTCTTGCAGTGGCAGCTCTTAATGCGGTTAAAGAATTTTTCCAATTAAAACAAAACAGTATTTAGGCTGTCTTCGTGACTTTTTATTATCGATCATTTGTAAGAATTTGTCATTTTAAAATTAGCTTCTTCAGTAAATATTTACATTTTTATAATAGCTTTTATAAATAGCTTTTATTTTTTCACTCAGCTGGACACCAACCTATTTTCAACCCTAATAGGGACATAGGGTAGGCAAATTATACAACTTGTATAACTTTGACAAAACCCAAATTTTGTACAATACAGTAGGACCAATTGTATTATTATGCTCATTTACAGTATATTTCAATGCTGCTACTACTAATAGGGAAAGTCTCGAAAGGATGTTGAATATTTCAGGTAGCCCTGAGCAAAGTAGGAGAATAATTCATTTGGATAGTCACTTCCAAGGGAGATGGGCATCAGCAATATAACCCGGCTCATCAGGGAGCATTTCCAGCATAAGACTGCTGACAAAGCTTCCACCAGAAATAGAGCAAGACTTGCAATTTAGCCCCAGTTCAAACTTAAAATCGCTTCAGCCCAACACCAATAAACTGCTATTTTTGACTAGTTGGCCTTTTACTATAAAAACATGCTTTAGTTTGGATGAATGTACACTAGTTGACTGAGTTTGCAGGATTCTTTTCTGAATAAAAATTGAAATTGGTTGTGAACCATTGCTGGTATTTAAAAGTTTGTTGTGGAATCAACAAAAGTCAAATGTGGATATGTCAAAAGTACACATAGATTTTTTTTTTTTTAAGTTAGTAGTCCTCTCCTAGTTTTATAGCAATACAAGTGCCGTGTATTGATTCTGACCAGCATCTGCTATAAAAGCATTTGCAAGGCCGCTTCTCCCAGCGTTTGATATATGATAGGGGTTGACTCGCAGTTCCTCCATTATATGCCGTGCGATGACCAGGTTGCCTCAGTGAACATAAACAGCCGAGGAAGTATAGATTTTCAATGTGTCTTGGCACAGCGTGTTTGAAATTCTGTCAAGAATTATTGTGGCTTGACCTGACAGTGAACACCTCATGAATGTGTTTATAGTTATAGTTTCACTCTATCACTAGACAGCTTTATAAAGATACTCCATTAGGAAAGGGAAAAATTGTTTTTATGTTGGATAACTTGAGGAACTTGTTCAGCTCAGGTTTCTGGTGGTGGTATTTAAAATAAAAAATAGATATTGTCTTAAATACATACGTCTATGAAACACGGCACATGCATAATGTATGCAAAATAATGAATACAAAATAAGGTAAACATAAGACAAAAGCCACTCATTCATTTTAATGAACTATTGTCCGCTCTGCTCTTCTGCTCTGTGCCTCTAACATAATTCTGACACCCCAAGCATTTCAATTTGGGATTTGCACATCAGAATTGCCACTCTTCCATATGCTTTGCACTCACCATGAGAACGTGTACATACTGTAATAATGTACAGTATGCATCTGTTTATGATGCCGTATGGGTTAGAGAAATGGAGAATGTATCACTAGTATGTTAAATTGATTCTTTTCTATATACCGTATTTTCCGGACTATAAGGCGCACAGGACTATGAGGCGCACCTTCAATGAATGGCCTATTTTAAAACGATGTCCTTATATGAGGCGCACCGGACTATAAGGCACACCATTAATGAATCATGTCAGATTTTTAATCCAAATCAAATCATTCTCCATTTTATCTTTTTTTTTTCAACTTCAGACGCAACAAATTACTTTATAATCACAAAAAAATGATCCATAGTCTTTTTGATTCATGATCCATAGTCTTTAGCAGGCCACTTATGATTGATTTTATGACACAATGCTTTAGGCCAGTTTAAATTTAGGAATTTGGTCCATATATAAGGCGCACCGAACTATAAGGCGCACTGTCGGCTTTTGAGAAAATTTTAGGTTTTTACATGCGACTAATAGTCCGGAAAATACGGTATGTTGTTTTCCAGTATATTTAATATGAAAATACTACTATTAAACATAGATATTAATATAATTTACGATAGTTATATACAACACAGAGTACCTAAAAATAATTTCTATCTGTAAACTTGATAGCATAGGCTTTGTGAATTATTATTGTATGTTCCATGTGACTCGCTCCAACAGCATTAACGTGAAAGAGAATTTTACAAGAAAATGACAGCACAGAACAGCATCAGCATGGATACATTTCAACTTAGGACAATACCACAAATGCATGGTGTCACACAGGCACAGTGAAATCACTCATGGCTTTCTGCTTCACCTCCTGGAGCTGAATATCTTCCCTTCTGGCCTGTCTCGGGTAAACAGGGTGTCTTGTACAATAGACATGGCAGACCTTGCAGCAAGAAGCATTTGACAGATACTAAACAAAGAACTGCAAACTAACAATGTACAAAACAATGTCACCCTATGTATAACTGTCTGCTCACTTTCCCTCTCGCTATGTTTGTTGAACCTTGGCTGCCTTCCATCCCCTTAACCAATAGACAACCACAACAACAAAACATCATTACTACCTCTTTCCATGCATCCCCATCATGTGATTTATTCATGGGATTTGGTAAATCTGCAAGGTCAAAATTAACTGGATGCTCTATTCTCTGTACTACTTGCTAGATTTGCAAGTCCTTGGTGAAATAGTAGTGGATGAGAATTGTCTGGTGGTTCTAAACAATCAAACCCAAGAGCAGCAGAGTTGCTTCCAGTACATCATAAGCATGCAGAGGATTACAGAAGTGCTGAATGAGATTGCCTTGAGAAACAATGTGCATCCTATGATGCAGATGTCAACTATTCAGAATCAAAGAATACATTTCAATTTCAAACTACGTATATCAAAACTGATGGGTAAAGCGAAAACTGAATGAAAACCCCAAACCGTGAACCAACAAAATATGACATTTATCTCAAGCTTTGATTGTTTAGATGAGGCTTTGAAGAACATGACAACCACCACACGGCATGACACGATGAAGCAAGATCGGGTGTGGACTTTTGGCATGTCTGCTATAAATGCTGCATGTAAATATGCACCACTATAAATACAATTTTGAACATAAATAAATTTAACACACAATTGAAACACCACTTCTGTCATTTGCAATGCTGACTAAGTGGTTTGCAAATTTTCGATGTGCAATAAATGCTGCATAGTAAATGCATTGCAGTGAAACCTGATTGTTTAGCCTCATCTGGTACTCATTTCATGAACAAAACTGCTAATTTATTCTTTGTCCTCAATTGTAAACAGTAATTCATTGGATATCAGAGAAACAGCTATATGTGCATAATTTTCCTTTATGTGGCAAATATAAGGCAATAAACTTGGAAATCTGGCAAATAGTCGCAAACCAGGCAATCACCACAGAAACGCTGACGCAGTGAGCAGATTGCCAGTCCCTATCAAATTAAGTGAGGGGGAGCGAATCAGGCAAATGCTAATGATGGACATGTTAGATGAGAGCCTGATAAATGCTACTCAGATGAAGAGCTGGACCAAAAAAGATGCTGTTTCGTCACAATGAATGCCAAAACTGAGAGCTGTCCAACAGAGAAAACTAGAACTCAGTGTTAGAGATAACCACATTCCCTGGAGAGCATGCGTTGTAATTCCTACGAGAAGAAGAGAAAGGATGCTCAAACTCTCACACTAAAATGAAACCGGCCAGACCATTTATGTGGAATGGATCAAGATGTCTAGAGAACTGTTCAGGCATGTCATGTCATGTCATAGTGGATCAAAAAGCACCTGCCCCTGCCCCTCAACACCCATGGGAATGTCCTGAGTCACCATCGTTAAAGATTCATGTGGACTTCTCTGGACCAGTTAAGCCACTCATGGATGAATGATATCGTAATTGACACCATAAAGGCCTGATCGGAATACTCTTGGTCTCAGTGCGATTCAATTGTAACAGTGAAAGTTAAATTAAAATCTCGCATGAGTATAATCATTACAGACAGAATGCCCCACACAGCAACTCCAATGTGTTTTTTTTTCAGGAAGTTCCTGCTGTGGGTCTTCTGTGAATAGAAAAGGGCATATGCACCCCGAGGAGCTGCTCAGCTGCTTGCTTTTGAAATACGAAGCTGGCACCCAAGAGGCATAGTGACTTCTGATCCATGCTAAGTAAATGTGATTGGCTGTTCATTAATACTGAATGACAATTTGCATGGATTGTTTTTTTTCTGTTTTTCTTTATTTATTTATTTTTAGTTTGGATCCCCTCCAGTCTAAATGCCTTACTGTTATTATGAAAATTTTAATTTGTTATACACTTAATTTGGATTCTTCTGCTGTGCCCACCACATTCAGTTCATATAAAATATACAGGGATGTCATGCTATATGCTGACCGCACGTGATGTTGGTTCAAACTTGCAAACATGAGTGTTGTGAAACATTACAGGTATATTTCCTCCTGATATCTTTGCTCAAATTCTAAATTATACAGCATTAGGCCATTACATCTCTCTGAGTGAAAGCAAACAAAAGGACCTAGTATTATGACCGTCTGCTTTGTGAAAAGGTAAAATAAGAAGCCATTAAGGCCTTGGGGCTGATCTATTAGCTGGAAATTACGTCCATGACCTTTTCTGTTTTAATTAATTTCACACGAATGAATGAAAATAACGATTTAGTAGGTTGCTCTTTTGAGGTATTCATACTCCCGAACTACGGCCAGAGTAGATTGTGATCATTTTGAGTACAATTCAACACATGCACCTTTCTGTGATGACGATACAAATTACATGAGTAATTCCATGTTCTTAATGTCCAGTTTATGAAATTGTGAAAGCGTGTGACCAAAATATGGAAAACATTACATGCAGCATCGGGTACATGCAAATAATGAATTTAATTCCAATTACTCTTTGTTCTCATTCATGTCCACTTCTGCCAATCATCAATGGTTCTAATGTGTGTGAATGTCAACATCGCAAAATATTTTTGAACCGCAGTTCTTTTGAATTTATGGCATTATAGAGAGTTTGCTCAAGCCTGTTTATGCACTGCATTTGTCCTTTTCACTTTTTCCCCAAACAATCTAGTCATTTGAGCCCCACCCACCCCCTCGCGGATTCTTTAGAGCAACAGAATAGAGGCTTAAGGATGAGTATAAACTGAGCCCCTTTTCCTCCACAGCTTCATTTAATTAGACTAATCTGCTCTGTCCTGCCCGTGAGCGCAATAAGACAGTTGTCGACTCTAAGAGGGCCCTCACTTCAGATAAGTGAAAGGGGAAAAAAAGAAAACATCCAACACTAGAGCCGGATTTAGCCCTAAACAAGGAGGAAAAGGACTTGTGAATTCTATTAAGATGCACAAGAAGACAGTTTCAGAATTTGCTTGATCACATTTCTATTGACCTAATCTCAGCCTGACAGATGTGTGCCTTTAGGTCGAAAAGGATGGGGAACTGATGAGTCATGAAGCAAATCAACGCCATAAAACAAAGAGAAAAAACAAAGTACTTCCTCCTCGACATTTTTACCAACATAAGAAACAATTCCGTTCAAGTGACAAGAGGATGAGCTCATTTGTACATAAAATGCACCACTCTTTTCGCCAGCTGTCTGGGTGAAATATGTGCACCACTCCAAAGGTTGTGTGCGTGGGTGTTTGATATGGTTGGCCCTAAATTTTCCTATGAAAACTCACTGTCACTATTATTACAGTCACTGCCTCTTTGACTTTATCTCTTTTGTTCCTTGGCTTAATTCAGCTGTTCTCGTTGGCAACAAAATGCGGTGCATAAATCACGCAGCAGACTTATAGCGGAGGCAATTTATGCAGCAGTAATGGACACAGTGGTAAATTAAAGGGTGAGACCAGAAACTGGGGATTACGGGTTAAAACAGTTTAAACCAAAGGTGTCAAATATATAAGCATGCAAATACACACACACACCTAAATTATTGATAGTGCGAGCATGATGCAATGGTCCCTGTTTCCTCAAGGACAATCCCTCACTCACTGGATTTTTCCCTCCTGTTTTTGAACAAATTGATTTAAATGAAAAGTTTTAACAGCACAGAGATCCAGCCTCTCACCTGAGAATAGTGTTTAAAGAATGGATTTTTATCCATCCTTATTCTACCTCAGACCAGTATCAGATTTTTATCTTATTTTTTTATCTTTTATATATATATATATATATATATATATATATATATATATACACACATACATATGTATATATTCAACTTGGCAGCTTTTTCTTCCGATTGCCGTCTTGCCAGCTAATAGAGATGAGAAGTAGGCTAACTCATGAGACTGTCGTGAGAGACTTCCTTCAGACCTGCCAAGTGAAGTCAACCCAGCAAGGTATTCTGTGACTCGATTCTACCATAAGGATTGATATTTAATGCATAGGTGCTGTTGCAGACAGTGATGGACAGGGGGGAACGTTGAAGCTGACAAGCTTCTGGCAGAATGCAAAGATGTCAAAACATACGACTGAGATGCATCCTCCCATGAGGACAGACAGGGATTTTGGCAAATAGGTGCAGGTTGTGAGAGATTTACTCCAATTAGCAGCAATGCCAAAATTTGTCACCATGTTAGTAGACGTGCCAAAATTAATTGATTGATGAACAACAAATCCACTGTCAAACAGCCTTTTACAAGAGTTCCACCAATTTTTAACTTTAAATTGTATTTTTTGCACCAATTTCTGCCATTTACTGTTTTAATGTTAGTCATGTGGACCTGTTGTCGATCATTTTATCTGCTTTTTATCTGGCAGCCAAAGAGTATTTTAGAAGCCTGCGACATTTGTTCTGACAGAGGCTCAGACAGCTTATTGGTGTCACAAAGCTGTTCGGTAGCATGTAAACAGAGACCCGTGATGTAAATGTTTCCATGGAGCAGGTCACAAAATCTCATTATGCCAAGATAATTACTGACGCTGACTTACAGTTAGGATATGCAGAATGATGGATGGATGGATGGATGGATGGATGGATGGATGGATGGATGGATGGATGGATGGATGGATGGATGGATGGATGGATGGATGGATGGATGGATGGATGGATGGATGGATGGATGGATGGATGGATGGATGGATGGATGGATGGATGGATGGATGGATGGATGGATGGATGGATGGATGGATGGATGGATGGCTTGCAGTAGTCTTTAAAAGAACAGACTGAACCTGGTACACATACTGTTGATTTTACCTTCAACATAAGAACTGAAAATGAGTTGAATGTTCTTTTCTTTTCCTTGTAATAACCATCTTGCTGTGTTTTCACATGGCTGCCTTTACATCACAGTTGTTTTTGATAAAACTGGATCTGTTATCTTCAAGACACAGGGAAAAAAAAGGATTTCAGAAAGCTGTATGTATGTGAATTAAAGACTTGTCCAAAAAAACAAGGATGACAGTCAACTTCAACAGAGCCAACAAAGCCTTCAACAAGAAACAGAATTTGTTGGTTAAAGACAAGTTGTGCCATTTGAAGCAGGAAAGTGTCGTCTGCACAATCACAGTCAGTGTGACAAGCACTGAAAATTACAGAAACAAAAATAAGGGCATTGATGCTGGTGGAAAAAAAAAAAAAAAATCACAAAAATGGCACGAATGTCTCCAAAATAAATCAGTGCTTAAAAGTAGATTTATTTTTTTAAAAGGGAGGAGAGATGAAAAGTGGTGTTCATCATATTTAATCCGGTGTTTAGACAAAATGGATGCGATAGTCTTTGTCGAGCTGAAAATAATAACCTCCTCAGCTATGTTCCAAAACATTTAATGCCTCGATAGCAGCAGGAAAAATACGATAGGTGAAATTCGGTGGCAGCGTCAAACCATGCAGAAAACAATTAAACTGTGACTGCTTGGATAAAAATGTCAGAATCCAGCTGCTAAGCCTCTACACAGCTTTGTGATGGTGCCTCGGAATATCATGCTTGTGTCACAAATAAGTACAATTCAAAGATGCAGTATACTCAAATATGATTCTTATTTAGAATGGTAATTCATCTTTTTTGGAATTCCAAGTGAAGCTGAATTTTTCGTCGGTCGTTTTGTTGAAATTGAATCTATGTGTCAGCTTAAGTGCCATTTTTTCCAAGTCCACCTCCAAGGGGTACACCCAGCACGCATAAGCGAAAATGTCGTACCCAAAGCAGCCACACTCAGCTGGAGGCTCGTCCCGCTGGCAGGAGCTTCAGTGCTCCGAATTTTTCAAAGTCCATCCATTTTCTGCACCACATCGCCTCATTAGTGTCGCGGGTGTGCCAGTTTTTTTTAAGTCCAACTTTGAAATTTCGTCAAGCATTCTCTTGGGGTTGTCACACATCTGTCTGACATTGACCCACTCTCGGTGGTGAAAGAATAAATGTCTGAAAACTATGACTAATCCATTCCTACTCTCATCCACTTTATTGGGTGCAAATATTAAAAAATAATTCCCAAAAATAAATTAATAAAATAACAAAGTATGTCTTATTTTGTGGGGGTGATAATGGTTTTCCCTCTAAGTACTAGACATTCAATGTAAAAAATAAATAAATCCAAATCTTGTGCCGATCACTCTTATTTGTGAAGATCAATTTTAGCGATGCTTGGTTGACTCTAGTTGACAACAAATCATGACAACACAAGCCAGGAACCAATATTTGGAACGCTTGCCTCCTTCCTTCGATGACAGTCAGTCTGATGCGTAAAAAAAAGCAGCGCCCACTCATAAATAACAGGCGTCATTAAGACGTGCTGAACGCAAAATTAAAATTAACATTGAATCATTACTGAGTTTGTCAGGAGGGTGAATTTTAGTGCTGGCAGCATTTTATACATCCAGACCTGTTAAGTGCCAATGTTCAGCGCAATAAATAGGGTCTTTAATGAACACAATACACCATACGGAGCTGTTAAAAGACTGCTGCTGATGAGCAAGTTGAAACTGACCCTCAAAGAAGAGATGAAAACATAGCTTAATGGAGAGAAAAGTATAAAAGTCACATCATGAATCAGATATGACATGCCATCGATCAGTCCTCATTAAGACAAACTATTCTATTCAAAATGCAAGTGTTTGCACGGTACCGTATTTTCCGCAGTATAAGGCGCACTTAAAAACCTCCAATTTTCTGAAAAGCCGACAGTGCGCCTTATAATCAGGTGCGCCTTATATATGAACAAATATTGAGCCACTACAGCAGGTGTGTCCAAAGTCCAGCCCGCGGGCCAAATGTATATACGTTATATATGGACAAAGTTTTAAAATGGGCCATTCATTGAAGGTGCACCTTATAATCTGGTGTGCCTTATAGTGCGGAAAATACGGTATGTGTCTTCAGATGTCTAGTGATCAGTCTATTGATCCTATTAATCAATAAATGCCCTCGTAAATTTTATGTCTGAGCCATCACCCTGGTCAAGGAGACATACACAAACTGACAGCTGTTATGCTCATGACTTTTGTCAAGGACCGGCGCCTTCACTGCACCAATGCAGCGAATCTCATTTGCTCTCTTGTAGAGTCCCTTATTGTTTGGTAATCGTTTTGAAGCACATTTATCATCACATCTACACATTTTCAACAAGCTCACTATGCTGGAGAATTTGATCAATATCCCTGACAGTGATTGCCCAAGAGAGGTCACTGGACACTAAGCTGACACAGAAAGCAGATACATAATGGCAAGCATCCATCTTTAAGTGCAGCAGGCAATCGAAGGGACGTGAAAGCACCAAGGTCCATCATATGATGTAATGCGTTTGTGTTAGAAGATGCCGCTGACAGAAAGCAACTATTTTATTTCTTGTTGTACTGTTTCATAGAAAGTGTTGGTCTTTTATGGGTGACCAGATTATTGCCAACTTGGTTGCAGTACCTAACAGCCACAAGGAAGGTTAACGGTCATAATCGCTAGAGGTTTGCATGAAAAAGTGTTGTAGAGCAACTAAAACAATAAATTTCAATCTAATGTGTTGATACTTTTTATTACAGTATTTTCCGCACTATAAGGCGCACAGCATTATAAGGCGCACCTTCAATGAATGGCCCATTATAAAAGATTATAAGGCGCATAGAGTAAATAACTCAACATTGCTCGAACGTTAATGCAATCACAATATAGTAACACTCGAAATAGTGAAAACCATAACAATATATCAATAACTCAACGTTGCTCAAACGTTAATATCACACAACACACAAAATAAACACGTAAAGCTTACTTTAATAAATTAGTCCTCATCCACAAATCCATATTAGTCCATATATAAGGCGCACCGGTTTATAAGGCGCACTGTCGGCTTTTCAGAAAATTTGAGGTTTTTAGGTGCGCCTTATAGTGCGGAAAACACGGTAAGACGAAAAACTGCCATATACTAATTTTGTATAAATTTCCAATAGACAATCTTGAATTTTAGTAACAATCTGTAAAATTGTCAGAAACTGTCAATAAATATGAAAATAACCATTACCACAAACACATACACTACTCAAAATTACACTTGGCATTTGTTTTAGACTTGGCACAATTTTAAAAAATGTTTTGAAAGTGAAGAATTAATTAAATTCAAAATCCTTAAAAGCAGTGTGTGACACCTCTGGGATCGATGTGCAAATTGTTCGCTATACCTGCGCTGAAGCAAAGGTGAATGTTATCCACCAGAGTCAGCCCAAGCCTGAATACAAAGCTTGTTAGCAGCTTAAAGCTACTGTAAACCGAAGAGAGCTAGAACAATACCAGAGGCTTTCCTGCTATAGTAATGAGCCCCCAAATCTTGGAAAATAACACACAGTGGAGTAGGGAATGTGCATTAAAGTGCCCGTCTCTAACTCTCAGTCATGGTGAGAAATTGCTTAAGCAGCTGACAACTTTGGGATGGTTTCGACTCTTCAATTACATGTAGGAAACCCTGTTTTACACTGAACAGACCACTCGATGGTCACACATGGTCACACACTGTATGATGAAATCCTTTGGTAGTAGGGGGGGATTCAATCAACTAGGAACATTTCAATTTTCCCACCATTAGTTTCTGGAGATTTTAATTAAGCATAAGCCATAAATCTTAATTTGCCCAGAATTTCTTTGGTGTCTTTCTCAACAGTATATGGCCTCGGCCTGTGCACTGGAATAAGAACTACCAATCATGAGACATGAGGCAATCATATTGTGGTGCATTATTGTCACAATAAACATGCAATGTGGTGAGAAATGTTGGGCAATAAGATAATCATGGTTCCCAGAAGGGACATTCGGGTGTTAGATAGAAAATGATGAAGCAGCAGAAAGCAGATTGTTTAACCCAAAAATACAATTGCAAATTCCAAACTGTAGTGAAGATTCTCTTGACTGAGGTTTATGGTAAGGTGGGGGTGTCGTGACTAATTGTGGTCCATTCTACTTCTGCAGAGGCTGACGACAGAGGGTGCAAAGGAGCGCCTGAAGCGCTCAGTTCTGCTTCAGGGTGAGATGATGTGCTGGCTAAATGAGCTGCCCATCTGCCACAGCACATTGTCGTAAGGGTGAGGGAAGTGTCCTTTGTCTTCTGCTCAGACATATTCTCGAAGGTCTGGCGACCGCTTGGCAAAGCTTGAACCCTGACAAACCCTGACGAGAACGTTCCCTGTGTTCAATAACACTTGGTATTGTTTGTCGCTAAGTGGATGGGGCTTAACTCCTTGATGGCAGGCTGATAGATTCTGTAGGATTATGCGTATCTATCATGCTTTTAAAACAAATAAAAGAATAAGCTTCAGATACTTTAATAATACAATTGGGAGTATTATATAAATAAGACGGTAGTGTTTCTTAGAAACTTTACACATCCAAAGGTCAGCTTTGTCTCCATCATCATAACACTACTGGAAATGGGTCATGAATAGTGCAAATTGCTAAAACAGCTTAACATGCTGCTGTTTTTTCAATTATCTCACAAGCTGTAAATCACTTCTGCTGAAAATTATTAATACACAAACACACACAGTCACACACACACACACAGGTTCGAGAGGACAAACGTGTTCTTTTAAAACGGTTTTTCCCTATCTCGATCATAATACCCCAAGGATAACTTTTCAATTCACTCTATATCTCATTTTTCTCTGCATTTTCTTTATATGCATTATGTCAAGACTGGCAAAAAAAAAAAAAAGTGCATCCGTGTGGTGAACCACACAACAAAACGGCTGTGGTTTTAAAGATGTTTCGAGCATACTGCCACAATGTTGAGGCATTTCACTTACTTACAGACACATTTTCAGAAATTGGTAACTTGCAAAAGAATGAATCATTTGAAAACGTTTGCAACAAGAATGAGACCTATACCCTCTTACACCTATAACTTCAGTTGAAGCATTATCCTTAGTTTTGTTTACTTCTGAACATAGCCAATTATGAAGGTGGCTCCATATTTGTCCAAGCACAAAAGCATCTTATTTTTACTTCCCCTCTCAAAAGGTTTTTCTTTGAATAGAGTTACACGGGTTCTCAGTCTCATTAACAGTGTAAAAAGCCCTTAGCTTATTCATGACCAATTCCTACATTTACAGTTGAATAGTGCAGTCATTTCCAAGCAATTCAATTATGGTTTAATGAGTAGACCTCCAGCTTTCTACCTTCTCCTTGGGTAATGACACCGACCCTGAGGTCTCTGATGCCGCGTATAAACCTGAACATTCCTATTTGCAACCCGTTCTCTCTCAGACCAATTAAGAAAACATTGGCACTAGCGACAAGGGTCCCGCTGGTGCCAGTGATTGGACAAGTTCTAACCTTCTCAGAGGACATGGCATCTCCTCTGTCGTTTTTGATCCCTGCCCAAGTCCCCATGCACAATAAATATCTTTCCCAGCACACAAAATCTGAGAAGACATTTCACTTTATCTGCTTCTGATCTTTAAATCTCCCAGTTAAGCAATAAATGGGGGTTTTAAGATGACCCCTGGGTGGGCAGTGCTGCTTCTATAAATGGAATCACATGATTAATTGTGTGTGAAACAGAAGTCCACATCGGAGTGCAATAATGCATGGTTAAAATTGATTTATAATTTCAAACAAACAGCTGTTCCACTAAAGCGGGTTATTTAAGAGTAATTCTATAAACCTATGTTCTCATGCATCAAATCAAAACACCGGAATGAAAGGTCTAGAGGTCCAGCGGAGGGACTAGTAAAAAAAAAATATCTTGTGTTATTTCAACTCACTGAGCCGCAAAGGGATTAACGACATAAGTGTATTTCGCTTGTGCGTGTCTTTGTTTGTGTTTTCAGTAATGCCACCACAGATGGTGGAATGGCAGCAAAGCGGGAAAGTGGAATGATTACGGAACCAGAACAATCTCCGTCCTTGGTTTCTTAACAATACAAGAAATCACTCTGAAATACCAAAGAGAAAAAAAAAATGCTGAAAGATTTATCATTTTGCAGACATGAATCACATCAATTTCAATATTACTACTAATGAAGCTGCAGCCTCACGGGCAAAGCACCAAAAACCTTGAAACACTCGTATTTGAGTTCATCTTCAAGACATGGCTATACGTCTGCTCTTTATGTCTCCACTCACAATTAAGTTGCTCGATGGTGAAGACGATAATGATGATGATGATCGTTGTACCTACGCAAGCAAAACATTTACAGGCCTGACTTGTTAGTGCTGAATCAGACAGAAATTCAATGCTGAGTAATATTTACATAAAACATCCTTGTCTTCACCCTAAAATATGCTCCATTAGCAGTGGCTCAATCTCTCAAATGCTTTGATTGGACCTTGTCAATAGACAAATCCCCTTAGAGCTTTTAATCAAACGGGTGACTATTATAGTTTAGCTAATGAATGCTTTGGGACAATATAATCTCTATGAAGCCACTAATTGAACCATATGTTAAATGTGATGTATGACTTCATTAGGAATGGATAAATGATTTGCTGTGATGCCGTTTGTGACCTTGACTGGCCTGCTGCATCATGCCGTCTCAAACCGACCGGCATGGTCTTTAAGGCCGTGGCTCGAGACGGGAACACGTCCAATCTGGCCGAGCATTTTGCTGACCAGCGACAAGTTGGGAGTGGATGACACATGCACCCATATACAGACACTCAAAGCAATGTTACTGGGTCATTAGCAATCAAATGAACTTATTTGCTTGACAGTAACGGTGCTAATGTTTTGTTAATGTCAACAACGGAGGACATGAAATGTTAATGCTTATACAGAGAATGAATATGCATACAGTATGCTTACATAAACAATACAGACATTGATATCACTACCGTATTTCCCACACTATAAGGCGCACCGGATTATAAAGCGCACCTTCAATGAATGGCCCATTTTAAAACTGTGTCCATATATAAAGCGCACCGGATTATAAGACTCATAGAATAAATATCTCAACGTTGCTCATACGTTAATGCAATCACAATATAGTAACACTCGAAATAGTGAAAACAATAATAATATATCAATAACTCAACGTTGCTCAAACGTTAATATCACACAACACACAAAATAAACACGTAAAGCTTACTTTAATAAATTAGTCCTCATCCACAAATCCATATTGGTCCATATATAAAATTTTTGAGAAAATTTGAGGTTTTTAGGTGCGCCTTATAGTGCGGAAAATGTGGTATTTAAAAAAAAAAAAATCATACTTAACATCCAAATGGGACAATTGTGTCCAAATTGCATAGAGGTTATATAGCTGCATATCTGGCCATGAAAATGATCAATACTGAAGAATATCCTAATATTCTGAATTATTAATAATAAAACAAAAGTTATTTTTCTGGGTTTATTGGAAATGATGTGGATATTAGTATCAATGTACTTTACGCAGGTACAGTAGCAAAGTAAACTGAAATACTTTCTGCTCCATCAACCTAATTAATAGCCTTGCTTCTGCCTTCGACTTCCTGTACATGGGAGATATATGCACATTGTTCCACTTAAAGGCCCTATTTGCAATTTTGATTTTTAATGTATTTATATGATGTGAACTGTGGCTCTCAAATTGCAATGCAATTATGCTTTTTTTCAAGCAGCGTATGGTTTCCTTGTGTTTGCACTCAATGTCTCCCTATATTCTGTAATGCAAACAGGATTAACAGGATTAAGAATATTATATTACCAGTTAATATAAACTACGTTATATGAAAGAGGTGGGTCGAGTGCCTAGCACGTGTCATTCAAGCTACAACAACATCTCATGGGAGCTGCAGCGATGTGTCTCTACAGTCTAGGCCATTATCATATTTTCCCAGAAGTGTTGGCAGTATCTGCTGGGCTAATTCGACTTCCTGACGAGTCGACTTTACCATTCCGCTTCATTTGACTTTGCAGCAATTTTTTTATTCTGGGCAGAGTGTGACCCCATGTTTGCATGCAAAATGTTTTCCAGAGCTATACGATTAGCCTAATGACTTGAAAGTCAAAGTGAAGTCAAGTTATTTGCCCTTCATCCATGTAACATGAATTAATGTATTTAAGTCAACTGTCCATTCTTGTGCTGTCTTGTACTGCAGTTGAAACTCAGAGCTGATAGATTTCTGAGAGTATATATAGAGAACAAACTTAGACGTCTATATTTTGAAGATGTGAGTCAACAGTGAAGGTTGAATCAATAAAATCAACCTGACTACAAAACATGAGAGTGTTTTGTGTCTGATGGTGATCAAATTTTTACCACATTCTATCTTGGCAGGAGGATAAAGTGAAAAAGCAGCAATTCTAATACTATTTTAATTAATTCACATATGGAGGTATGGAATTTTTTTTCTAAAAATAGTGTGCTCTTAAGCTGTGCAGAACTCAATCTGACAGAAGGCATCTTTTAACATATGCCATCATATTCAAACATTCAACTTGAAAGCTAGTTCATTCAAAACTAAATATAATTTGAGATGATTTCTGCACGGAAATAATAGCAGTCTGCCTGAACTGTACAAAATGTGTCTCCAACACAATGACCAAGAAAATGGAAACTCAAAGTAAGCAATTTACATAATGACCTTTTGCCATTCGACGTATCCTTAAAAAAGGCAAACATGAAAAGTTAATTAACACGATGCAAGGCAAGCACTCTGGTTTAATAGAGTAAAAGGTTGTTGCACTCTTACATAGTCCTGGGCGTTATAGGGTGAAAAAATGTCACATTATAAGTCATAATATGATATATTTATTATGATATCATGATAATGATAAATCACAATAGACATTTTCACACGAGACATTTTCAGTTATTCTCAAAAAATATATCCATATAGAAAATGCAACAAAATAAATAAAGCGGCAACAATAATTCAGCTTATTTTGAAAGCCGTACATTTACTTTACATGAACCACCAAGCATGATGTATTGAAGCTTTAAAAGCTTCTAGAGGCTAAATATTCTAGAGGCTATATATATTTTCAAGTGACCGGTTTGCAGTCACAGCAACTACTGTACTACTTATCTGCTGTCAGTAATAATAATAAATTGTAATTGTAAGTGCCTTTATCGAGCCTCAAGGAAACTGTGCATCAGTAACACAACTCGAAAAACAACATTTGATTGAAGTCCATCATCTTGCATAATCTTACACACGCACACATACACATACAATGTAGAACACACCGTGCCGACAAAAAGATTGGCTCACCTACACATTACAGCAGTCATTTATATGAGATAGGCGGGGATTAATATGGATTCACTTTCTCTTTGCAGTTCAAACTGCTCCCACCACTGTCATTAAGGGACTTTCTGGAACAAAACAAAGAAGATTATTAAGTATTTGAGTTTTGTATGATTTGTGCATATTCTCTTAAATATGGAAATTAAACATTAAAACACCTGCGGCTTATAGTCCAGAGCGGTTTATACATGAACAAAACTGGATTTTCCCGTAATCTTAGCTGGTGCGGCTTATATATGGGTGCGATTCATGGTCCAGAAAATACGGGATTGTTTTGGGTTTTTACTTCAAAAAACAAAAGCTTAGTTTTGACTGAACCCATAGTAATATTGTTATCATATTACAGATCTCTGGCAAGAATATCAAAATGTTATTCATATCGGACAGCCCTGTTGCTGACCTAAATTAGCTTGGAGGGTTCACAATTTTAAGTTTATTAGTCGTACACTACCAAACAGACAATTGCTTGAGCAGTCTTTGTGAGTAAATGTCCTTGTTCACATTGAGGCATATTCTCCCGTGTGCTTGAGTCAGTAAAGGTGTTCAGCCTTGCACTTTGTAGGCTGCACAGATGGACTTAAGTGTGTCATTTACGCCACCTCTTGGAAGGCACTGGATGTACTTTGGGTGAATCAATCCTTAAATGAAAGGCAGTCTGTCAAATCTCACCTAGCATGCATTCCAAAGATTTCAGCAGGTTTCCTCAAATGAGTCTGGCACTCTCATGAAGGTGAAACATCATATTGGACATTTTGGCTCATTTGACTGCTCCAAGAGACGATGACAGCCGGTGGATGAGTCATGATCATGGGCTGTGCAGGGCAAACCTGGCCTGGACTGTATGCTCACTGACTGCCCAGCAGCTGTGATGTGTCTCTTCTACATTATGCCAACGACCAAATGTCGACATTATGTCATTAGCTGGTGAAAAACGATCAGTGCCAGCTGACTATTTTTTTCCCCACGAAGCGAGAAGCATTCCCACATGGTGATGAGGCTTGGAATTTGAGGGCGCCAATCACAACCGCAATGGTCATAATGGTGCAGTGAGACTCAACATTGTTTTTATTTGATTTATGTCAGTCATGAAATACATTTAAGTGTCTCAACCACTCTGTGGCAAGACATGCAGGCACGGGTGCTGGATGATATTGATCAACACACACACTTTTCTGTTGATGCGCTAGCACTAAACTAGAGGGTAGAACCGGATATTCACTTTCGTCCCTCGTGGGATTTGCATTCATGGGGAGGGGAGTCAACCTCTGCTCCAAACTTAAATTCAGTCAGGAGTACAGTATTATACGTAAATTACTTTCATTGCAAATAAAAACTCTTGTCCTTCAAAGTAGCCTGCATGAGCGGCGCACACGTCACTCACCATGATTAGTCTGACTTTGGATCTACTGCACCTTGCCAACGAGGCTACGTCACAGCTCCGCTTCCTGTGATAAGCAACCAGTGTGACCACAATGCATTTGGATGCAGCTTTTCTTCAGAAACCATCGATATATTGATACACTTTAAACAAAGTATACCTATATATTTGATATCCAGACTAAAGATCTAGCATGCATACATAGATTTATGTCAACAAGACCTCAATGACTACAGCACATAAGCCTTTTTCCTTCCAACTCGGATATTTTCTTCATCTCTGGCAACAGCTTGAACTTCATGCGGCTCCTTAACATGAAACAATCACTTTGACGTGCAAAAGGGAAGGCAGAAGGGGCAGAAAAATTAGGGAATTTCTATTGCATTTCGTGTCTCTCCAAATTGTTTTTCTCTAGACAAGCCACTCCAAGCATGTGCCAATGCTGCAGTGATACAAAGTGGTTAAGGACATGCCATGTGTTTTCAGGTGCGTCTTTAGGTATAAAAATAAAAAATAGAGATGCACCAATAGTGATACCAATACTCAATACTCCAATAAATCTAGCCCAGGTTTTTCTCAACCGTCAGCTTTTCTCTCTCGTCACACCCAATTCTGCTTCTCTTCCTCACTTTCTGCCCACCAATTAATTAAGACAATCACAAATCAGTCACCTTCACAGCTCCACGGTCACAATCAGTTATCCTGTTACATTTTATAGCTCGTGGTATTCTTATTTAGTGTGCATATGACCAACACAACTTGAATCAACTTCATTTAGAGATAAATAAAAGACAAAGCACAATAAAAAATGTAAAAGGTCAGTTAGTTTTGTTTTTAATTCAACTTTTATCCAAAATGGTTTCTTTCTCTACTATGCCTATTTTAAAAATGAGTACATTGATCTACATAATCAAAATGTAGAGTACACCAGGAACGACCACAACAACAAAAAAAAACCTTAAATTCAAAGAAAAACTTTTTTCCCGTGATATACCGTACGATTGGGTAGTTTGGTGATTCCAACTTGCAGGAAGTTTGATGTTAAAATCTGAATTTCTCTTTTTTTAAAGATCATGTATCAGGCTTCTTATACTTGTAAACAGAAATCTGATGTGCATCAGATGCAGAGTGTGAACGCCCCAATTACATACGTAAACTGTCAATTAGAGTTTGACATCATTGAAAAATATACATTGCAAAAAATGAGAAATTGGTAAAAGCTACACCTACCAATGAGTGCCAAAGACCATGACATGCAATAATAATTATCATTGTATACACAAACAAAGCACTGCGCCTAGTTTGAGTGTATTTTGTTTTCAAATCATTCACTTTGTACAGAAATTGTTTTGTACCTTGCATTAAACCATTTTGATCCCTGCTGCCTCATACCTTTGTTTGCTGTTTTTGTACAACGTCATTTTGGGAGATTCCCTTGAGCTCTTGCCAATCGTACCTGCTTCCATTTTCTTGGTCAACCTTCTGCCTGCACACCAGCTCTCCAGAGATCGCACAAACGTGCACCCCACCTCTCCAAAGATCGCACAAACGATTTTGTTTGTTTGATTAGCATCCCTTGCTTTTTGCTGTAAGGTCCTTTAACTAAGTGGTGAAAAGTAATACACCTATGATTGATTGATTGATTGATTGATTGATTGATTGATTGATTGATTGATTGATTGATTGATTGATTGATTGATTGCACAGTTCAGTGGTATAGCGAGGATAAGTCTAATAGTAGATGCACAAAGCCATTAAATGGTGAAGAAAAGCAAAATTGAAAACGGATGTTCCAAGCACACGCACAAACATTACCTGGGTGTGTTTGGCCAGCTCCAATGAGTTCAAAAATCATCGAAATGAATCACTGCAAAAACAAATTGGAGATTGGGGGGAAACTACTGAATATGTTCATGAGACTTCTGAGCTAAAATGACGGAGCGATACAGGGCAAATTATACTGTCATCAATATAAAAATTCAAATACCACCCTCCAACACACCCTTTGGAAATGATCAGGCACTGTTAATGTAACGCGTAAAGGTAAACAGGCTGTGCGTAAAAATGCGCACCGCGTCACCAAATTGGAAAACTTGTTAGTCATAATGAATGAAAATGCAAAACTCACCCAGGTTGTCAAGGCAAGTCCTCCCAGTGCGCGTCCAGATCTGTGTTCTGAAGGATCGGGTGTAAAAGCGGGGAAAGCCACAAGAACTATGAGACGGCAGCTTTAACGCCACCGACTCCGCTGCGATGTTTTCCTCCTATGTCCTTCTTTCTCCTCTCCGCTCACCTGCCTTGTCTCTCCTGAGACAAATTAAACGGTAGTTGCACATATCCCTTCATTGTCATCAACACGTGCAAAGTGCAAAAAAAAAAAAAGAAAAAAAAAACCGTGAAGTTTGTGGAGGTGCTCTCAGTCCACAGCGACTGATTGTTTTGGTTGTATGATCCGCAAATCGAAAGCACGACAAGTTCAAACGCGGATAAAGTTTGCTTCGGTGGAGCGGTGGATAAATAATCCTGGGAATGAAATCTTTCCTCACTTTGCTCTTTGGACCGATTCGGCTCCTTGCTGAAAACAGCGCACCTGCGCACAATGCGGATCACTTAGTCACTCACTGCCCGCTCCTCCCCATCAGCTCAATTTACCCGTTTTGCAAGCCTTGACTCTCATGTCTACTTGGTGTGTTTGTTTCTAAGTCGTCATTTGGCGTCAATTCCGGTGACGTTGCTGGAAAAATGCTCGAAAAATGCGCCTCTTTACGCCACAGCTCTTCTTCCCTCTGTTTCTCTCTCTCCCTCTCCTATTCCTCCCTGTAATAACGGTCCATCCTGCTGGTGTGAAGCCGCGCCCACTCCCACCGGTGATTGGTTAGAAAATGCATACAAGGGAAGAGAGGATGGGTATAGGAAAAGAAGTAAGAGCAGCAGTGAAGAAAGGAATAGGCAGGGAATGATGGAAAAGTCGATGAGACGGGGGAGGAAGATGAGAAAGTGGAGTGAAAGATGAAGGCCAGTCTGCCAGAAAAAGAAGAATAAAGGAGCCTGAGACAGAGTCGGGGTGTGTGTGTGCGTGCGTGTGTGTGGAGCAAGGCCAGGCCGTGCACTGAGCTCGATGTGTTTGAGCCCAAAGGGACAGGCTGGCTAATGAAAGAGAAAACACATCCTCTTTTTTTTCCTCGCCTCTCACGCTGCTTTATATGTCTAATGCAGATGTACTCTGACTCAAGGCAAAAGTGAATTCTTCCTGACAATGTCCTCTATGACTGAGCAGAGGCATCACTTCTGTCTGCCTGGCCTCTTCCCTTTATAAAATCTGGTTTCTGTCAGCTAAGCAGCCTCCACTGTGAGTCTGTGATGAATAAGTAAGTAGCTGCAGAGAGGCTGGAGATTGGAGTGTGTGCAGAATACGCTGCTCCCGGCCGTCGGGATGGAAATAAGTAACAGCCTGAGTAAGAGAGCAAATGAGTTGTCGGGATATTGCTGAATATCTTTGTGGTGCAACTGCGCGTGGTAGCAGGAGAATGCAGACAAAAATCTCATGGTAGCTCCTCGGCAAGTCTTTGATTGATGGAGACGCTTCAGGGAGTATTTCAATATGAACTTGGTTAAGTCTGAGCCACATGAGGCATTCATCACTCGCTGCCATGCAGGGGTGAGATGCTCACCAACAGCTAAATAGTATTTTATTTCAAAAGGACACCAGGGGAACCATCACGTGAGGTTTTCCTATTTGTCGCCAGTATTGGCTCCTAACCACAACTCTGCAACATTCCCATACATCAACAACATGACTGGTACATTCTTCTGGACATTTTACCAACGTCAAATTTGTCAACTAAAGAAGATGGAGATATTTTTTACGGCGCTCTTTTGTGGCACTCAAAGACCACGCACATGTGTAAGCTTTAAAGTTAGCACCGAGCTAATGAAATTGATTCTGAAAGTGTATAGGTAACCTGTACTTTGAATACTGTATTTTCCGCACTATAAGGCGCACCTAAAAACCTCCAATTTTCTCAAAAGACGATAGTGCACCTTATAATCCGGTGCGCCATATATATGGATTCGTAGATGAAGACTAATTTATCAAAGTAAGCTTTACGTGTTTATTTTGTGTGTTGTGTGATATTAACGTTTGAGCAACGTTGAGTTATTGATATATTGTTATTGTTTTCACTATTTCAAGTGTTACGATATTGTGATTGCATTAATGTTTGAGCAACGTTGAGTTATTTATTCTATGCACCTTATAATCGGGTGCGCCTTTTATATGGACAAAGTTTTAAAATGGGCCATTCATTGAAGGTGCGCCTTATAATCCGGTGCACCTTATAGTGCGGAAAATACGATAGCAAGAAGCTTACCGTAGGCTTTCCAACTTACATTATATTCACAATTTGCAGTGAAATGACCTTTTACTTGCTAAAACATCATCTTTGTGCAATTCCCCATATAGATTGTCACTCATACTTGCTTGGTGCCGCCAGGAGATGACAGCTAATTAAAAAGAAGCGCTGTATCTTTATTTTTAGCTTCATAACAAACCTTAGAATAAGGTTGAATTTATTTTATGTTAAATCAGACGAGTTTGTTGATGCCACCGAGTGACCTCGCACGGTTCTGTTCGGAACAAGTACAATTAAAGCAGTTTGTGAGCAATCTCATTCTCTTTATTGATGCCTCATAGACTAGAGTCTAGTCTATATGTCTCAGAATTCCATACGAATAAAGCAAAATAGAACGTCTAGTGACTAGACGTTCTATTTTGCTTTATTTGTATGGAATTCTGAAAGATATGCCCCTAAAAAACTCCTGCTGGAAATTACTGATCAGCTTCATCTTATGTGGATGAAGTGGATAGTGAAATATAATATAGTATAGTAATATAGTATTATTTTTCTCATGTACTTTGTTGATAGTCACTCCAATGCATTCCAGTTTATCGGTGGCTGTTAAGAGGCTCTAATAAAACATCCACGGACAACAAACTTGACTGACTGCCTCATTTTTGCCAGCCTGCCCAGCCCAGACCACAAATACAGAAGAATTTTACTAGTTTTGCAATAACTGCCACTCCACAAAATGTTGGTCACATTCCTTATCATCGTGAATGTCTCCATAATATTCCACACCAACCTTTCACACTGCTTACATTGAAACCAGTAGAACTGAGGTTATGTATTAAATTTCAGAAGAACAATCAAGGTTTGCTTGGCAGAGCTATAAATAAATTGATCCCTGCAGCAAAATGTAACTTCAGAGGGATGAGTTGAAATCAGCTGGGTATTGAATAGCATATTAAGCCTGCAAGGGATCAAAGTAGTAGACAAAGCAATGTATATACTCTATATGTTATTTTTCAGTGTGGCAATTCATGGTTTAAAAGAATTTTATTTTTATTCATTTGGCTACAGCATTCACAAACCAAATGATATATTTTGTGGTAGACTTGCTACCAGTTCAGGTAGCAAAATTGGATGAGATTGGCTCCATTTAGCCGCAACCTGCTTTCAAAATAAGTAAAGGATGATTGCAGAGATGTCCAGAAGAAAGATGGCAGCAGTTCACCCAAATCCCTCAATATGCGAAGATCGCTTTCTTCTTGAGTCAAAAAAAGTAAAACACCCACTCGTTAACTCTCCCTGAGCTCTCACTTAATTGCATCAGACTGCTGTTAAATTGTGTGCTATTTATGGAACTGTGCTTGCCTGTTTTAGTGATTATCACAGCAGATTTTTTGAAACACAATGCTTCTTTTCAAACCAAAATCCAGAAACATGGTTTTCAGCTAAATAGGTTGTCATGATTCACTCTAACTACCTCTATCCCAATCACTAGCAAAATTACACAAAGATTGCATATAATTATTGACTGCATCATGTACATGTTTGTAAAGACAGAATTGACACAATACATTTCTCAATCGAATGATGAAACTCAAAGGAAAAGTAAAGGAATGTATTTATGAACTACATGTTTCTCTAACTCTTGCCCAAAATGTTGTGCAATAAAAACATGATATCTTGTAAAGGTCAATAAAACAATACAACAGTGCAATATCACAAACAAGAATAAAAAACAGAGAAAATATAAACTCACTTTTTTAAAAGGTGAGCTGTCCTCGGAAGGATTTTTTAATGCACTTTTTGCGTCAATAAAAAAAAAAAATCCTGGTCAAGGGTTTGGGACACATATCTCAAAAGCGTAGATATCTGTCACACAAGTGTAAAGACAATATACATTATTTTTTTATTCATGCTAATATTTAAATGGAAGACAATAAAACACACATTGTAAATTTGTAGTTTTATTCTTGTTATTTTTTGTTGTAAAATATTTTATGATTACAGCTGCAGCTGTTGTGAAATGTGCTATATAAATAAATTTGTATGTACAGTATTGTAAAAATATCAGCACATGGTTGCTTCATTGTATTTAGGTCTTCCTGCTTTTGTCACAGAAGGCAAAGTATTTTTTTTATATAACACATTAGCATTTCTTGAATGCATTCAGAATTCAAACTATTCAGTGTTTTACAGACGCGTAGCAGAATCTTAAAATCCATTCTACAACTGACTGTGAGCCAGTGTAAATCTTTTAGGGCAGGAGTAATATGTTCTGATCTCTTTGGTCTGGTCAGAACCCGAGCTGCAGCATTCTGAATGTGCTGCAGCTGTTTGATGTTCTTTTGAAGGAGTCCAGTCTGACCAATGTAATGTGGTGTACAGGAGATAAATGCATGAAGAAGCTTCTCTTGGTCTGCTTGGAGAGTGCAAAATCAAATATGCTGTCTTTGATACAATTTCACATATATTTATCATTTTTTGTGTTTTAACATATTTGATACAGTGAAGGAAAACAAACCTCACTTGAATAGAATTAAAACAGAAAATGACAGATCTAAAAAAAAGAAAAAGTTTAGAAATTGAATTTTGGTAATGTTCCTTTTGGACTTCTTCCCTGTCTTTTGTTTCTTCTGCAGCAAACACCCTCAATGTCAGAGCAGAATGCCAAAGACAATTAAAGTGTATAAATATGTAAATATGGTCACGGCAGCTCAACATGAGGAAGAGCGTAATGACATTTTCTGCCCTGGTTTGGCTAATCCCCAAGACACCTCCAAATTAGAAACCTTAATGACAACCAATAATGCACAGATGGTCAAACTCTGGGGGCACACTAGCCCTTCTGATCCTACCCAGGCGCCTTGCAGTATCACTCTTCGTGCCAACTCTACACATACACTCAAGCTCGTGTGAGAGCGTAGAGACATGTAACACCATGCAGGCAGGCAGGATGGTACCGGTATGCCGCAAAGCATCATGCAGAACATAGAGGCATGCATTACCTCGCCAGATGCCACTCATACCCGTGAGGGCGATTGTGCTCGTAAGTAGAAGGTCAGTTCTTAGCAAACCCTGCCAGGTTACCTCACTCTTTGTGTGTGTGGGCGCATTTTGAGGTTACTGTCCTGTGTCTCAGGTAATCTGTCCGATGAGGCTTTGCGCCAGATGATGTCCATCCATCTTCTCAAGCTGTTATAG
Source organism: Syngnathus floridae (assembly GCF_059516105.1). Taxonomy (NCBI): domain Eukaryota; kingdom Metazoa; phylum Chordata; class Actinopteri; order Syngnathiformes; family Syngnathidae; genus Syngnathus; species Syngnathus floridae. The sequence goes on from NC_142426.1 coordinate 10,177,017, forward strand.
AGAAATACTCCCTGTGGCCACCTCTCACCTCTCACGAGACAGGGTAAGTCAACACAAGAAAAAATAAAAAAGAGGGAGTGAGTAGAAATGGGGGAGCAAGATGTGACTATTTTCCGACGGTAATTAGCTATGTGTTCCTCCTACGGCGAGTCGTTGGAATATGTTTCATCATGGAGGGTGTTTTATAAAAGGAAAAAAAAATGTTTTAAGGTAGATGGCATTTAAAGATATTTTAAAATCAAACATTTCAATATGATATGTCCTCCAATCGGATGAGTAATCTCAGGTGAGTGGTGTGCCAGGTATGGTGATTTACAGGTGTCAGGCAATCAGTGTTGAATACCTGCAGGGCGTGGTTTAGCAAAAAGTGGGTCACTGGACGGGAGGGGCAGCAGAAGAAAAACAGAAAAGAGCTGTCCATGGTGCTGATCGCATAGACATGTGACAGGTGTAGAGTCTATAGGTGGGTTTCCATTGCCTGCAGGAAAATGCAAATTGTGCAATAGCAAACAACAAAAATCCAAAAACATCGTAAAAAGGTTTTACACTACCATGAGGTGTTTTTTTAGACGTGTCAATAAAGCACAATGTAAAGTAAAAGTGTAATAGAAGCGCATGAACTGCCGCCAGCCAATCACAGTTCAGTTTTGAACTTTAAAGAAAATTGTTGCTTATCACATCAAAATCCAAAGTAAAGTCTACGGTTAAGGTTTCAGAAATTAAGCTTATGTTGCATGGAACTCTTCTCCTGCAAAAGTCTTTCCTGTTTATCCAGACATCATCTCAGATTAGTGTCAAAATACCGTTTAATTAATTGAAAAAGCCCAATGTATTTATTTTCTTTGTCAGTAAAGTTTTTGCAAATTGAAGCAGATCTTCTTACCTACCTTTTTATAGCTACAATTTGACAGTAAGTTAAAATCATACATCTGGTTGATATCCAGCCACAGACTTGGCCTCTAAAGAATATTCCATTAATTCAAATCCAGGACACAGTGAAATAATTACTGACTGATGTATTTTTAGGAAAATGTAAGAGTTCTGCAGAATCTCTATGAAATGTAAATAATGTGTTTTAAACCGAAGGAGAGGGAAGAAAAATATGCGGTACTGTTTTGTGTGAAAATAAGCTTGTTAGCTTTGACGGTGTAGCACTGACACACTTCCTCGTTACCACAGCAACAAATGTGTCCAGTGCTATTGAATGATGTATCTTACTTAATTCTAGCAATACAAAATGAATGGGATTATTTTTAGAATAAATTAAATCACATTTCCATTTTTATAAGAAAAGTGAGTTTGCCCAAAGACTCGGATGGGCTCCAGCATGCTTGAGACCTTCATGCGGAGAAGTGGTTCAGATGATGGAAGGATGGATGGATGGATGGATGGATGGATGGATGGATGGATGGATGGATGGATGGATGGATGGATGGATGGATGGATGGATGGATGGATGGATGGATGGATGGATGGATGGCACTTATTATGTAACAACAAATTTGTGGATATTAGTAGGACAAGGTGAACAACCATAACGTTACTAAATGGATGGACTGCTCAGTGGCCTAGTGGTAGAGTGTCTTCCCTGAGATTGGAAGGTTGTGGGTTCAAACCCCGGCCGGGTCATGCCAAAGACTAAAAATGGGACCCATTTCCTCCCTGCTTGGCACTCAGCATGGAGGGATGGAATTGGGGGGTTAGATCACCAAATGATTCCCGAGCGCGGCGCCGCTGCTGCTCACTGCTCCCCTCTCCCCCAGGGGACGGATCAAAATCACACGGGGCTGGGTTAAATGCAGAGGATAAATTTCACCACACCCAGATGTGTGTGTGACGATCATCGGGAATTTAACTCTTAATTGTATCTCCGTTCTCCACCATTCACAGTCACACACAAAGTGTGGTCCAAACACACACGAAGCTATAAACATTTCCACGCAGTCTATTTTTATTTTAACAATTTAATAGTGGGGTAAAAGGCTTGACCCAATCAAGACATCTTTAAAGTGGCACATTATGTGACAATTTGAAATTCTTACTGCTGTGGGATAATTGAAGTTAAAGGTCCGAGAGCATGATGACAAAGGCCTTTTCTAGGCTGTAATCAACTTTGCAGCCCACGCAGAGACTGAGGGGAGAGCAAGCTGAAAAGATGAATCTGTCTAGTCCTGATCACAGAACAACTCTTCCAGCGGGTCGAAGCCTAGCCAGTTTGGCAACAGGAAGACTGTGAAGATTAAACAGTGAGAGCTTTCTCTTGATCAGGCCCCTCAGTCTGCCCTCCCCACCAGCCCCGCACCTGCTAGTCTCACAACCCCTGATATGCTCTCTTTTCTTTTACTCTCTCTGTCTCTCAACTTTCACTGAGTGTCTTTCTTCTGCTTTCCCTCCACTACCACCCGCTCCCCCACCCCTCTTCACCGCTTTTGATTATCGGCAACGACCCAGAACTCATGCGAGTGAATCTATCGGAATTTCATCTCAACTTTGCAAGCAATCACTTTCATATGAGCACAGTGAGTCACAATCTCCTACGCGCATTTGTTCACTGGTCTTCATCTATCTGCTTACACCCAGACATATACTTTCTCACTTAAATTAGAGACTTTCTCTTGCTCTCTCATCATCAAAATCATTTACATTAATCTTTACCCTGACTGGATTAGAGCCGCTTTCTCATTTTAATTCCACTGAGATTGCACTCTGAGCTTTCAAGGCCAAAACAATACCACAATGAAATTTGAAGTCACAATCATTTTTACTCAATTATGGAAATTTCACACTCGCTGGAACAAGACAAATTATTTGTTCTGTAGAAACTTTGGAACAATAGATATTTATTTATTCAACAACAAAAACAACTATGGATGCATGGATGGATGGATGGATGGATGGATGGATGGATGGATGGATGGATGGATGGATGGATGGATGGATGGATGGATGGATGGATGGATGGATGGATGGATGGATGGATGGATGGATGGATGGATGGATGGATGGATGGATGGATGGATGGATGGATGGATGGATGGATGGATGGATGGATGGATAGATGGATGATAGAAAAATAAAGTTTTGTTGAGGCAGTCTCAGTGGTGTTTATTTGAGAACTGTGGCATTCTGAGAATTTGGCAGCTTGCCCTTCGGCAAACTGCATCACTCCAAGTATTTTGTATTTGTAGAGCTGAATGACAATATATTCTATTGAAATTGATGGAAAAATAGTATTTATTTGCAGAATTAGCTGATGACAAAATCGACTACCATACAAACTATGCATGAAAAGCTTTTTAAACTTTTTGTTTGGTTAATTAATCCATTTCAAATCTATACATCTTAAAGAGCCTTTAATCCATCCATACTTATTTATATTACAAAATCCAACCGCCACACTGTCACTAGTGCCATTCCAAGGCCACTCTGATCCTTGCAGCAATTCATGTTTTAGTGAAAAATGACTTACTCTATAATACTAGTTTGCTCCTCTATTCAATGTTGCCTTGACAGACTCCCTCATGAGCTAATGTGTCACACACCAGATGTTTGGAGCCAAACATTTCTAAACATGAATCAGTCAATCAATAAATTTTGCACAATTAAAATGGCCCATTTTGAGTACATCCTTATACTAGAAATTAAAGCACATTTAGTTTTAGAATCCCAAAACAGCTTTACAAAGTTGATATAAAAGTGTTTTACTTGATTTGCAAACTCAAAGCAAAGCCCGTGGCAATGTCAAAACAGTGTAAAAAAAATGAACATCATTATCTTTGAAGAATGTTGTGTGTAGCATTAATATTGGATAGAATTATTTTTTGTAAGTAGTCATTATGTTGTGGCTCTCATGGTCCATTTACTCTCTATATATTTCAATGTCTCTTTGAGACATGATGCCAATGTCTCCAAAATGCTTTCTCTTCACCTCTTTTGTTTCCATGCTGGATTGTTAGCAACTGTATATAAAATTCTCATTTGAATCCTAAAAAAAACTCTTTCCACCTGTTTCTGAGAAGCCAGCATCAATGTTTAATGAAGGACAGTTCATTTCCCCTCTCTTCAGTCAATGTTCACTTGTAAATATTTCATTGACAATGCCTACAGCCCATTCAACGCTCTGCTGTTTTTCTAAAGCCTCAGTCCCAAATGTTTCCCTATTTTTGAGTTCATTACAAATGAAGACAGAGTGAGAGAAATGGCAATTAATGGGAGGCCACAGAGCTGCTTAAATATTAAATTGACGGGCTGTGGCGACAGACATAAAAAACAATCTTCGCTTATGGATTTTCATCCAAATCCAAATGGCAATAATCAGGTCAACAAAATTGTCAAGGGATTTAAAGTTTCTAAGCTCCATGCAAATGCTCCAATTGCAATGAAGATTCACTTTGCATTGTTGGAAAATTTGTTTGTCAGAACAACACATAAACAGTGAGTCCAAACAGAGAGTCCAAACAAAATCTGTATTCACTGGCACAATTGTTTAACTTTCAGAGGCGGAGCGCTCAAGTCAGCAATTTTAGGACTTTGGACATGCATAAATAAAACTTGTACAAGACTCCACTTTAATATGGTATACAAGAGACTGAACTCGAAAACATGACTTTACAAGTCTTGTCCACATTTCAAATATTTTATTTTCAAGAATGCCCTTTGTTTTGTTTTTGAAAGAAAATATTTTTTATCATGTGCCTGTGAACCTGGCAACCCACTTGAATGCTATTATGTGGAGTGCATAGGCCAACTCATGAACCAAGTATTACGAAGGGATCTCTGAAGATTATTATATTTGGATTCTAGGATTGTTTTTTGATGAAATGGAGAAAAGGAGAACAGCATCACGCACGGTTTATCACTAAAGGACAACAGATAAAAGAAGAATATAATTTCATCTCTCACCACAAAACCCACGTACATCGACTTTTCAAGTAGACAAGAGACACTGCTCCAGAGGGTGTTACATTCTTCTGAAAATTGGCAGATTGGAAGAGAACAGCATTTGAAAAGTAGCTATTCGTTACAGCATAAAAAAAAAAAAAATACATAAAGTCCCCAAATCCACTGGTTTAAATCACTTTAAATTAAATATAGTGGGCACATTCAGTGAAATGAAAGCTAAACCTGTCTCAGTTGGTAAAGAAAACTTGCCAGTGCTTATGTTTAGTAAAAATTATACAGTATTTGCATGATAAAGCAGTAATATTGCCTTTTGCAAATCAAACAAAAATTAAAAGTGATATTAACAGTAACTATAGTGAACACTGTAGACTCAAAGTGAATCGTTTGCAATGCTTTGATTCAGCTATTACGCACTTTAATGATCAATTCCAATTCTACAATAATTGCCCCTCGGGACTGACATACGACCATGTGATGGGGGGGGGCATTTGTTTCGCACAACCTGAGAGCCCTCCGTTGCATCAGAGCCCCTCACTCACTCTCCTCCGCCAGGCTCCCTGCCTCCACCACAGGCAGGCTTCGAGAGAAGCTAAAAGGAGGCGAGAGAAAATAATCAAGCATCGGTGATGGCGCCTGCTAAAGCTAGATCGCTGCTACTAGGGTTGCTCTGGCTCCTTTTGACGGAAAATGTCCGGTGTCTTAACGGCGACGAGGACCAGAACCAGGACACCGAGTGTAAGACGAAGAGCGTCACCGTATCCGCGCTGCCTTTTTTAAGGGAAAACGACCTGAGCATCATGCACAGCCCGTCGGCCTCCGAACCGAAGCTTCTTTTTTCCGTTCGAAACGATTTTCCGGGAGATGTCGTGGTCGTGGACGACCTAGAAAACACCGAGCTTCCATTTTTTGTCCTAGGTGAGTTCCTGGAACATACTTTGTGTAGCTCAGCAGATGCTAATGGTATGAATGGATTGAAGCTTCTATGTAGCAGCAATGTTTTAAGCTTTGGCCCGCTAACAACAATTCTTACAACCATTAAAAAATAACACAGTACTTCAACAACACGCATAATCTAACGTAATTTGCCGCAATTGTGACGTCGCTAATAGCTGTTAATGGTTGAAGCTTGAGTGTTGTTAGCAATAACAATGGTGTGCTAAAATAAGAATAATATAGCCCTCTTATGTCAATTACAGCCACTTAATATTTCAGTGCATATCAAAATGTCTTATTGTCTTTCATTGTTAATTCATTTGGGTAATGCATGTGGTTTATTGATGGCACGTTCATTTGTTTGTTTACCTCACACGCACGTCAATAAGATAGTGTAAGTGTTGAATGTTAAAGGGAAAATGCTTTATATTGTTTAACTAAAACATTCGCCGTCTGTTATTGATGCGAAGACTGATGGAGAAAAAGTTAGCTTAGCAAAAGTTTGCTAGTTGCTGTCCATGGTGCTGAAGTGATTTGACGTCATGTGCGTCGTTGTCCATAGCAGCTGCCTAAAGCATACACGTGTTATGGTTTCCACTAAAATGGAGTGTATTCCTGATTAGTTTAATGTTATTCTCATTGAAAAATAGTACTTTTATTTTTAATATAAGGACATTTCTAAGTGACCCCAAACTTTTGAATGGGAGTGTAATCTAGACAAACTTTAAGTTTAGGAATGAAAAACAGTACAACACTGTAATGGTAACGGTTATAATTGGAGATTTTGCTTGTTAAGTTTTTTTTTTTTTTTTACAGCTCTTGTATTAAATGTCTTTAGATTAATCAGGCATCCAATCAAAACAAACTGTCAGGGGTGCGTAAGGATGAGGACCCAAATGAAAACTCTCCCACTGTGCCTCCACTGTCAACAGCAAAAAGTCTTTGTGGTGGTTTTGTATTTTCAGAAATAATCTGATATATGAAGTCTCTGACTTGTGTGCGAGCACCCTGGGATTGATTCCCGCTTATTGGTAGTATGCATGTGGGTGTGACTGGTTGTCTATATGTGCCCTGCGACTGGCTGGCGACCAGTTCAGGGTGTTGTCTGACTTTCGCCAGCTGGGATATGCTCCAGCACCCCCTGCGACCCTCAACAGGATAAGCGATGTTGAAAATGGTTGGATGTCATATATATTGTTTACCTTGCACGAGTGAGACTACCTTTTCAGTTTTAATTCCAAATTTGACAGAGAATTCTGAAAGAGGCCCTTTGACTGACGGTGCAATTCAGTTGCAATGCAGCTACTTGTTAGTGTTTACATTGTCACCAAGACCCCAAGACTTCCTTCCATCATTTGTAATTTTATATAATACATGATAGTGATCAATTAATCTACTGTACTGTAATGTTTTGGGGGGGTGAGAGGACACTGCAATGTCTGCATTAAATGCACAAAGGACAGGTAAAATAAATAAACAAACAAACAAACAAACAAACAAACAAAAACCCCAGAAATACCTAAATTAAGAATCAAACCTCTTGCCTGTGACAAAGACGTACTAACCACTTATTCACTGTTCTGTTCTTCTTTATTCCAGACCAACAGAATTCTCATACCCATAGGTGAAATGGTTTATTGATGAATAGTGAAGGATGTACTCTTGTCCTAGTTATTTTAATATTTATATATTGTAATGTCAATGCGTGAATTGTTCTGGCCAAAATGTATTTGTAACATACTTGGAAGATTACAAACTGCCTGGTATTAAAACAAATCAGGTTCATACTCCAAATATATAGACAGCAGGCTGTGCATTTTACTGAGATAGCTTTCATGGTTGATTTGATCATTTAACTCATTCACGTCTATAGCTGCCAATGACATTGACTGAATTAATGATTACGAATCAGTATACATAATTTGCCTGAAATGATGCAGATCATTATGAATTTGGGAAAGGAGTGATGTGGTTTGTGACTAACACCTGACACAATGTGTGTAGTGGTGGAGGAATTCAGCATGGTAAGGAAATGCTTTGACATGGAGGGCTGGAAGACATGTCTCCGGAGTCAGAGAAATCGAATTACGGTAGTGGTGATGTGTTGCCAGGAGTCGATGTGGTGATGGACCCGAGAATGTATTAGTACCTGTTTAGGTCATTGCTTTGTGCCCTGAACAACAGGATTTAGTTGTAAGTCTGGTTAGAGGTGATGAATGTCTCTGCAACAGGGTCTAAGGACAGGCCTAGAAATATTTTGACGTGGATGATTTACTGAAGGGTGTGATTTAGTTGTTAGACCATGTGGAGCCCGGAATTACATAGAGGTTGAAGATCCACTCAGTATTTTTTTTTTTTTTAGTCCATCATAAAATTGAACTGAAGTGTATCTACTTCTCTACTGATTTTTTTTAGACACATTGAACGACTGGTGTTGTTATTTTGTTTATTTAAGTATTTAATTGAGATGCTAGCACCTGAATATTGTTTTCAGTAAGTTTAATATTTTGTTTTTATACACCGAATCAGAAAAGGCCTTCATTGTAAACGTCAAAGCAAACGTAATTTATAACCTAAAATTTAGCTTCCTATTTAAAAGCCCATTTATCTTGCTCATGAATTAATTCTGCTTCATGTGTTTGCAGCCTCTCATCCCGCTGACCAAAGCTATAACATCACATTTTACAAAATATTAGAAGGGGATTTAAACGGATTTTACAACATTTAAATTGCTTGTCACATGCTGATATAAATACCAAATCATTTGTAATTACAATAATATATATATATATATTAAAAAAAGTACAAATTTTAATTTTTTAGCGCGCTCAAATGCATTGTTATGGGTCTGGCTATATTCTGGTTTGTGTGTTAAGTTTTCCAAAGAGCGGAGTTGCTTGCCATCTTTTTTTATTAGTCTGTCAACCTACGGAGGATCAAAGCAAAAAAGTAAGCATAATCTGTATGCATGCTCACATGCTCCAGTGCTACAGACAAGGAGCTGGACAAACAGTCTGACACTGACTGGGAAAAAAAAGTATATTCTTACCTTTAAGATTTCAATCTCGTAATTTATGGTGCACCATGAACATGCTGCCTTTGAGAGTTTATAAAGTAAATAGGAGGGAAGATTGAGGAATCTCATTATTCTCTGCACACGCAAGGGTATGGAAAATCTCTAGGGTTGAAAAATGGAGGAAAAGATGGCTATAGGTTGGTTCATTTAAAAGATGCATGCAGCAACATTCCCATGTTGAAAGCACTATACCAGTTAGTTAGTTTCTCCCTGTAATGCCCTTATTTCATCAGGCTGCAAAAAGCAATACATCTTAATTTTATACTGTCATCCCAGACTGGCCTCGATCTGTCAATTTGCCAACCTTGGGGAGAGGTGTTAGTGACAAAACAGCAGTTCAAAGGCAAAGCAGGTCCATGGCCAATCATTGCTTCACTGACTTTATTTTCCTTTAATACGCAAATTCACATGCACGCGCACGTACATACGCACACACACAAATACACACTCACAGCCTAACCCTCGAGTATGCAGATCTTTCGATTAACTGGCCCCACAGGGATGGGCAATCGAATGTGCAGGTATACGGGGATGTGCGGTCAGTCGCGTTTGCTTACGAGATTTCTCCATTCAATTATGGCCTGAAAACTCAATGATACATAACATTGTGGCTTAACTTTTGCTGTAGGTTTCAACAAATCTAGAGAAACTTTAAAGAGGGAGTCGACCCACAAATTTTCTTTGTAATAATACAACTGTTCTGATTGATGTTTTGTTTGTGGAATACGTCAGGCAACATCTACCTGTTTTTGTCCATCTCAGGGGGCGCCCATTTTATCATATGCTGTCGACTGAAAATGACATCACAGTTGCCAGGTCTCAGTTCACGACGGATCACAATTTACCAGACCTGAGACCTGGCAAATGTGATGTTATTTTCAGTCGACAGCATGACCCCCAGAGGTGGCGAAAGTTTGGTGAATTTTGCTGCTTAACTCAATATACTCCTCAAACGCAATGTTGATCTGAATGCCATGTTTAGACTATGATGATTAATTAACAGAATGTCAGTTTCCATCATTTTTCCCCCAAAAGTTTGGCATCTTTTTTTTTGTTTAGATCTATAGCTACAGCTATATCTACAGCTACGTTGCTTTAGTTTTCTTTGTTATGCAGACAGCACCTTCCTTGATTAACTGACAAGTTTCAGCTAAAAATATCCTGTAATTATCTCACTCGGACTCAAATTTTGAGATTTCCTCAAAGTGGAGTCATTCTAATTGCTGTAATGCTTCAGTGTGTCACTTGCTTTAAAAAACCTCAAATTAAACATGAGAGAGTCTGTCATGCCTGACCAGGTCTTTCTCAAGTAGAAGTGTACATTGTAGGAATGTCATATTTAAAGTATATGATTTACTTTTATGTAGTCTCATTTACATATTCCAGTCTAGCCAGGATTTTTTTTTTTTTTTCCGGTGTTGATTTTGCCGGCTTGATGTTTGGAATACGCCTAAAGCAGCATATCAGTCTCCCTTCGGCAACTCCTGACCTTGTTGTGTCAATCTAACGTTCCAAATCAAGCAGAGCTCAAAATAGGTCATGTACTTTATTTTTCTTTCTTGACTTTTCATATATATATATATATATATATATATATATAGGTCATGTACTTTATTTTTCTTTCTTGACTTTTCATATATATATACTTTTTTTGTCTTTCTTGACTAATTTTTATAATTCATGTCTTAACAAGAATACAAGAAGACAAGAATTCTTGTCTTAACAAGAATACAATTTAACTTTAAGGATAAAATTACACTAAAGCTTCTCATATACATTTTTGTCTAATCACAAATGTGAATTATTTGGATTGTATAGCTTCTGTAATTTGAAAGTATGTAGATAAAAAGGATATTTTCTTTTCAGCCTAAGGCTGAAACATGGTCAGTGACAGGCAGCTGTGAAAGTGTCTTGTACATCAGCCCAACCCTACTAAAATATTTACGTGAGCACGAGTTTTAAACTTTTCGCAGTTTAGTTGCCTGAGGATCTTTTCGACAATGAATCAAGCAGGCTGTAGGAAAAGAGAGAAGAGAAAAATCATTAGCGGACATTATAGAATGTAATGGGTGGTACAATGCCTCCTGGTAAACAACTAAAATGCATCCCACTGGACAGCTTTGAATTATGTTTTCCATAGGTCTGTTTTGACCTCGGATTGCATGGGATATGTTAGACCATGATATGATAGACTTCCACCCCACAATGAAAAACAGTCAGTTTCATGAAAGCCTCTCAATTGCTCCAAGGTGTGAATGTGAAAGGTAGTCTAATACTATTTGAATAAGTCAATCTCTTTTAATTGACAAATTGGAGTCATCAACCATGACAGCTGAACAGATGAAGTCTGCTGTTTCAACTGGCAAATTTTGTCTCCCTTTGGTCACGTCCATTCAATGACTGACATTTGAGAATAATGACTTAGATAACAGCAAATTACACGAAGACCAAATTAGCTAGACACTTCTAACCACTTTGGTCTGAATTAAATGCCCCTTGTGGTATTGGCCTCATATTGGATGTTTTGGATTTAACAGTAAACATGTCCCTTTGAGGTGAACATCTGCTGCTCACATGTAAAGGCCATACCATAATTGAAGGGGTGCATTGTTTGTCGAGATACGACTCATAACACTGCAATCACTGAATGAATAAAAATGATTTATTTGGGATTATTCTGATTCAGTCATCTTCAGAAACACCAATATTTATTTAATCAGTTATCCAGGGTATCAACTGTACTTCATTCTGATGTCTAATTTTGTAATATATAGAAACTAAAACCACATGCGTTTAATTCCACAAAAACAAAGTGCGAAAATGGGGTAATTAATGAAAGCCCAAACTTCCCTCTCCCGGCCACTTCTTCCAGCTCTTCTGGAGGAATCCCGAGGCACTATCATTATTATTATTATTTTTTTTTTATTATCATTATTATTGATCTAGGTCAGGGTGTCAAACTCAACTTTTTTCACGGGCCGCATTGTAGTCATAGCTTCTTTCGGAGGGCCATTATGACTGTCAACCCAAATAAATGTACGAGCACCTCATATTATATACAGTAAAAGCTACAAAACAAACTGACAAACAACTCGTTCTCCAATCAGACGAGTAAAAACTGGTCAAATATTAGAAAAAAAAGATATTAAAAGTGAAGACAATTTGCAATTCTAGTAGTGACACATGAATTTGATGCACAATTTGTCTTTGCGGGCCACATAAAATGATGTGGCAAGCCGTATCTGGCCCCCGGGCCTTGAGTTTGATACCTGTGATCTAGGTAATGACCTTTGCAAATAATAATCAAACATGAAACATGCCATGAAAAATATACAATCTCTCGAAGTTCTCAAAATCGCATACGCATGAGGTTCTTTTGTTTTCTTTAATGGCTGTTCAGTAAATTGACCTGACATTAGGAGTTTCTGCTGTCTGAATGAAGTGTCATGTTGTGTTGGAATATGCATATCCATGATGCCCCTGAAGACAGAAACCAATTTCTCCCTTCAAAATGGCAACATAAGTTTCTTGAAGATTCTAAAGTTGTGTGCAGGGATGATTATTGTTACATGTGACAGTGTTAAAGATTGCCTGCGTGGGATTTTTGTCCTAAATTTGCCATCCCTGTTGTCATTGTTTCTGTTAGATTTACAAACCTACTGTTTCAATGTGCCACGTGCACTAACAGATGCTATCGTCTTGGCCCAGAGGAGGAAGACAGATGACCTGTCTTCTCATCTGAAGCTGAGAGATTGCTTTTTTTTTTCTTTTTCAAATCTGCACTTTCTACTCCAGTAGCCTGCACCTGAGCAAGACCTTTCTCTCCGTACACTGTCGGGATTTTGGTATTTAAAGCAGAAAGGAAACATTTAAATGTCACTTCTAAGGAGGAACATATAGCCTTGCAGTAAGTAGTAAAACTCACTTCCCTAAAGTCAGGCCACATATTGCAAACTCAAATATTGCTTGAGGCAGAAGGAATTAACTTTTGGTGATCTAATTAGCAAACATAAGAAGGCACTTATAATTCCCTACAGAGCTCTAATAAAATGACACAATCTTCCAGCATTCTTTCTGGACATTATGCCAGCACTGCAATTAAACTACAGCTTTTTTTTATTTACAAGACCATCATGTTTAATTAATGTGTCTACAATTTAGAAGCCCAAGCTCATCTCAAGAAAAGAACTGGTGTTCTGCTTAATTACTGCAGAAATGAAATTTTAATAATGCCAACAGAAGAACTCGACACGCAATCAAGCCATTAAGTAGATGAAGGTAATCCAGCAGGACTGGAGTAAAATTAGAAATTGGTTTTGGGACGAAGAGGTGGAGGTCAAGTATTGTGAAATTAGCATCCTACGAAAGCTGGAAAAGATGCAAAGAACAGTCGCAACTTTTATTTTGTAAACATGATTGTAAAGAAAACGTTAAGCTTTGTTTCTTTTTTTTTTTTTTTTTGCAGCCCTGCCAACAAAAAAGGAATCATCTATGGGCTACGATTGTTTATGAAACATGGCTGCTTAGTATGCAGCATGCAGCTCTATAACCTGATGGAGCCTTGTCAGACCAAAATCTATATGTGCACTTTGATGAAATACAAAAAAATAAGATTGATGTGTCGTCAGGTTTGGCTGGACTGTTGGTAAACAAATAGTCTTGAAAGCTTGAAAGCAAACATACATGTAACACTGAATTATTAGCTGTCCAGAGACAATTCATAATTATTCAAAATGTTCCTTCTGTGTTGTATTAATTTAATCAATTATTAAAATTAAAATACCTACCTAAGATAATCTATTTGTCACTAAAAACAAAACAATAACAAAAAACAAACAGAAAATAATAGCAGCAATTTACTTATTATATGAATATGTTATCAATATACTGATACATTTTTAAATAATTGGATTTCTGGCTTTGTATGACGTGTCCAGGCACTAATGAATGGATGGCAGATTGAAACAGAACTCAGTTAGAGAACAAACTTTTTTTTTTAAACTAACCCACCCTTTGCTAGCATACGCACGCATGCACATTCGATGGCATATTACACATTGAGTAATTTTGTTTGTAGCAAGCTCATCGTTGTCTTTTGTCATCCCACTTAATAAGCAATGCAGACACCAGCAGTCAGAATGTCTGATTATTAACACCAATTAGGCATCCTGATTTTGTTTTGAACAGCTCTAATTGGCTCAAATAGGGCCATTTATGGAGCTTGCCTCATGAGGTCATTGAAACATAAAGGCCAGTCAATGCTGTTGGTCAAATGATTAGACAAGGTTTGATGGGTAATCATTCCAAGCGCATATAGTAGCGGAGAGAGTGCCAAATTAAATGAAGGAAAATCACAAGTAATTATATTCCAATGCAGAAGGGCTTGGTTAATGTCATGTTCTTGTTCTCTTGCAAGTGTTCATGCATACAAAGTTTCTCCAAAAAATAAAGGTGCACTATCATTGTTAGGGTAGGTGCCAGAGACAAGTTCAGCTGGAGCCTACTTGATGACACACCTCCAGGACCAAGTGGGGGTTCAGTATCTTGCTTAAGGTTACTTTAACATGGTCAGTCGGGATCTGACGACGACCACAGTGCCAGGGATGTAAATGTCTGTCTGCCTTTCTGGCCTGTGCAGGAGATTACTGCATGCATCACAGCTGGTTTCACTGCTGTTCCTTGATATTTAATTTGAAGTCTTGGTTATTATTCGATGCCATTCTCCACAGAGGTTTATTTGTGTATAAACAGATGTAGCATTTGCATAATTCATCTGCAGTTTGTTTTGTAGATGGATCAAAATAATCACTTGTTACAAGTAAATCTGTCTACCTGCACACAGCGGAAGCCATTTCCATAATAAAGCCAACTTGCTGTCTTAAAAAAAATGCCCTTTTCTGTTCAGATCTTCTATGCATTTGTGAAGTTTAATGTAAATAAGTTTAGGCGGACAATGTTGAGTGAAGCTCGTGAATTTCTTGCCGAGGTACTTTATCTCAAGTTGCGGTTATTTCTTCAAACTAGTCAAGTCAAAACTTTTCCTGGCATTATGTTTTATGTGCCCTCACTAGATTAAACATGGTATTCTGATTAATATTTGGTTTGTGGAATATGAATTATGCAAAGAAAAGGGAAGGCTGCCTTTTTAGCCCGTGCTGACACCTGATTGCCACTGAAATTGTTGTCACAGTGCCTCCAGGATCAGCTTGCAGAAGTCACATGACCAAACCCAGATCACAGATGAGCTGTGACATTTGCGAGCTTAGGCACTGTGACATCAATTTCCATCACCAACAGTTATGAGTACAGGGCAAAATGACAGCCCCCTGCAATGACTACAAATTTAACTAGAAAGTTGGGTGGGGGCATATTGTTATTATTATCAAAAAGCGAATTTTTGACCTTTGCTATAACTACCTTCCTCCACATCTGGAAAAATGTTGTAAAGTGATACCGAAATGACATTTCTAGAAAATGATCTTATCTTTTCACATTTGCAGTTATTAATAAAGACGCAGCCTTCATTTCACCCCAATCTCAATCATCTGTCTATTTATCAAGCAAATATAGAAACAAACAGCATGTGGATTATAGAAGGGATTTTCACATTAGAGAAATCCATCCAACCATTTTCTCAACCGCTTATCAGTTTGTTAAATGTAGAACAAGATTTGTCCATTTTTGGGAGGAAAACAAAACAAAACAGAGTATACAGTATGATTTTGACAGAGTGGGTGGGATCTATTTTGAAGGCATTAGTGTCGGAGCTTTTGTCAATACTGTCAAAAGCATGACACTGTACTGGCCAACACCAGTGAAATAAAACACAGACCAAACACCAAACACAAGGTTGTTGTTGACATTTTGCAGTGTGCTTGTGATCTAATTGTTCGCTTAATATGTTTAGATATGGTGAGTCTGTGTTTGAGCCTTGGTATATTTTACCATGAGATCGGATTAGTACTTCCACAATTAGTCACAATCTTTGTTTCAATATGCTGCTGAAATACATTCAGTGTAATTCTAAAGCTAATCAGTGAACAGTTGAGATGGCTTTTTTTTTTTTTTTCCCCGGGAAGAATATCCTCATTCCACCATTTGTTACTAAGCCAAGGTTGTTAATTTTAGGGGGATTTGCTGTATTTCGGCTTATATTCACCACCTTTGGAGAGAAAAACATCTCCTCATAAATTACTTTGCTTTTGAAAATAAACCACAATTTACAGTGCGTCATGTTTAATCCATGATGCAATTCAGTTTTTTAAATAGCAACGTATACCTTGATAAAAAAAATCTCAAACTATTTGGCTCTTATGTCATTTATTATTTTCCTCAGTGCTCACTCTAGTTTTAAGCAGTATTGTAAAGCATATCTGAAAATGATATTTCAGAACATGTATCTCAAGAGAAAATAACTTGGGTAGACTGCACATTTTCAAACGGGATCACTCTGCCTTTTAACTGATGGTTGCTTGTCTACAACTGTAGACAATTGTTAATTCTGGTACCATTATATTTAAAGAAAAAATCCATTTTATTTTAAATGAAAGTGAAATGAAAAGCCCAAA
This sequence comes from Syngnathus floridae, assembly GCF_059516105.1. Classification (NCBI taxonomy): domain Eukaryota; kingdom Metazoa; phylum Chordata; class Actinopteri; order Syngnathiformes; family Syngnathidae; genus Syngnathus; species Syngnathus floridae. The sequence continues at coordinate 10,193,496 of NC_142426.1, forward strand.
GACATTATTTCATTTTTCTTTGTAACTTTGTTACGTTTTAATGAAAGCTAAAATATGCTCAGGGTTGTCAGGCTCAAATAGACTGAATTAAAATGAAATGCAAACGAGATTGCCAATAGACAATTTCTGTCTAACAAGCTGGCTATGGTCCATTTAGGGCACAGTATGTTCGATCGTCTCATTTATTACAGCCTGTCATTTGGTGAGAATGGAAACTTGGATTTGCCTTTTGCTGCTTGTCAGTGCAGTTATTGAAAATCACCTTCAATTTGCACCAGATTGCGAGGTCCAAGACACTTTGTTCTGTCAGATGTGGTGCCCACGCCCCGATCCATTTGAGATGATGCGATGAAAAATGGACTGAATAAGGCAGTATATCGGAAAAAGGTATTACAACACTCTCATCAAACAAGGACTGCTCCTTTTTCTTATCTGATTCCAGGCATAGACACAGAAAAGTTTGCTCTCCAAAAGTGCTTTATACTGGGTTTAAAAGGCTTTGATATTTTTTCCTATACAGCCTGAATGATTTATTTGCTCTGTCTGCACTGCCCATGAAATATCTAATATCAGTGAGAGTCACGCATCTGTTTTGCGACTAAGGTCACGTTCCTCTTTTGTCTCGATCCATGTCAAATCACAATGCACGCTTTAGAAATTGCCCATATGGAAAGATCCTTCTTCATCGCGACACGTAGCCTTTTCAAAACTTTCACAAAACAGGCTGAGAATTCGTCTTTAGTCTTTATTTTGTTTTCACAGCCTATACGTGAGTGAAAATGATCAAAGCCAACCTATTTCAATGGTCCAAATGATTTAGACACATGAAATAAGAATGGAAATATCACTTCTTCAACCTGCTTTGCCATGCCTTAGCAGTCTCCAGGGCTGGATTTGTGTAGCTGACCCCCGCCCTAAGAAAAAAAGGATCAAAAAGAAAGCATAACAAGAAATTTGACACAGTTTTGATGCACAGTGTTTGTTTTCTTCATCGCGGCTATCATAAGACCCTTGAGAGTTTCTCCAAAAAGTTTTGTCCTGAGCCTCCTACTTAAATTTGTTAGTATACTCCAGTGTCAGGATAACCGATTTGCCAACAAAGCAAAAGGAAGAAAAAGAAAAGCTCCGCTGCAGGCTCGAGCAAAGCTTCAATCAACATCCTGGGAGCTAGTTGACATGCAGGGTGTAGAGGTCCTTGCAAAGTTATTGAACTTTTCTCTCCAACCATTTTCCCTTTTCACCAGCAGCCTTTTATATTACACGGCGAACTTCATTCTTTCCTTACCTGCCCTTTCTCTTTTCAATACACGGAGCTCAAGTTTGAAAGACCCACTGTCCTTAAATTGGGTTTTGCTGGTGTGCATGGCTAACGAACCTGAGCCGCTATACAGTCGCAGCAACATGACTGGGATTCAGTTATATCCACCGCCAAAAGGCTGAATGATGATAAGTTCATTGCTGGGCCTCCTGTGTGCTCCAGATAAACCCCCCTACTTTTCAGGGGCTCGTCACAGCAAATACGACATCGGCAACACAAGCATAAGCTTGTTCCGCTGGACAGGAATAGCGCACCCGCCGAGCCACTCCCATTTCCCAGAGTATTAGTTATCATTTACCAGCCTGATTACGAAGGCTGCAGTTAACATACTTGTTTTACACACTGGTTTTATGCACCTGTGTGAAACTTATTTCCCACTTTAAAAAGTTTATACACTATAAGTAGAAACTTGGCAGATAGAATTCTACGGTTGCTGGAAAAGTAGATGGCAAATCCTTCCCTTTTTAAACTTCTAATGCTGAAGTATTTCATTTGAACTACTATTGGTGATTGTAGCCTTCTAAAGTATTGATGCTGGTACTTGAAGTACCCCCAATATACTAGTAATTCATGATTATGCCTTTCTGTTGTACGCTAGGAGACAAATTCATGCCATTAACAAGAGCATGGCAAGAGTGTGCATTTGCTGGTTGTTTACTGTCGTGAATATGGCTTTAAGATTGCGTATCTTTTTTTTTTTTTTTTTATTTGTTGAAGTTCTCCATACTGTCAACAAATGGCTGGTAATAGTCGTCGACATTGACGTTACTGGCGTTGTGCAAGTTGGATTTTATAACCTCAATACTGTATTCTCTTTTATTGTGAGATAGCTGTCACTCAGCTAGTATAAAGTAATAATCCTGTGGAAGTTTATTTTTTTATTATTCTCATCTTCCCTCAGCCAAGTCAGTGAATAATTCTGTTGATGTTGTTTATGCCCTGTTGGATGTTATAGCAGTCAATGTGAAAGGGGTTGTTGTTCACTTTCTGCTTTTTTGCCAATGTGTGCCTCCTGGCTTTGTTTTTCTCTCTTTCATCAATTCTGGCAGTGTGGAAAAAAAAGAAAAACTTAAGTGATGTTACTGTGCAGGGTTTAAAAGCGTCGATATGACAGCATACAGTTACTTTAAATCTTGGTTTGGGCTTAATTGGAAATAGATTTAGTTGCAAACTGCATAGAAACTGAGCATGGAATCTGGTCCCGTTGCTGATATTATTGGAAATGTCAAAGCAACGTATTTTTTGGAATCTGACTGTGTACTGCTTACACATGACAAGAAAAATAACATACCCACTGGTAGCAGATTATTTTTGCATCAAATCAGATATGTTTTTCTTCATTACATTGGAGAGGGAAAAATTCCAGAAACAGATTCAGAATGTGTCTTTTTCAATATGATGAGAAGTTAAGAGTAGTTTCTAGTGGAGTACTTGTGCTTCTTGGCTCGCATGCTAAATTGCCTTTTTTGAACGTCAGTCAGCAGGGTCACCTTGATGCTTTTCTCTCAACTGCTAAGCTTTTTCCTCGCTTAAATGGTCTTCAAAGCCTTTTGTTGTTTTGCCTGATGAAAAATTGACAAGCAAAGTGGCCGAGTAAGTGCCTAGAAATTATTCCAACTCAAGTGGATTTTTTTTCCCATTAAAATTGTGAAATATAAGTTGATGAACTCAATAAATGTATTCACAGCAATTATATATTACAAAGGAGCTCAAATAATATGTAAACCTGCTTTATTTGCAAGCATGTCCGTGACACATTGGAATTCTTGTCACATCTGTTGGACAGGAATACTATATGCATAACATATAAACACTTTAGAAAGATACTGGGATGAAAGTAGAAAAGGGATTAACATTTTTGCCACCCTCAATGTACATTTATTCTCCAAACACGTTGATTAAATTATTTTTTCATATGCGTGGCTCCACAGAAGAACAAATGGGTAAAGCAATGGGACACAACAGAAATAGTAATTGCTATTCATTGTTGTATAGTAAAAAGCTTTGGTGTTTGTTTGGTTCATTGCACCAAGCGTGCTGGCTTTTGCGAGAGCTGACGTGGATGTTGTATTAAGTCAACATCAAAATGAGACCGCGTTACAGAAGAGCAGCAGTGCTCTTTGAATGGTTGCTTTGTTAATCCCATTCCATATGGGAGCAATGCCCAAATGGGTGAAACAAGTTGCTGCGGAGTTTCATGCAAGAGGAAAAAAATATATATTTAAGACTAAACATCAAGTGGTCTGGCACAGCAAAGATTTTGCATGAAATAAATTACTACATGTCACGCTGTGACAAAATAAACAAACAAAAACTGAATCTGTTCACTTCAGACACAATTACCTCGTCACACATTAGGTTTTTAAAATGGCACCTGCTTGAACCGGTTTTGGTTCTGCTCATATTCAAGCCATGCAGTCCCACTGTTTTGTTGTCGGGATTCATGCACGTAATCGCATTTACAGAAACTCGGCAGGATGCAGACTTTACTCGAGCGGAATTTCTAATCACAGTCAGTAGGGTCAGTCTCGTTGAATCTCATCAAACAGAATCCTCCATGCATTCCGCAGCAGCTGCTTGCACAATCTCCTCTGATCTAAGCTCACCTTGAAGCGGACCACTCCTCCTTTCCCTATGTGGTCACTTCCCATATATAATCGTCCAATTTGGAAAATCCTTCAGTCATAAATTATTATTTGCAGTGATCTATTGGTGGTTAAATCTGGTTTTAGCTTGCTTGGTAGACTAGCTTACCCATTTGAAAGAAATCCGAAAGACATCCAAGCACATTTAATTTGTGCTGCCCTGCGTGGGGAGATGCTCTTCAGACCTTGTCTGGATGTGCTTTCATTCCAGGGGAGTTTTTGTGTGAGAGGTTTTCATTTCATGTGCAAAATTCTCATTTATATTGTCAACATATATCAAATATAAGTGGCCCTGCCGTTTCATTAGTGCAAATTTTGTGCACCACACAATTTTTTTTTGCGAGCAGTTGCTTTTTTTTCCCCTCTTCTCTCACATAGAGACATTAAATTCCCTGTAAAGAAGCGTCTGATGAACTTTTCCCCCCAGGGATGTCATCAACGATCGACCGTCCATAAGTCTGACTCAGGGCCAACTCCTCCACCTCAGCCAGAGGTGTGTGGGGGGGTGCCTCCTCCTATATTACGAGCCTCTGCCCTTGTTCTGTTGGCAACTCAGATGTTCTCAAAAACAAATATGAATCACGCTTAGGAAGCGCACTATTACTGCCAAGTAAAATGTAATTTTTGTTTAAAGTCCCATTTTCCCGACAGGCTGGTTTGTAACTGTCTAACCACAAAATGGCACTACCGGTGCATCATATCCAAGTCCGCACATTATCAATCAATTACTAATATGGCATGCCCAATCAAACGAGTTTACAAATTATGACTCATTCGTGCACAGCAATAATGTCCAGACAAACACACACACACACACAGACACACACACTAGTTAAATTCAATTTATTATGCTACTACAACACACAGTAGATTAGTGCTTCAATTAACGTCTGTTTAATCACGCTTGGCTCTAGTTCATATTTTGCCAAGGTCTCGGTTATGACTTCTACTGATATAGTTAAGACAGTTGTTTTTGTCTAAATTAGCGCTGTCTCACTGGGCAGAACATTCATTAATTACAGGGTGACATCTGTATCCCATTTGGCAACATGCATTGTGTGGTATAATCAACAAAAAATATATATGTTTATCATTTGAGTCCCCATTGAGGTTCAGATTACAAAAATAATCAAATCACTCAAATTTTTTGATGAATTGCAATATGAGGGCATCCATTTGTGTTCTTGACTAACATTAATTTAGATGGCTTTATGACCAGAGCCTTCTGCCTCATTCCTTTGTCAGCTCACGTTTTAGATAATAGTTTTCTTTTACGTAATTCAGGAACAGCTCTGAAGTCAATTTAGCTTATCGCCATGCCCTCTGGTGACCGAGGGCCACGTCAGTTCTTATCTTTGTCTAAAAGGAACAGAGTTTACAGAGGGAATACATTTGAGGCATGACAAAGACATTTTGGTATCTGGCTTTTTTTTCTCCAATATTTGTTGACGCAATCTATTAGGTATTGTGCCCACAAAGTTAAGTTGACCTGCACGGCAATGTTTTGAATTTTTACTTCTTATCCGAGCTGTACTAAATATTTGTATATTTATTGCTGTGGCGTAAAAATCTTTATCTGAAATGTCTGACACATATTGACACCAATAAGATGCATGAGCGACACATCCCTAAAAATGAGAGGATTACAAGTTTAGGTGTTGTGGAGGTCGTTTGAAAAATGATGAACTACACAGCAGCACAACGGGAAAGAAACACCACAAAAAGTTTTAGTATTTTTGTCACACTTTAGAATGGTCAATAATTTCTAATAGTAGCACCCACACATCAGGATTGTATACATTTTGAAAAATATTAAATTCACCAAAATGTGACATTAGGTTTTAGGCCAGTGCCAGCAATGTGTAACATTGATGTCAGCGCAAAAAAATCACGCCACTGAAAGAATGTATAGGGATTTCATTCTGTTTTGATAACACTGAGGACACTGAATCATGCAATAACAATGCAATCATATTCAGCCACATTCACGTTAGGATAGACACCTCTTCCTGGGAAGAAGGGACAAGCACTGATTTATAACCCATTATCTCATGGAAGTGGGGTCACCTGACTTCTTGCTCTCATATGAGACGTACGCACGGCCCAGCATTGATGTTTTTACTCAACCATAATGCTGACAAGCAGGGGTGAATTGAGGACTGGCGAAGAGATGAATTGGCCATGGAGGCAGAGATTCTTTAAACAAAAGAAAAAGCCAACTTACTAATTAAAAAAACAAACATGAGGCCCTCCTAAAAATGCTTAAATACTAAATACCAAAATAACTATTAAAACTTAACAAAATTCAGACACGATTGGTGCATGGGAATGTCATTTGCCCTCCCCTGCCTTTTGTGGGAGGTTTCCCATGACAGGCAGGGGTGGGGCCGGCCACCTGAGTGGTGGCACCTGAGGTGTTTAATTGTTTGTGCAGTGCTCATTCTCTCTCTCTTCTCTTTCCCACAACAGGTAACACATTTTTATTTATGATCAGTTCATCTTGTGTTCCAGTTGTCTTTGAATTATACATGGCAACACCTTCACACCCACCCAGTCATTCACATTCATGCACTGATTCTTACTATGGCTTTCCATTTTATTTCATTTTAGGATTAGGGTTGTTGTTTTTTAATTTTAGTTTTTTTTTTCTTAGTTTTTGTTAACTATTATAACTTTGGTGTGAAGCACACACACACACACACACACACACACACACACGCACAAATAGTATAGTTCTTTGTTTGTAAACCGGGTCTAATCTATATAAGCGTTACTGCTATTATGCAAGAGACCACTGTCCTTTGCCAGTAATCAGTATAATGGGTTATCCGACAAAGGAGGCTAAGGCACACATTTCCTGTGTGGAATAAAGTAAATTATGTTTATGCAAAAAATTTGTAATCTTGATGTTATCAGCTTTCACTCTGAATACCTTGAGCCACACGCCACAGTAGATCTTTACCTTTTTTAATATAGGCCCAGTGCACTTAACCACACACACACAAACATTTTTTCACCTTACTGTGCAGATGACACCTTGCATACTTTTGTCATGCACAAGTATTGTTTTTGTAGTACTTGGTTTCAAGCGGATTTATGCACTGTATCAATTAAATGCACTTTTCATAAATTAAGATGGAAACATCTAACATTTACAACAAATTGTACTCATCGTTATACTGCATGTTGTCAGATAATGTACTTCACTAGACTTGATCGCAGTCAGCATCAAAGGATGAACTATGTTTTGCCTCGTGCTATACTTTTTTTAATGAAAGAACCATCAAGGGATATTCCGACTAGAAGAACAAGAAAAAGAAAGTGCACCAAAAAAAAAACTGAAGTGAACGAAGCAGTTGCTCATTCAAGGCAGTACAGACGCTGCTGATGTCAATTATTTTTGTCTGACATTACAGAATTGTTTGTGCCTTGCCATTAGATGCATACGAACGAACAACATCAGGCAATGTTTACCAAAATTACTATTATTTTATTTTGATACATTTTTGGCTTCCTGTTTTTCTCCATTTTATGTTTCCTTGCTTGTTGTCTCTGTTGGTATAACCAGATTTGTGCTAATTGGTGATTTGATTTGGATCTAGCATGAATATTCAAGTCTCAAAGATGTCGTACATTTTGAAGATTTACACTTTGCTTCTTGCGGTACAAGCTACCCACTTGCACCAAAAGATAGGTTGTTACAAGTGCCTGCTGTGTTTTAAAATCATACATTAAACAGTGTTCGAATTAATTACTCATATGCACTTGTGTTTATATAAAAAAAAAAAAAAAAAAAATGTCATCGGAGATGCAAAATGTATTAGTCTACTTAATTTGCCATTCAAGTCAAGAGGGTGTTTCAAGAGTATATATTTTTAAATTATTAATTATTTTTTTAAATAGAATTTTGATGTTACTATTAAAACTTTTCTTGTATGGTTAAAGTATGTATCATGGACAACTTTGACTCTGGAAGTATCTATATAGTAATTATACGTTATTTCATTACAATGGGAAAATATGTGTTTTGACAACAAATTAGTTGGCATGGTACTGCATGGGTCAGTGTTTGCGTGTATTTTTCTGGGTTCAGCCCTCAGCTCGGATGCACATGAACACATGATGCAGCATTCTAAAGATTTGTGGGACCTCAATTATTTATTTACCCCCTCAAAATATTTTCTGAATTGTAACCTCTGATGGACATTTATGTTTTTAGTGCAAATCTCCGCCTTTTTTCAGGGCATGTCAAGAATTTAGAATTTAAAATTAAAATTTATTCAACAATGCAGTTCAAATCCCACCAATAGCAGAAATATATCTTCAGTAGCTGTCTTTTGAAGTGACGAGAGGATTCATTGTGGACTTCTGATTGCACTCTGTGTAATCCCTGTTTGTATTCATGGCTTCCAGTCAATGCACTGACTGCTCTTGAAGTTTGAGCTTGATAAAGCTTTGCATGCAAGTGTGTGTGCACACCCGACAATTTTTCACAAAGCTTTGGCATGCATTTGATTTTCTTTTTTTTTTATGGCAGCATGCATTACAATATGATGTGCGAAGGTAGGGTGTTTGAAATATTGTGTTTATCCGTGCTTTAAGTTGAACTATTCCATCATATTTTGTGTCTGTCATTTAGTCAAACACTTGATGAGATGGGGAAGGAGCACAACGTCATCTTGGCCTAGCCTGAAATAGATGTTTGCATGAAGTATTGGGGTCGGGGGGGATACTATTTGAGGTGGGAGCTGCAGGATGAAAGTAACAAACTTTGTAGAACTGCCATCGACCTAAAACCTCAAGTCATGTCATAGCCTTCCCGAATAATATACTTGTATGTATATTGCAGCAGGGATCACTTGTCAGCCCGTCCGCCTCACAGTTCAGAGGTTGCAGGTTCCAATCCAACCCTCCCTGTGTGGCGTTTGCATGTTCTCTCCGTGTCTGCATGGGTTTTCTACAGCGTACCTAGTATGACCCCTGTGGGGAAAAGCGTTATGTAAAATGGATGGATGGATAAATATATATTGCATTGCTATAATTTAAAAATGGAAACAGTGAGTAATTCTTCAAATAATAATGTGTGTTTACCATGCATATGAGACTGTATGGTTTTTAAAGTTTTATGGCGTCTCACATATTTACATGCATTGGAAACGTGTCACACTTCCACATTTTTCAACATGCCAATTATGCAACACTGTATTACTAACTTTCAGACCAAATGCGTGGAAGAAAAATGTTGGTTATCCTTGCCTTATTTGCTAGAGTAGGCTTGAAAACAAATGGATGTAGATTCCCTCTTCAGTTCTGTCAAATGCCCTCGAGCAAGATACTAAATCCTCAGTTGCTTGTAATGCTACATTACTGGTCGGTAATGAGTCGTTTATTTCATTTCAGTGGAGAGATCCACTGTTATTTTTGCAAGGTGTAAAAAAAATAAGCTTAGAGTGCTTTTAACAATTACTGTCTTCCACAAAAATGAAATCCACTTATCTTTTGTGCACCACAGAGATTTCTGGGAACTCAGAAGACATCCCTTTGGTGCGATGGAGGCAGCAGTGGCTGGAGAATGGTACTTTGCTCTTTCACATACACCATCAGGATGGCAGCCTAAGCCTCCCTGAACCAACTGAAGATCCAGCAAGCACTTCTGCAAAGGAGGAGCTCCGCATCCTGCATATCTCAGTGATGGTAAGTTGTGGCTTCATGACAACAACGTGGTGATAGATCTCCTACTGGGTAGAGACTATTTTTCCAGACGCCGCATGTGTATTTTCATGGAGATTAAGATGAGCTAGGTGGGAAGTCGGGCGTCGACATACAAGGTAGATTCAGTATATTTAAAAATAAAACCGTTTTGGAAACTCTTCCACATCCAGCTCAGTTAAAATTAGTCTTTGACGTCTATAGCTGTCCATGGCAGTGAATGAGTTGATTCGCATCCGTTCCGCAGTCAGTAGAAATCTGGCTAAACATACTTTTTTTTTTTTTAACTGTCACTCACCATAGTGTGCCAGGCGCTCGCTGGGCAAAAGGGGTTGCTTTAAATTTGTAGATTGCTTAATGCTTCTCTTCAGGAGGTTTTCAAACTTCTCTCTGTTCATCGTAAAAGTACAGAAGAGGATTAGGGCCAGTAAAAAAAAAAAAAAAGGGGTCGAAGGTTTGTTTGAATGCTCAAAGTTGCCGCTGAGCCATTAGTGGGGAATAATAGTAGTAATAATAGTAATAATAATAATTTTTTCCCCCCGATGCTGCTTGTCTCCTCCTCCTCAAAATGATTAAAACCACGGCTTTCTGTTTTTCCTCTCGCCAAAGTTAGATACTTTGAGTTATACACACAATTGAATATAATGAAATGTATAAATCTTGATGACACAGGAAAACAAACTACACACAAACAATAAATTTAAAAATAGTCAGAAAGCAGGAGCAACACAAGGTGAAATAAATAATTCTAAGACTAACTCACAAAGCTTTTGCAACGTGTGAATGATTTTCTTGTTGATTTCAAAGTATTTGTGGACTTTCCCCGCCCCTCACGACATACACATGGAATAAGTTTGACGACGGCGCGCCGTGCGCCGCTCAATACGGTGTAAAAGGGTCTTTACAATTGGTTTGCAGTAAATATTTGTTGGATATATATGTTTTATCAAACTCAAAGTAGGAAGGAAATATGTTCCGAATGCTTTACAGTCTACACAGTAAATATTTCCTGTCTATATATGTTATATCAAACTCAAAGTAGGGAAAAAATATGTTCCTCAGTTGTTTGTTTGAACACATTTTGTGAGCGTGGTGTGAAATCTATCCTGCTGTTTTGCCACCTGCCACAGAAGATGAACTAAAAACATTTTTTTTTTATCCTGTCTGACTGTATGATTTGTACCCCTTTGCCTGAGGTGTGTCTATGAAAACATGCATTTATATACGCAGTTCACAATGTAGATTTTGTAGGCCTGCTCTGTATCAAACCTTATCTGTTATGTCGACAATGTACAAAAGTTGCATAGCTTTCTGCTCTTGCCCAGGGAAATGTATATTTATTAGATCTTAGATATGCCACATCTAGTCCCAATGCCCTTTTCCAGTCCAAAGACATTGGAGTAGTGCTTTGATGGATGATCTGTATTTGCAGACATTGAAAGCACATTAATGCTGCATATAAATATGATTAGTCAGCTTGAAGAGAATTTCGCCAAGAGCCACGTCGCCTGAAGAGAGGTATGGAAATCATGCTTTGACACATGTTGACCTTGTGACAATCACCTGACTTTGAGTAGAATGTTGGAGGTGAACAACTTAATGAACAGAAATAGTGGCAAAGGTTTAAATGAGGTTCCTTCGTTGCCGATTGTGCTTCTTACTACTGTTACCCGATTATTATTTTTTTTTTCCCTCTCGCTTCTGCTCCCGTTTATTGTCCACGTTCCATTGACCTTAAGCCAGTGTCATTCTGCCCCCTGTTTTAGAAATTCCTCATCCAGAAACTCCTGCCATTCTCCCGGCAGGGTGTTTTCATAAAGGTGTGGACAGAGAAGGATTAGTATGCAAATATGAGCAAACCGTGACAACAGATGGAAGCAATGTTGTTGCGCTGGCCAGAACCCTGTGCAGCCTGCCGCCCCACTGGAGGCCCTGACCTATAAATCCCAATTCATGTTGTGTTAAAGCTCCTTGTGGATTAAAAAATCTCCTGCAAAGACTGTTTCATGGGTCTTTTAGCTGAAGATCACACCTGCCACGCACAATGCATTGACCTGAGCAACAGCCTTGACGGTCTGTCCGCCCGACTGTTCATCTGCCTTCGTTGGGGACCGCTCAGGTCGGTTAGCTTTATACAGAAGGGCCTGAATCACTCAAGGTTTGCATGTCTAAAAAAAAAAAAAAAAAAAAGGCTGCATTGAGCTCATCTACCCGTATAAACTTTTTCAAAAGCCTGAAATAAAAAATGATAGCAAAATTTCATCTATTTAATTGTTGGAGCTTTCTGGATGATTTAAGGATTTAAGGGCTGATTTGGAAACCAGTCACAATTTGTGCTAGCTCTCTCAGAGCAGTTTCTCCCCCCCAATGTCCTACCCAAACATTTGGGCAAACGCATACCATTTCTCACACACTCATGAATTCAAAAAAAGAAAATACCATTGCTGTCTACACCAAAAATCTCATAGCGTTTTTTTACAGTCTCTGACTTTTATACCTGTCGGACTAAGAGAAAAAGCAAATTGTCCTTTATCTTTAAATATTGATGATCCAAAACCATCCCTTTTCTCTCATCATCATCATGTTGATCACATTATCACCTCTGGCCATAACAGATCATCCACAATACTTGATTAACCCTGTCCCAAACCCAGTCAAAAGACTGGCAGTTCAAAAAATGATCCTCAACTTCAACTCAGATTCCGCATTTGACGGAGAGATGATAATCCCAAGCCTCTGGCCACACAAATAGCAACTTAAACCGTTTATATGCCACTAATTAGATTTTGCAGCTCAATTCTGTAATCACATCTACCATGAATTTATGTCTGAATTGTCTTTTCTCTTACTTTACTCATGTAGCTAAGATTAGATTCTATCACCCTTAGCCAAAAGAAGAAAAAATGTGATAACTCACGGAAAAATCAATCAACATAATGTACACTCTAGGCGTCAAAGCAGCTGTTTTCGCCTGTAATTACAATTAAATTTTAAGTTTTAAGAGATTGTACATTGTCTTGGCTGTTTTAATCATTTTGTTCATTGTGCAGAAACTCTTAAAGAGGCGGTCGAGCCGTGACGGTCTATTTTTTTGGTAACGAGCTCATTTTAATCAGGAAAATGAAAACCGTTTCCATTTTCTATTTTATCCATTTATTTTGGAGAAATAATGAAATGACTAATGCCTTGAAAAACACCCACTTTTAATCAGGAATACGATCATGCCCCCCTTCCCTCTGAGAGTTGTTTTTAATTTTAGGAGTAGAGCCCCCAAGCATTTTAGGAGTGCCCTATGTTTCTTTTTTTAGGTTAGTAAACCTATTTGGAGTCCCTCTAGTTTGTTTCTTAGTCATTGTTTTTCCCCCTCATTATGTATGAAGGGATTTTTCTTCTGCTGAATAAATCTTTGCCTTGATGGCCAATTTATGTCTGCGCTAGAGTCCTCACTTCACCCCTGCTTGTCAGCACTATGGTTGAGTAAAAACATCAATGCTGGGTCGTGCGTACGTCTCATATGAGAGAAGGAAGTTATGTGACCCCACTTCCATGAGGTAATGGGTTTATAAATCAGTGCTAGTCCCTTCTTCCCAGGAAGAGGTTTCTATCCTAACGTGAATGTGGCTGAATATAATTGCATTGTTATTGCATTATTTAGTGTCATTAGTGTTCCCCAAACAGATGTGTGTGCGTCTGTGTCGTATATACTGGAATTAATAAATAGACTACCGTATTTTCCGGACTATAAGGTGCACCGGACTATAAGGCGCACCTTCAATGAATGGCCCATTTTAAAACTTGGTCCTTGTATAAGGCGCACTGGACCATAAGGTGCACCATTAATGCATCAGATTGTGTCAGATTTTTAATCCAAATCAAATCATTCTCCATTTTATCTTTTTTATTTCAACTTCAGACGCAACAAATTACTTTATAATCACAAAATAATGATCCATAGTCTTTTTGATTCATGATTCATAGTCTTCAGCGGGCCACTTAGGATTGATTTCATGACACAATGCTTCGGGCCAGTTTAAATTTAGGAATTTGGTCCATATATAAGGCGCACCGGACTATAAGGCTTTTGGGAAAATTTTAGGTTTTTAGGTGCACCTTATAGTCCGTAAAATACAGTAATTATCGCACTGGAAAAAAACATCCAACCATGTTGGAGATTATCTCTGGTCTCTTGATGGTCACCAGATTTAAATCAAATCACAAATATCATGTAAACCTTAATTTCAGTGTTCTGAACAGTGCTTTTGACTGTCAGCCACAGAGGCTCCCAATGCACAGAATTTCACTTGTGACCTACTTGCACAAAGTTATCGATCCATTTCTTCCAGACCTGCTTTGCGGCTGAATTGTCACTGAGGTCATTGAAGCAGGTGTCTGGAGTCTGCTTTATGCTCCAATTGTGAGAGTGCTGGAAAGCAGCAGGGAAATGTTGCTACATGTTATATATAGTCTCGAAAGAATACGTTGTTCTTTTTTGTAGACAAAACAACTACATTACAGCTAACATAAAAGTTATTTAAGGAAACAATACACCATGAGGTAAAACAATGAATTCTCATTTTGATAAAGAACAAAACAATTGCAAGACCACCCTGAGAACATACCAATTGATACTAAGAATGATCTTCTGTTTTCGGTAAGAGGGATTAAAATGAGCTGTGCCTATTGAAATTATTGCCACCGCCTCACTTTCCTTATGGCTTGTTAATGCTGTGCACATAATAGGAGTAAAACCCAAGCATTCATGCATACACACACATGCACACACAAACACACACACACACACAGAGCAGTAATAAGCATGAGTTCACATGAAAGGGACGGTCATTGTGACACAGCTCAACTCATGATATTGATATTGATGTTGCGATGCTCCTAAAACCGCCGTTGATAACATTGATCGCGTAAATCTTAAATCAATGTGACCCTGGACACTTGTAAAGCAGTCGCCCGAATCTCTTCTGCTACAGCAGCTCCATTTTTAAAAAGCCAGCCGACCGAGACACACCAATCCATAGCCTCCCCAGCTTTTCCCATGGGCTGCGAGTTAAGGCTGACAGCCTAAAACTTTTTGTTTTTTTAAATAGTTTGGCTATATGTGTGCTGCAGTCACAGCACTATTTCATCCCTAAAGTGACAACTAAAATCGGAATCTCATAGTTACCGCAGCCAAAGACGTTTTCTTTTAAAGGGATTACGACGAATATATTTTGCCGATAGCAGATGTTTCTTGATGCAAATGAGGCTACATATGCATCAACATTGCAGTTTAGAATAGTCGGGATTTATCAACACACTTATTTACTGGTACACCACCGGTGTATGATCGCATTTGATAAATCCGCATTGTTTTTTTATTTACAAACGATTTTCTCACTCTTGTCAATTGATTGACAGGAGATGTGATTTTCCACAACACTCGACAGGCATGCTCGATAGTGACACAGATGAACTGGCAGCATCTGTGGCACATGCAGCTTTTTATGCCCACCAGAGGAGTGGGGGCGCTGTTTAGTCATGTTTAATCACTCCGGCACCAAAGGCCAAATCCCCCATCATTACAATTGAAAAATAAATTAATTACACTTGAGTGCAAAAAAGTATTCGACTTCATTTATTCTGTTTCCTTTTCTTGGAACATTATTACTCTGCGGGTGTGTGCGTGTACGATTAAAGTATTTGTTCTGCTTTGTTCCTTTTCTATTATGTACAGCGCTTTGTGCTGCATCACCCATGCATGAAAAGTGCTATGTAAGTAAATGTTTGAATAAATAAATAAATAAAACTAATCAAATTAAATAATAATAAATTAAAATATTTATTGTATAATGCCATTACTCCAATCACTGGGTCCAACAATGGCCTCTGGTGGCTGGAGCTGAAGGGATTTTGGAACTTTTAATGGTGTAAAACTTTTCCTTATTGTACAGAAACAGTGGTAGATTGTCGGTGCAATTAGTAATTATATCATTTGTGCTTCATTTTCTCCTTGAGTTACAAATCCATCATTTTTCTCTACTGTTTGTCCTCATTATCGTGGAAATGTGAATAGGAGCCTCGCAAAGGGGGAACTTTTGACTTTGCTGCCTTCCGTTTTGTATTTTCTTGCCCTATATTACTGAATACTATTTACATCCAAATGTCATTCTGCTTGCCCTGGATTTTTTATGACATGAAAAAAAAGAACCATTTGGAAAGCACACTTTGTTTACAAGCCCATTAAGTGATTTGGACCAGTGTGACCTACTAAAAGCACCCTGACTTTGTTGACTGGATGTTTTTTTTTCCAAAGGGGTTTGGAACTTCTGGGGCTTAATAGCTGATTGGGTGCTCTCAGTTTTTTGTTTGTCCTTCAAAGTCAGTGAACAGAAAAAGTAACCTGATGTAGGTAATACTTATATACGCTATGTTAGGTTTTAAGCAGGCTGGTGTCCTGTAAATGTGGCAATACATCAAACTTGCTCAGGAGATGAAAGGATATGTGCTGGTTGGCTGCCTAAGTGTCCTTTTCTAAATGTGAAAGGTGTCACACTGACCACATAGTGACAGAAAGAATATGAGCATTGGACTTCACTTGAATTGAATTTGTGAGACAGGAACCACCGAAAAGAAATTGCTAAGGAACTTGAAATATGGCCATTGTTTTGCACTTCTGTAAAATTTTGTTTTTATTCCCACAATTTAAAACTGTTCCGAGCTTTTGAATGTGAAATCATTAATGCTCCATTTTATATATAGCTAGTTTCTCAACCAAATGATGCAATAATGCAATAATAGTCATCAACTTCCCTATGGTAAATGAATAGCATGGCTTGATGCTAAAAAACCAAATTATTTTCCTTGCAGTGTCCCACACGTTTATAATTGTTCTGAAGTACTGCATTTGTCGAAACATGATGAATTACTACTGCACATTCTATGCCACAAAGTGCATTAGTCACACCTGAACGACTCCAAAAATGAGTTTTGCAGTTGTGCAACTTGTTGTGGAACTTTAGAAATGAAAGCAATGCTGAAACCAGGAACATTTGTGCAGTGTAGGGCTCCAAATATGAAAATATATGCATGAACCAACCAACTGTTTAGAATACATTTTGGACCTCTACTTTCAGCAAAATAAAGTGGCTGGATGGCCCAGTGGGTAGCACCCATGACCGGGGACAGGGGGATCAAATCTAAGTCAGGACTACTGGTAGCATCTAGTTGGATCTCTTGGCAAGACCCTTTACGGTATTTGCTGTTTTCCTCTCACAGTTGTGCGTGAGTTGCATCAGAAAGGCCATTCGGTGTTAAAACTGTGCCACACAGGTCATACGAATAACTTAAAGGTATTAGAGAGAGTCTTATTTACAATTGTAAGAATTTCTCAAAGTTTTCCCCACATACGACTGACGGACTGTTAAATAGGTTGTCTTATATAGTATATCAGTAGTACCGTATTTTTTGCACTATAAAGCACACCTAAAAACTTCCAATTTTCTCAAAGCCGACAGTGCGCCTTATAATCCGGTGCGCCTTGTATATGGCCCAATATTGAGCCCCTACAGCAGGCGTGTCCAATTATTTGGACTTATATATGGACAAAGTTTGAAAGTGGGCCATTCATTGAAGGTGCGCCTTATATATGGACAAAGTTTTAAAATGGGCCATTCATTGTAGGTGCGCCTTATAATCCATTGCGCCTTATAGTGCGGTAAATACGGTATATATAAACCGCACGCTCTGTGGTACCAGAAAAACCTCAATCTTTGTCGGCGTGAATAATGGCAACATTTGGTCTGTTAACTTGTCAATCAATCTGTTTTCCGTGTTTTATTTTCTTTATCCATTTATTTCTGCCATTAATCATCATTATTTGTATCCATATATTCTTACAAGATAGGGAAATTGTGCTAATGATAATCATTTAGTGAAGTTTATGTTCATTTGTAGACGTAAAAATTCATACTTTGACAACCATGTGATTAAGCATTGAGTGTATGTAGGACCTCTGACAGTAAAACGCTGGAAAAATATGCAGGATGAAGTCAGTCTGCAGCTTCATAATGAAAAGAACTATGATCTCAAAAAGTAACCATTTTCTGTCGATTTTTTGCAAGGGCAGAGTCTTTGGAAGGAAGAACAATTTCAGCTAAGTGACAGATTGATAGTTCAGCTCGAATACAATGCTTGCTCTGTCAGACTGAGAAAGGCCACGTGTCCTCTTTTCAGCAGTGTTAGTCATAAGGAGCCCTTGTATCATTAAAACACCATCCTCATCCGTTAGTAAGTAGATTATGGGGCTGGAGCAATGGCAAAGCTTGATGTGTGTTAGACTTTTATTGGCTCTATTAGAGGATACAAACCACTTAGTCTTCACTTTGATTTCAAGTAATGTCAGACATTAAACCTTTTTCCCCACATCACCTATTTTAGGCCTCTTCAAGGATGAGTGGTCATTTTGGTTGATGGGGCTGAATCACTTTTGGCAATTTTCATTTATAACCATTTAAAATTTATGACATTTGGATGTAATTCAATTTTAGTTGTGGATGACTGGAGCATTGAGTTCATTCATATTGGTCTAGTGTACTGTATGTTTTAAAATATGCACTCAGAAAAATATACAACCTGACTGATAATATAATACTACAATTTGGAAAAAAATGCACACAGAGTACATTCAAAAATATTTTATTGCATTCTGACGCTGAAACCGACGCTAAAATTTAAAAACTCATGTTACAGGTGTAAAGCTCAAGGCCCGGGAGCCAGATACGGCCCGCCACATGATTTTATGTGGCCCATGAAGACAAATTGTGCATCAAATTCGTGTGTCATGACTAGAATTGCAAATTGTCTTCACTTTTAATAAAGATTTATTTTAATATTTGACCAGTTTTTACACGTCTGATTTGAAAAAGTTATTTATCAGTTTGTTTTGTAGCTTTTACTGTATATAATATGAGGTGCTCATACATTTATTTGGGTTGACTGTCATAATGGCCCTCCGAAAGAAGCTGACTACAATGCAGCCCGTGAAAAAAATGAGTTTGACACCCTGCATTATGTGGTTAAGGTACAGCAGTGCACAGGAAGCATGAAGAGAAAAATAAACTCTGCTCAAGTTGTTGAATACCTCATTAGGCTCCATCTAATAATCAGTCCAGATTTGGGACTAAAAACTGCTCAACTCTTAGATGTCATGATAACACACACACACACGCATACACACTTCACACTGCTGTAATTCTTGATCCTTCAGGCGTAGGTGGCTAAATCAGCAAGGCACTGGGAGCGCCCACTGAGCACTGATCCCCCCCCCCCCCCCCCCCCCGCCATTCCTCCACAAGTTGATCCACCACCTCTTCTGCATTATATGTCTCCTTTTAGTGTTCATGCCTAGAGCATTCTGTAAATACTGTATATAGGTTCCTTTTTTATTCCTGGATCCCCCAATAGCAAATAAAATGAAAATGAAGCTGCTCAACTGTTAGTAGGAGGTAGAGATTTGATCAAGAACTAACACTGTCAGAAACAAATAGCCAAGTCAGACCACAAAACACAACTGAAATTGCATTGCCATTTATTGAATCAATTAACTGAACAATAATAGGCCTAACATTGTAAAATGTTTCGCCCTCACACGGTTCGGTAATTTATCAACAGTTCGATGTGCCAAGCATTGAACAAATGAAATGTGGTTATACTGTTCTACAGAAAAATATTCACTTTGTACTCGGACTGATTGTACTCAAGAGCTCAGACAGCAGTCAAACAGTTAAACAAGGAATCAAACCAAACTGTGGGCCTGCATGGAACATCAGAAAAAGGTTGCTTCAAGTAGACTTTAACTTAGGTCCTGTGAAATATATTATAACGTACATAAGGAAATACGCTTAAAATTATACCTTGGCTTCACTTGTTGCTCCTAAACCCACTCAAAATCATTCGCAGGTAAAGTGAATGCTTCGGAGAACACCTTTAATATCTAACGTTCCAGTTACCGCTCAAGTTTTCTGCAGCCTTAATTTTTTATTTCCTTGCTGTATCACCGGCTGCATTATTTATGCTGTATGTTTCTTTGCCACCTCTACTATAATAAAGTAAACAATCAGATGTCATATAACAAACTAGCTCCCATGCTTACTCTCCAGTTGTTTTGATCTTACAATATCTCATCACAGGCAATCCAGGCTCAACAATTACAAATATTCTAATTTTTAGAAACATAAAAACTACAATAGAAATGGCTTACAGTGTAAGTTGTTCTTACACCCTATTCAAATATTCAAGTGTTATGTTTCTCAAAATTTCTATGCAGTTGCTCACACATTTCCTTGTGTGGAACATCTTTGTCTTTCAAAGCGCTTCGTAATAATTATAGCCCAAATTACTTTTGACTTCTGAGCATGTAGTAGATTCACAGCATACATGTCATGTTATCTCCTTGAATATGCAGATGAAGCAAACAATTTATGCAAATAGGCCAGTAGCTTTTGTCATTATAAATGACTCAGCCACTGAAATCTCAAGCTTTCAAAATAATATAGCAATGTTGCTAATTATTTTATCACTGCAATCGTAACTTAATAAACTCACATTTCACATTGGACATTTTATTCGTATATTTATTATTCCAAATTTTTGTATCCGTCAAAAGATCTTCCCATCTAAGTATTGCCATTGTCATTTCTTCCCATTTGTGTGGAACAGTAGCAAATCTTTCAGCTCTAAAAACCGCCTTATGTCGCACAGATCAGTAAGACAATGAGACAAAATGAATCCGACCATGTGACCTGACCCAATCATCAAGTATCAGCACTTGCTGAAATACATGTGTGAGCGAATTATCATCACAGTTGACTTCTGTCTCTTATTTCCTCTTGGTCTAAGTTGAGCAGTATTGCATGTGACTCCCCGCCCCCATGTTTCTTGATATTCGCTGTCCATCATGCTGCACAATTGTGCCACATGTCTTTTTGATTTAACAGGGATTTGAAAATATAAAAAAAATATCCCATGATTACAAATTTAAAACAACTGACAGCTAACAGAAATGTTACTGCAAGATAAGCATAATTCCCTCGGGAATCAATTTCTGTAGAAATAGTGTGTGAATGCTGAGGCTGACAGAATGTTCATTCATTCATCATTTTTTTTTTTTTTTTACTTTCAGAAACTCAGACTTGCACTCACATTCAGAAAACATTAAATTGAGGTTCGTCTATATGCGCTGCGACTGAATGCAGACCAATCCAGGGTCATCTGATCCGATAGGGTTCGTCTCGTTAATGTGATCTGAACAGAATTAAGTGGTTAAAAAAATAGATGAACAGTTACATATTTCTATGGCACATTTTGGAATGACACATGAAGTGGGGTTAACCATCACGTAACTCAAAGAATAAGAATGAAATCTGGGCTCACAAAGAGAACAAGGTTTTCTCAGTGCGGCTTAAGGGTTTCAAAGTTTTTGGTGATCTGACGCTGTTTAATTCAACTCTTCAAAATATCCAGATATAAGACATAATATATTCCCTGTGAAGGAATCACACCTTTAACAATGTGATGGATTGACCTCAAAACTTCGAGTCAAGGTACAGCTTGGAAAATGAACAAATGATGAGGAATAAGTAGTTGAATTATATCCTCTTGACACCTGACTGAGAACGTCTCATAAATTCATAGACCTCATCTTTTTAGCATTCGTATATTTCCCTCCTAAGGTGAAATGGCCAAATTGTGTAGGTAGAGTAGAATGGGTAGAAACGTTGAAAGCCAGGCAATGTTATTAGCCACCTACATTCACCATTGCATTTCAAATTGTACTTCTGGTGACATTGCTTTGACTTTGATATAGATTTCAATTGACAACATTCTCTGACTTTTCCTGTCCTGACCCTCTGTTTTCTGTCTCTTCTTATGTCTCCACTGTCATTTTTCTTTTTCTCCCTCAGGGTGGGATGATTGCCCTTCTGCTGTCCATCCTGTGTCTGGTCCTCATTCTCTACACCCGCCGACGCTGGTGTAAACGCCGCCGGATCCCTCAGCCTCAGAAGAGTGCCAGCGCTGAGGCAGCTAATGAGATCCATTATATCCCCTCAGTGCTGATGGGAGGCCAGGCCCGAGAAAGCTTGAGGAACTCCCGGGGTCAGGGGCCAAACTCCAGTGGTACCCTCAGTATCCGAGAGACTCCAATTCTGGATGGGTACAAGTAGGGTTTAGAGTCTAAAAGATGGCATAATGTTCATTATATAATAATTGAATAAGTAACACTTATGTTGAACTCAATTGCTTAACACTCATTGAATGCTATGATATTGCCAGGTACGAGTATGACATCACAGACCTGCGTCACCATCTGCAGCGAGAGTGTATGAATGGGGGCGAGGAATTTGCAAGTCAAGTCAGCCGTACCTTGGATTCACTGCAGGGTTGCAATGACAAGAATAATATGGACTTGACTCCTGGTAAGTTGATCAGAACTGTTGAAATAAAACGAATATCGAGTCTACTTACAGGTACGAAGCAGAAGAACAGTTAAGAACATATTTTCAATAATAACCGTATTTTCCGCACTATAAGGTGCATCTAAAAACCTCCAATTTTCTCAAAAGACGATAGTGTGCCTTATAATCAGGTGCGCCTTATATATGGACCAATATTGAGCCACTACAGCAGGTGTGTCCAAAGTCCGGCCCGCAGGCCAAATGAACAAAATTTTAAAATGGGCCATTCATTGAAGTTGCGCTTTATAATCTGGTGTGCCTTCTATATGGACAAAGTTTTAAAATGGGCCATTCATTGAAGGTGCGCCTCATAATCCGGTGCGCCTTATATTGCAGAAAATACGGTAATACATGAAGTGATCCCATACAAGACTCTGTTGTGAGCTGTAGCAAACTAGCTCAATATGAACTGCTAATCGGGGCTATCAAGCGTGTTCCTCTCTCGAAGCGGGGAAAAGTTGGTGGTGCTGAACAGTCTAAATGGCTTCTGTGCTGTAGCTACGTCTCAAAACGTTATGTAAATGGGCTGCAGTGCAGTGGGTAATTCCCCAAGTACAGGGCTTTTCCAGATAAGTGGTGCACTTTAATCGGTGTTTAAAAAAAAAAAAAAAAAAAGGACCATTAACACACTAATTTCGACACCCCCAATATCACTTTTGTCCTGCCTCAAGTGGTAACCTTGGAATGTTATTATAAAGGGTTAATACGAACTTAGGTAATTTTGGTCAGTAATTATCTGGTTATCTTTGTTGTATGTGTGTTTTTTGGTGTGTGAGTGTGTTATATGCATGATGTCACAAGAGTTCACTCCCACACAACAATAAGGTTGCGGTGTCAAATCTTTCTTTTCTGGTCCCACCTACAGACCAAAGAACATGGATGGAAGATGAGTGAAAGTGTGTGTTTTGAGTTAATGTCTACTCTGTGACTAACAGATGATCTTTACCAGGGGTGTCAAACTAATTTTTGTCGCGGGCCACATCATAGTCACCTTTTCCTTGGGAGGGCCATTATGATTTTCAACACAAGTAAATGTATGAACACCTCATATTATATACAATAGAAGCTACAAAAAAAATAATCTGACAATTAGTTTTCAAATCAGACTAGTAGAAACTTTTCAAATATTTTAAAAATATGATTTTTTAAAAGTGAAGAGAATTTGCAATTTTTGTAATGACATTAATTTGATGCATTTGTCTTCGTGGGCCACCAAAAATAATGTGACGGGCCGTATCTGGCCCCTGAGCCTGGACAGTAATTGCAGAATATGTATCTGTTGTTTCCACTGTCACTTTATTGCCTGATTACAACAATATAAAGCACACAGCAAAAAAAAAAAAAATCCACACTTAATAATTCTGTTTTAATTCCAAAATATTGAGAATTTGAATCAATTGATGCCTCTATGCTGTGTACATTCATTTATTTTCAGTTTTTACATTTCTTCCCTCCACAGTGAGTGATAACAAGCTGCCTCTATGCTGTGTACATTAATTTATTTTCAGTTTTTACATTTCTTCCCTCCACAGTGAGTGATAACAAGCTGGCTCTAATGAACAAATATAAAGACAATATCATTGCCACCAGTCCAATCGACAGTAACCACCAGCAGAACACCTTGCTTCCACACAACACCTCCACCAGCCAGCGCAAACGTCTCTCCAGCAACAATCGCAGTGAGTCACTCTCTCCCACAGCTCTAGCATTTTGACACAGAGAAAATATTTTTAACACCCCCATTCCCCCATAAACAATGTGTTTTCGCTGCTACATTTTTTATTGCTCCTCTGATAGTGTGGAGGTTTGTGTGCATCTTGTAAAAAAAAAAAAAGAATATAACAGGTTTGTACAGTATCCCGTCCTATGATGAACGTACATTTTCTCAGCATGAGCTTTGTTCTTGTAGAGAGGCATCCTTCATTATGCATTGTTTTCACAATTACAGTGTCCCGTCATGTTAATATGATGTTTCTGACATCCTTTTGTCAAAATAACCCAAGGCTCATGAATTACAGCAGCAAAAGACATAAACTAGGGAAAGGAAATAAATTGCCATGCCTGCGTGTTTTTCCTCCGGGTACTTTGGTTTCCTTCCACATTCCAAAGACATAAATAATGGGCTGATTGAGCACTCCAAATTGTCCGTAGGAGTGACTTTAAGTGTGAATGGTCTATGTGTGCCTTGTGATTGATTAGCAACCAGTTCAGGGTGTACCAGATGAATTGATGGATGTTTTTTTTAAGTGCTCTATAAATGAAATGAGATGAGTCAGATCTGGATACTGAACGTAAAACCCAAACAAAAATACAGTCTAAAAAGAAAACCAAAACATTCTCATATGGTTGGAAATGCAGTGTAAGAAAAGAACCAAGACATTCTCAAATTCCTCTACGGGAAAGGAGCCTTATGTTTCCCATTCTCCTACTCATCTTTGAGCCTCTGTATCTAACCCTCTGTAAGATTTATTTGCTTTGCTTAGGTGTGCTCAGTTTCAAACCCCATAGTGTGAACCTATGTTTCAAGCTCACTTATTTATTTTTGTTCACAAGATAATAGCTCTCCCAGGCTCTTGTAATGAACAAACTCTTCTTGGCTCCCTACAGTTCTTCTTGCAAACTGTGTCTCACTAAAAATATAAGACAGATGGAGTATTACTGAAGAGAACTTTCAGCCTCAATGACCATTAAAAGTGCTTAACTGTTCTAATAGTTCTACTGCTTTCCCGTCGTTTTGAATTAGAAATATACTTTGACCTAGCATTTTAAACCTTTTTAAAGTAGACCTCCGTTATAATCCATTTTTGCTATAGTTTTATAAATATATCCAAATGAGCCTGCGACATGATTTAAAGTTGACATTTATGCAGTTTGCCATTTGCATGCAAATACCTTTGAGAGGCCAAAGCATGCAAAAATGAGCAGGTTTGAATTTGGTGCCAATGCTATTAAAGTATGTGCCCGCTTCGGGGTTGCGTCCCGCTCAACTCGGAAAAATTGACTGAAGGTGACAACACATAGCATCTAAGATGTAGCATCTGTTGCCTATTTCAGAAGAGTTGAGGAATAAACTGCGTCAGTTTATTTTTGGAGAAACTCCAAAGCACTTTGGAAGCAGAATTTTGCTGTGTTCAGCACATTTCATGTAGGATGGCTTGCTCTGTCAAGTCAACGTTACTTTCACACATGCTACAAATGCATTTTTTGGTTCTAAGTGAGACAGCCAAACACACATACACACACACAACACACACACAGTTCAGAATGAATACATCAGAGTATTTTGAGAATCAGCCGGGGAAAGGCCTT
This sequence comes from Syngnathus floridae, assembly GCF_059516105.1. NCBI lineage: Eukaryota > Metazoa > Chordata > Actinopteri > Syngnathiformes > Syngnathidae > Syngnathus > Syngnathus floridae. Next base: position 10,218,983 of record NC_142426.1, read on the forward strand.
GCTTAGTCCCCTTCCGAGTGCTCCCTGGGTGACCATAAGATTGCCAGAAAAATATTCCTCCAGGGAGACTGGAACGTTGCCCTGCCATGGCCACAATTCTGTCCACAGTGACCTTATGGTGTGGCAAAAATTATAAAGCTAATTCACCACACATTTCATAGTGTATTTCACAGAAGAAGACCCTAGTCTCCACAATTGAACTATTATAGACACATTGTTTTCATTATTATTTGATATAATTATGAGGACAGATTCCAGATGTCAAATGAGGCTTGTCGTGGTCATCCCACATGGATGGCTTTTACGATGGACTCCACAGAGTTCCAGAGACCATGGGGTCTTAGAAGACCAGCTGAGCCTGCAGCACATGCACTGCCGGAGCAAAGTCAAACAACAGACAGGTTGGATAACGGCTGCAGGACATGCACTGTTGGAGCTGATGATTCAATTGGCGACCGCAGGAACTGAGCCAACTTTACCAGTGGCAGATGGTGGCTACAGGATGTGGAAAAGGGTCGAAAGACCATCACTGGACATGCGCTGCTGTAGCAGGGAGAGATGACAGTTGTAGAATATGGTTACTGGAGCAGGGTGTTAGACCTGTGAGTGAAAAAGTCTACCACATGGATGCAATTCTGAACTGATACTGTATGTTTTTGAGCTTACAAGCGAGGGGAGCGGGTACGGATCCCTAAAAAAAAAAAAAAATTCTCCAATGTCAAGCATGGCATACTTGGTGTACGCTTTAATCAACTTGATTTTTACATATGTATGGATGGTTAGTTAGATAGATAAATCATTTCAAACTCAAAGGTTCCTTTTAAAACACTTGTCATGAGGCAACATCAGCTTGAATTTTATTTCCCTTCACATTTATCTCGCTGATTCAGCAAATCATTGCTGCTTTTGAAAGAGCCCCCAAACAACTACTCTCTCTCTGTCTCTCTCCCTCACACATATTATGAAATGCAATCCGTTAACTCTTCTAAAACAAGCCTCAGGACACACCCTCTAAATATAGAGAAAGCCTCGGGTAAAAGACTTTCAGTTGAATTGTATTATGCAAATACGGAAAGAGCAGTTTAATCATCATAACATACTCTATCAAAGTTTATCCTTAAGATCATAGTTGAGCATTAAAATATTTGCTTAGTCCGTCATCCTACTTGGAGAGACAAGGAAAATATTCTCACATCAGTATAAACTCATAATCTTCCAAATAGGATTAAAAATGAATACATAGCTCTGGATTATTCAGTAGTTGATCTTGTACTTCTCCTTGGCATTACAATAAGATTCTCACAAGGTCATTATAGTGATTTTTTTTTTGTGAAGTTAAACAAAGCTTCTCTCTACAGGGCTATTTTCAACTTTTTTTAATATATTTTTGTTTGTTTGTGAATCCAACAGCAGGTTCAAGTTTCTTGAACCCAGATGGAGATTCTGGCACTGAGGCTGACAGTGAGCCTCAGCTGGCTTTTTACACCGACCCAAACCGCAGTCGACGCCGGAGTCGAGGTATGAGAAATGGTAACGCCAACAGCGCATGGGGCTCAGGGGGTAAGAAGGACTTACACTTGAATTTCTCTCACCGCTTGATGGTGTCACCTCCCCAACGCATGACACGTATCAATGGTGATTGTAGCAGGTTGTTGGTTACAGTGTTGTCTGCTCATGATTCTGACTTATTATAGATATAATAAGTTAAATACATACATTGGTGTTCACGGTATGAAACAGAATGGTTGTGAGCATGTACAATTGACATTGCATCTGCTAATACAGTTCTTTAGAGAAAAAAACAAGACAAGATCAGTGATTAACTTTTTAATACATTGCATTTCAAGATGTTGAAACACCACATTTTGAAATATTACCCATCAATATTATTTCTATGGAGAATGGGTTAAGTGCTGTCAAAGCACAGTCTTGCAGCACGCTTCATCTTTTTGCATGCCATGTTCTTGCAACTTTGATCATGTGCTCTAATGATACGTATAAACAAGCTGTAATATATGTATGTGAGGCAAAGAAGAAAATAAATGACAATTTCCTTAAAATAAACCGCTGTCAAAAATATTTACAAAGCTTTTGCCTCCAAGCCAATTATTCCAAGGTAATTTGCACAGGTATCGCAAATATAGCAAAGCTTCTATAGATGTGCAGCTATCATCTTTAATTAAAACTGGGTTGTAGGAGAATATACAGTAAACAGCTCACCGCATGCATTTTCTTAGATCCTGAAGAAAGAATATTTATTTACAAGGAAGGATAACACTGACTGAAAACATTGAGGGCTCTATTTTTGCACTCAGAGCAAGTTTAGTGCAAAGCACGGTCAAATTGTGTGCATGGGTGTAGTTTTCTTTTTGGCATTTTTGGAAACGAACCTAGTTAGAAATTAGCATTTGCACCGTTATGGGCATTAACACAGCTGACTAGCTTCTCGGCCAATAGAAGTGGCCCCTCGCATTTCCTTTAAAATCACCTCGCGAGAAGTGACATTGCACAAGCTAAAATAGACTCGCTGGAGACCATGCAGAAGATTGATTTTTTTTTTTTTTTTAAGAACTGCAACACTTGCAGATGTAATGTTGGCCATGGCGGTCACATATCACAGCTGTGAAGCGGGCGCCACCTTCCACCCCGATCATTTGTCTCCATGTGAGTGTATTTTGTCAGGGTGGGTCAAAACAGAAACGCAAAATGAACAGCGTTTAAAAAAAAAAAAAAAAAAAAAATCCCAATCTTAACAGTTTTAGAGTCAAAGCCATGAATTATTTTTATCTCTGCATCCTTCCTTGGATGGTAATACTCTAAAATAGTTATTTCAGCCCCACCGTGTCTCATTTCAACCTCCCAAAGGCCTTGTATATTCGCCCAACAGCTCTATTTATTGGTGGCAATTGTTTTGGCTTCCTTGGATAATGACTTGGTTTATGTTGCATGAGTGATGGGATGTGGGAGCAATAAAATGAAATCAGCACTTCATATGTCAATGTCTATCTGTCCCCATTCCTCTGTGTTTGTTCCTAGCAGCAGGTTCCCCAAGGAGCCCCATCAATAAGACCACACTGACTCTAATCAGTGTCATCAGCTGCGTGATGAGCCTGGTATACTGCTCTCACATATCCTGCAGCCTCTCAGTACGTGTAATCCTGCATGTGCCGGAGCACCTCATTGCTGACGGTAAGGCTTTCAAAGCAGCCTAAGATCGGGGATGCATTTGCCTCTGTCGTGCTTAAAATCCATCTGGGGGGGGGTATTGGGCCGAGGTGATATTTTTGTGCAACTCCACAGAGAGTTCGACTCACTGGGTTACTAACCGAGTGCAGGTGTTTGAGAGGTGAGCCGCTGATTTGCTTTGCGCTCTGTGAGACAAAGGTAAATGCCAGGTCAGCCACCCCACCCCTCTGTGTTTTTCATGTGAGACAAGACAACAGATGTGCTCTCAAAGTATCACAGCATTTTGAGGCCAGGTCACAGAGAACACGCATAGGAAGTCCTTCATCTTACTTCTACTTGCGCTACTTTGGAGTAGAGACAATGTCAAAGACCCACATCGCTCAGTTTTTTGCTTAACAAATGCATTAGTGAGGTTTCAAAGTAAAACGATCGACGATGTGTCCATGTATCGCATACAAAGTGTGCAGTGTTACATCTGCAGGTACAAATTCGGATAATTTCCTTATTTTTAGCTAAAGGCACCTGGTTGTTTTCCTCATTCAGGCCCCAGCTTGCCTACTGGGAAAATGCAGCTCATTGGCTGTCATTTTAGTGAAAGCCAGGATTACCACTTGCCGAGCAGAATATTTAGCTGGCTCACCGCATGACACAGATCTGCCCCTAAAATGAGCTCATACCAGTAAGACTGGTAAAAGGTACCGTATTTTCCGCACTATAAGGCGCATTGGATTATAAAGCGTACCTTCAATGAATGTCCCATTTTAAAACTTTGTCCATATATAAGGTGCACCGGATTATAAGGCGCACCTTCAATGAATGGCCCATTTTAAAACGTTGTCCATATATAAGTCCATATATTTAAACACGGCTGCCGTAGTGGCTCAATATTGGTCCATATCTAAGGCGCACTGGATTATAAGGCTTTTGAGAAAATCGGAGGTTTTTAGGTGCGCCTTATAGTGCGGAAAATACGGTAAATGGGCTGTCACTTTGAATAGCGCTTTTCTACATTTACTACTCAAAGCGGTTCCTCATTCATCTACTAATGACATGCTATCAGGAGCAACTGGGGGTCCAGTGCCTTCCTCAAGGAGACTTCCACATGGTCACAATGAGATTTAATCCCCAGCCTCTGGGTTGAGAGACGACCACTCTATACACTCTACACTATATTAATCTTTGCAATATTTAAAAATGCCCCAGACATGTTAATAAGACAACAGTTTCAAAATCGTAAAGATTGTACATTTCCTTGAATAAATAAAGATTCCCTCATATTCCCCGTGCCCTACAATCATATCACCAGGGGGGCCACTGCTGAGGATTAAGGTTATTATTATTTTTGAATCATGTATCTGTGGCCAAGGGTGAGGTGCTTGCTCAATGGCATTTTTCAACAGCCACACGAGCTGGCAGTGTCGATATATTATAGACTTACGAGCCTCAGTCATCTATCATGCGGAGGTCTGATTTGATTCAGGGAGTTGCTGCTTGCCAATGTTACACACTAGCCCGCCAGGGAGACATTAAAATTCAAGGGAGTTGTCCATGGAGGAAACTTTGAAAGGAGAGATGAAAGATGGCGAATTTGCCTGTTGAATTACAAAACCAGGATCGATTTAGAATGTTTCCATAAATGTCTCCACAATCTTATCAGACTTGATTTGATGCCACGGTGAATCAAATGAAAGTCTGTATTCTTCTACTGGAGGAGAAAGCTATTAATGCCAACAGCCTTTACAAAAATGAAGAGATAATTGTTGACCACAATGTGGAAAATTGTCTTTTATTTCAAGTACAAAAGAAAACAAAACAACAAACACGAAAATATCATAAATGCAAAAACAGGACAACTGTGACATGCATTAATAGGCACTCTGTCAGTGACTGTAATTTTGTGATATAACGAATTTAAATGCTAACTGATGTGAAGTCAGATGCAGATCATTCTATCAGACAGCCTTGTGCTGCAAGATCATCACAGGTTGTGCTAAATCAAAATGGGGAAAAGGTTAGAGAGATACTCAATCCCAAATGATACTCTGGTATCTGCTAGGAGCAATTGTAGTACCAAAACATTATTTATTGGTTAAACAGTAGATCGATCAGTCAGAGACAACTTCGCAATACATAATAGTCGCTTATCACAGATCTTATTTGCAATGAAACATAACAGTTCAGCAAAAGTTCAGATCAGTCCGTAACAAAATTTCTGATTTCGTCGATGTCCCACTCGACATGAATCATGTGTGTAGTTGTGTGGAGACAATCTTTCACGAGTCTTCTCTGCCTCAGGGGACAAGAGCAGGTAATGGTGGGTTGCCTTCGTACCCGAGGCTTATAGTGTGGCTGGAGAAGTAAACACAACACACAGTGGCTTGTGAGAACTCCTTGGGCATATACTGAGCTTTGAAGACTTTCTGTAAGGTTCACTGCTAAAAGTTCAATGTCCCATCTGCTTTACATTCTGTCCAAGTCTGTTCTCAAGTTGGATTTCCATTTCTCTTGAATGCAAAAGTGTGGTCAGCAGAGGGTCTTATTTTTATGATTTAATAATTTAACATTAATTTATGTCGAATAACTTTACCAGAAGTCATATCTGCAGTTTCTCATTATTAATCTGTATAGTTTTTTCTTCTCTATCAACATTGTTCCTTTCCATCTGTGCCCTCCCCCGGCTTTAGGGTCAAGGTTTATCTTGCTGCAAGGAAGTCAATTGGATGCCTCTGACTGGCTGAACCCGGCGCAGATCTTGCTGTACTATCAGCAGAATGCCAGTGGGCCGTGGGTGAACGAACTGTGTGGACGACGCCTGCTGGACCCCTGTGAGCACCAGTGTGATCAAGAGACAGGTGAGCCTTACAACAGTCAACACTAGGGAAGCATTATTTATGCTTTGGGAATTTTTTTCGTCACCTGGAACTGTAGCCAGAATTAAACTCAAGCATATATTTCATGATTAAAAACAACAAAAAAGGATCTCACTCATGTAAAATGACCTTTAAAATGGTCCAGCTAAATCTCCGAGCTAAATCTATACGCGGCTTGGCCGCCAAGCTGCATGGAAACTTGAGTGCAGCTTCTAAGTCTTATGACAGTCTGATTTTTACTAAATAATAATACCTTGAAGAAAAACATCTTAAAGGATTTACAGTTGAGTGAAAACGGTTTCCAGGTGTTTGACGCATGTGACATGCAACCATATTACGGTCAGATTTTTAATAAATAATAATACCTTGAAGAAAAACATCTTAAAGGATTTACAGTTGAGTGAAAACTGTTTCCAGGTGTTTGACGCATGTGACATGCAACCTTAATTCCCTAAAAGATTAATTGTGAAAGCACATTTTTCAAGCTCGTTGAAAAATAATTGAGCCACTGCTCACCCTTTTAATTTTGAGTGGTTGCCAACTTTGTGGTTATATTCAGAACCCTTAAGCGAGTGTATTTTCCAAAAAATGCCACATCGCCATACACAAATATGACCAAAAAATGACTGCCTGTTTGTGTGATTTCACTCCATTTGTACATTTAAAAGGTAGATGTTCAATATTAAGCCCCATTTGATGTTTATTCATGTTTTCCAGTATTTCCATAGTATTTCCATTTCCTTCCTAAAATTAAACCAATTCTATCAAAGTGTGATTGATTATAAAACTTTTTGGCGTATTCCATGGGCCATGCAGAGCACAGAAACAACTCTTTTATGCAAGCTTTCACTGCAAGCTGTTCAGCGTTTTCCAGCACTCCTGTGGGAATTATACTAATCGAGTCGGGGAAACGTGTAGCATAGCACAAATGCAAAAAGGAGCAGAGGAGAATTTATCGAATGAATGGTATTTTTGTGCCCTTTTTGCTATGGCAGACTGTCCTTACTATGGAGTTTTAGAATCCAAACTGTTGCGGTGGGCGCGAATCCGCTCATGCAATGAATTGATACGTCCTCAGTGTAATCCACGAGTGAAAATACAGTCATTGAATTTAATCTCTTTATTGGAGTGGGCTTGGTTCCCATTGGGTCCTGTACAACTAAAACCCTGTTATATTTTTTCAATAGACAGACACACAGACACTTGGCTTAAAAACTGCCCTATGTTTGTGCACTAGATTTAAGCTGGGCATGTCACACCGCAGCAGCAGCAGCAGCAACAGCAGCTTTAAAATGTGCTTTTATGTTTCTATTTCTTATGATGGATATTCTCTGAGAATGTCACTGTATAGCATTTGAAGTATTTCAGTGACATATCGTGCTGTCATTTAAAAACAATGCTATTGAAAGAAAAAAGTTTATTTACAGTTTGTGAAATTCAGTCTCCAAAATATTTTAACTCTTCCATTGTTCTGCAAAATATCCATGCAATTTAACATCGTTTTACATGTCATCGTGGAATTCAAGGCCTTCGAGCAAAATCGTGTGAAAGTCGATAGAGACGCTCCCTTAGCAAAAAACAAAAAAACAAATGTGACACTGATGTGCGATGTGAGCAAGACTGCAAAATTTTGCTGTAATGGCATGACAGAGATTGAGTGTGATGCACAGTGTATTGAATGAAATTCTCTAATTTGATGCTGAATAAATTTGGCTCGGCTGCGACGTAGTATCTTGCCTTTGAATTGCCGATAATCAACAGCCATAGGAAAGAAAATCAACTTAACCTAACATTATACCCCACATCATATATTATATACTCATGTGAAGCTACTGTACATCATGATTTATTCAAGCCAGCCACCACATTCAACATCCAAATAATGAGAACAGTGTGCTGATGAAACAGAATTGTAGAATATTGTGTTGTTTAATGAGCTCATCATCCCGCTGTGCCTGTGATTATATTTTGATCTTTACTTCCACTAAATCAACTGTGCTCCCTTTAAAACAGAATATCTATGACCTATCTATTATACATCTATTACTAGTACCGGTCGACAAAATATTTTTGTGTTAATGCCGATTATTCTGCCAGTACATTTAAAGATAGAAGATTTCATAGACTGCTATTGATTTAGTTATTAATGATCTTCGTTCACCAAGATGATTGTTTAATTCTTAATGAATTATTCATGTTTTAAGCAATGTATGATTTTCTTTTCCGAGAAGGGTTCAAAAAATGGAGTCAAAGTACACCGGGTTTCAAAATACTAATTTTGACATTACAGACACTTATTTTCATGCAAAAACATGTAAATTTCTTCACTATATGCATTTTGTGTCAAATACGAAACGTTTCAGTAGTATAGGCTGCATAAGCTAATATTGTTCAAATTGTGTGACAAATTTTGAAAATGTATCACAGGTATAGGAATTTGTGTTTTGTTATAAACTCCAATATGGCTCAGCTTAGCTTTATATACTGGTGTTCCATTCAAGTTCAAGGCAACGGAAAACATGGACATTAACTTATCTCGATGTTCCGTTCCCATTCAAGGCAATGGACATTAACAGCATCACTAAACCCATGCAGCTCAAAAGGGCGTGTTATATCTATCAATTTGTATCTACGACTGTTAGTCATATTCACCGTCCCCCAAAAAAGAAATAAAAACACAAATACTCTATTTTTTGTTTTTTATAAGACAGTCAAAAGAAAAACATTGTGCTTGACTTCACATGTTGTTCGTGCCCTTGAATACTGATATGTCATGACCATCTTAAACGGAAGACACATACAGTATATTGTTTTGTTTTTTTTTAAATTCATTTTACGTGATGACAGTGGCTGTAAAATACATGCACACCCTCATTCAAATGTTTCTACAAATCGATCAAATGAGGAAACTCCGGCCATTGCGGCCCAGCAGGCTGTGGGTTTCTTTTCCTATAAGCTTAAGGTCACCTTGTAATTAAAAGAAATTCCATTGGCAAATACAAGACTAGACACAAAAGAGGGAACACCAGATATTTATCAAGCTTTAGATTACTGCTCCATGTTCCCATCAAGACCTAAATGTGGGATCTTTGGAGGTAAACTTAAATAGTTGAGGACTTTTTAGTGGCTGTCAGTCTTTTACTTGAAGTCTCTTACTCTCCTCGTGCATTTTTCAAAATTAAATTGCGACTCTCATTCTATCAAAATCCTGTTTCTTGCTTCTAATGGGTTAAGTTTCCTCATGACAGCCATCATTATGAATACTGTTTTTATATTTCACACTTTTCCCCAACATATATCCGTGAAAAAAAAACAGTGTGTCTGTGTATGCGTGCTTACTTGTCTGGATGGTTGCATGTACGTGTGTGGAGGCGCTGCAGGGAGAATGCTGCGTTGCTATAGATAGCTTAAGTCCAATCCTCTTTTCTGCAAGAAAAGATACCGATGAGAGCTGAGATGCGCTGTGGCAACATCTGTGCTGCTTCTGCAATCCATTAAAGGAGATGAGGGAAGCTTTAACACATGGGGCCTCCTTCGCCGCAGAACCTGAAACCAGGTTATTTGGGTGTACCAATGCTATTTGGACTCACTCCCACCCTTACTATAGTTTAGTGTGTGTGCCCATGTGTGTGTGTGTTTGATGTTTGTGCTATTAGACTTTAAACAAAGCTGCATAATGGTTATGTTTGTGCACATTTCCAAAGCCATTCATCAATTGTAACAAGCAAAGGAAATGCAGTACTTTGCATTTCCTATACTTACAATCCAGTTATGGATGATCTATTTTTTTTGTGTGAAAGTAATGTTTTAATTCGGCCACTATCCATCAAGCTCTGTTTGTCGTAAAAATTATTTTTGAATAATAGTCTCATTGCAACCGTTGTGAATATGAAGCGGTTTAGAAAATGGATGGATGCATGTCTTAATTTATCCTATTTTGTGAATAGCACCAACAAAAACTTTCATCCTAATTTATTCACTTCCACAAAAGTCTGATCTATTGTCATGAAAATCAAAAAATATTACTGACATCTACCTACTTTGTGTTTCCCTTTTCTTTTCGCTCGTAGTTTTGGAGAGGATACACCTTTATGTAGTATGTGGAGAGCACACAAACCAAAACTTCACTTCTAATGTGGTGTTGTCGAATGTTCAAATTTACCCAAGGTAATGCTTAGCTGTAGTAGATTGAGTCAGTACATTTCTTTTTTTTACAGGAGAATGCATTTGCCTGAATGGCTACATGAAGGACCCGGTCCACAAGCACCTCTGCATCCGTAGTGAGTGGGGGCCCAATCAGGGGTAAGGACACATTCTCACATTTGGGTTACTGCTCAATTCTAGGGGCATGCAAAGGGTGGGGATGATGAGGTGGGAGCCACGGGCACCCCTTGGGAGCGGGGGTCATCCATTGAACCCCATTGATTGGCACCAAATGATATGAACAGGCATATGTGATTGAAGAGTGATAACGTTTTTAAAATCTGCCATCACAGACTCTGCATATTTATTTATTTGTTTATGTATTTATGTATGGGGGGGTGGCTGGTTTGCTATAGTGGGAATTTAATGTTTCTATTTTAGTTTGATGCATAAAAAGAAAATTGTAATACTTTGTATATCAGTAGAGAAGATTATTTTTTTTCATTTTCATTTTAGATGTGCTAAAAACTAATAGCAACAAAATATACTACACCACCTGTCGACTTTATCAACTAGACGTACGCAACATACCGACGGGAGTATGTAGAGATACACCACACATTGTGATAATGTGCATTTTATCATGCTCTGACTGGAAGAAATGACTTGCAGTCAGACATTTGTAACATCACATCGCTCGCATACCATATACAAATTACTATCAGCCCTCTTGCTTTCATTTCAGGTTGATTTCATTCCTTGCTTTTTGTCTCTTATGATCTCTCTCTCTCTAATGACTTCTTCATGTTTTTTTTTCATCATAGGCCTTGGCCTTACACCATTTTCCAGCGTGGTTTTGATCTTGTGATGGGAGAGCAACCCTCTGATCGTATTTTCAGGTATGATGACCCTTAAAAAAAAGAAAAATTAAAACTAATAGTGTATTCCATCATCAATTGATATGTGAAAGGTTTTATATAGTGGCTGAAAAATCTTCATTAATACTTCAAAAGGTGTGACTATACGTTGGGAACGAGATTTCATATTTTCTTAGGTTAGGGTCCCTTGTGTTCTCAGATGACTCAAGAAACAACTTAAGAACTTTTACCAAGCATTATTATAATTCAGTAGCTAACCAGGCATTTCCTGTAAGAGCTCTAATTTGAAACCAATTCACACCACTCCTGGTGGACTACTTAGCGAACTGACACTAACGTCCCGATCATCACACAGCAACAGGTGATTAAGAAACATTACACAAAACAAAATAGTGTGATGAAAACAGACTATGCCTTGACTTGATATATATGTAGTATATGAAAGACTACTATCACGTTTGATCAAATTTTGTTTTCTTGTCATTAAAATAATTCCTTTTGTTACATTGTATTCGGGTTATATTTCAAAGACATTAACACTATTTGTTATGCTGTCATCTGCAGATTCACGTACACTTTAGGAGAAGGGATGTGGCTGCCTTTGAGTAAAAGCTTTGTCATCCCACCTGCAGAGCTTGCCATCAACCCTTCTGCAAAATGCAAGACTGATATGACAGTTATGGAAGATGCTGTAGATGTAAGGTGAGAAAAGAGAAGCGATAGAAAATTCTTGTAATGTTGACAATGCCTCTTCAGCAATTTTATGCTTTCATTTTTTTAACAAACCTTTTATAATCTTTTACCTATTTATGAAATATGTATTATCACACTACTAAGAATTGCATCTTCATGTGTATTTTTCATTTTTATTTGAAGTACTATGTTTGTAATGCTGCATGCTAATTGCTGTTTATAATAGTTGATGGAAAGAGTCAAATCTTTCTGTGATTTATCACAGAATGATAATGGTTAAGTAAATGACGCCTAATTTATCCTAGATGCAATTACCATATTTTCAGGACTATGAGGCGTACCAGACTGTAAGACGCACCTTCAATGAATGGGCCATTTTAAAACTTTGTCCTTATATAAGGCACACTGGACACATTAATGCATCATGTCAGATTTTTAATCCAAATCAAATCATTATCCATTTTATCTTTTTTATTTCAACTTCAGATGCAGCAAATTAGTTTATAATCACAAAATAATGATCCATAGTCTTTTTGATTCATGAGTCAAAGTCTTCAGCGGGCCACTTATGATTGATTTCATGACACAATGCTTCGGGCCAGTTTAAATTTAGGAATTTGGTCCATATATAAGGCGCACCGGTCTATAAGGCGCACTGTCGGCTTTTGAGAAAATTTTAGGTTTTTAGGTGCGCCATATAGTCCGAAAAATACGGTAAGACTTTTAACTTGTACTACACATCAGAAAGTTTATTTTTTTTATTTCCATTCTTCCACTTCCTTACTGCAATTGTTATCATTGCCTTTAAACCTGAACAGCATGGTGGCCTGATGGGTAAGAGATTGACTTGTGACTAGTCGAGAGTGTAGCTCGGGTCCTGCCGTTTTAACTGACAGTGTTCATTTAGTTGGATTGATATGCTGTTCAAACCCAATTTTACTTCTTTGGGGGAGCAGGCATGTTTTATACATTACAATTAACGGATCCAAGTGGGATTATTGACTCACGGCACACTGAATGTTTTAACGTGACTGCTGTTTTGAGAGCATTATGTTCTTGCATAAAGTATGTGTGAACAGGATGAGATTAAGCAGAAGCAGAAGATGTTGGATAATGTTGCCAGTGAGAATTGACTTTTAAGTCTATGCTAGAACATGCTTTGTAAACAACTTAGCGTGCACAGCCGTGTCAAATCCTGCCCTAATTTGCAGATTGTTATTTGCCCTGTGAAAATTATGCCAGGTAAAATTAGCCATGCTTAAATGAATACCCCCACATCACTTTATTTTAATGAGCATTGAACTCTGCACCAAGGACTATATTTTACCCCTTTGTCATAGTTTCGAGAGCTTGATCAAGTATAACTAGGGCAAGTAGTCCCAAGACAAACTCAAATCAGAAATACAAAGTTGGATGTCAAGTCGGTACTAAATGTCTTCAGCTGACATATTTCATAGGAAATGCGTTAAAGCACAGGTGTCAAACTCAAGGCCCGGGGGCCAGATACGGCCCGCCACATCATTTTATGTGGCCCGCGAAGTCAAATTGTGCATCAAATTCGTGTCATTACTAGAATTGCAAATTGTCTTCACTTTTAATAATATCTTCTTTTTAAATATTTGACCAGTTTTTACTCGTCTGATTTAAAACAAGTCATTTGTCAGTTTGTTTTGTAGCTTTTACTGTATATAATATGAGGTGCTCATACATTTTTTGGGGTTTACAGTCATAATGGCTCCCCGAAAGAAGCTATGACTACAATGAGGCCCGCGAAAAAAATGAGTCTGACACCTCTGCGTGAAAGGATAGAGTTAGTCTGTTATTATTGTAAAAAGCCTGACTACAAGCTAGAGAGATCGTGTGATGCATCAAAAGTTCATCATAGAAGTAGTTATCATTATCACCCACAGCCCTTTCAGATCAAAAATTAAAACAGTTTTAAATATATGATGTGTCATAAGGTAGAAACTGGAATGTGTAATCAGATTTTTTATTCCTTTGTGGAAAAAAATAAGGGTGAATCAGGGTCCAGAAACTAATGATGATGTATAAAAGGACATTTATGTTAAGAACCTGTTAACTAGTCCGATGAGAAATTTGCATTTTTGATTCCAATGTGAATTTATAGTAATTTCTCAGGAATAACACACACTCGGAAATTATACATCCATGTACATGTGCTCTAAAATTGTTGGCAAAAGAATATATGTTGTCATTGAACATTTAATTATTTACAGCAATGGGTGCAAGTGCATCCTTGCGTGTGTGTGTGTGTGTGCGCGTGAGTGCATGTACGTGCGTGTGTGCGTGAACTGTATGCCTGATTAATGTCTGTTAATTGCAGAGCAATTCCAGTATGGCACTGAAGCTTTCGAAAAATGGCAAATGAACTGGTTCTTAAATTGCTATTTTTACATATACTTCTGAGATTCCCATTTTGCAGTGTGCTTACATTTTGCTGGGCTGCTTTCATCTTCAGACAGCTGTGCCAATTAATGTTGTAATTAGAAGGTTACAAAATTTGCTTTCTTTAAACTCCCAATCATATGTGCTTGTTACATGTTCGACATTTGTATACTTTTTGTATCATTCTTTTCAGTATCATGTCTACCTTCAGTACATTTCAATGAGAGCTTCCAACTTGCACTTCCTGCAGATTTGGTTGCATGCAGTGATTTATATTTGGCGCAATGGGCTAAAAAAAAATAGCAGTCAAGAGACATACTGTTATTTGCATGCTAAGTTGATTTTAATTAGACTTTACATGATCAGGATTTTGGAGCCAATTATCCAGTTGAAAAAAAAAAACAAAAAACAATCACAAATCAGATCAAAACATAGACCAATACTACCAATCTATGTATTTAAGCAACTTTTTAATTTGCTGTATTATTGAGCTCTGCTCTTCTCAGGGAATTGTGACTGGCCCAGCCCACAAATAGCCAAAATATTTACTTAATTTTCACCCTTTGTTATGTATTGGGAAGCTAAAATTAATAAAACACCAGTAGAATTCAATGTATGTGCACGTGTGTGTACATTGTTCGAATGTCAGTGTTAAGATTTTAAGAATTTGGTGATTTTTAAAAATTTTTTGAAGTATTAATTAGTGAAATGGCAATGCATTGATTTAGTGACAGAAGTACACGCACAGTGACAGCTGTGAATTCATGCACTTATAATTTTGATTAGTGGCGGCTGCTTGTCATTCAAATGAGGGGAAGTGCGTGTGTGTGTATATATATATATTTTTTTCCCCCCCAAAAGCCTTCTCTGTATGTCAGTATACAATCAGATATGAAAAGCTCAGCCCTACATTCTCAACTTAAATGAAATAGTAATGATTTATTTATAACAGTCTTTTCTCTTCATTTTATAGCGTGTGTCTTGGCTGTGTGTGAGGCATCTAGTCCTTTGTGGGTCCACATAATTATTTGCCCAACACATTTTTGCCCCCCCCCCATCCCAAGCCCATCCCAAAGGGCCTTGTGTCGAGTGAGTTTCTGTTTTCTCATTGGTTAAGCTACAATAATTTTTCATTGGTTCAGCTCTATGTGGACTGAGCCTCGATTCACGATAGAGGACAATAATAAAAAGTCACTGTCAAGGTGCACTTTTTAAGAAGAAGAAAAAAAAGGAATGCTTGATTAGTTAATATGAAGTGGGCTTTTAAATTCACACAACAGTGATTGCTCTCTGGTTTAAGAATATAATGAGAGTGTCCCTCTTTCCTGTGTAATAATACTTACAAAATAATTTAGTATTGATACTTGCTGTGAGTTTCATCATCTGCAGACACCCTGCTTAATAGGTCCCCCCTGCACTAGTGTCAACAAAGCAAAAAGCAATTATAATAGAAAAATTGGTTTCTCAGAGATAATTTTTTTCAATGAAATAAAAAGAAGCAACCGATTGTCTTTTCACAGAGGGAAACTAAGATAATGTGGCTTTAGCTAGCAGACTACAGTATATACTGCATTTCCAAGAGTATATGAAGAGGCATAATCTGATACAGCATATGATCTTTGGCATGGATACATCATGCATTTGCAGAAATAGCTGACATATCTGCGAGGAGAACAAGGAATTTTGCATTTTTTGTTGTCATCGCAAGGATTGCAGTACCGTTAATTGAATTTGAATTCCATTGGATGAATTATTCATTGGCGACTTACACAAAACATTGATGAGAAACATAATACAAAAAGATACATAAGGACAAAAGATTTAACTATTTAGAGTAGAATGTTCATGCAACACACATACTTTTTTCTACCTATATAAATTTCATACATGATCCTTAAAATATGATATTTTAATCCAATTTAACAAGAGCATATTGCTCTCATCATAATTAAATTTGTTGCAATTGTAGTTGTTAACTTAAGGATGATCGATCATTCATTCTGCTATTATTTTGCACCATTACTAGATATTTGATTTTATTAAACTAAGATGTTGGATGGGTTCAGCAAGTCAATGGAGAATAACTTTCCGGATGACTTTGAGAAGATTTGTGTCCTCTATTCTTGTCTCAAGTAGGGGAAGAAGTGCACCGATGAAATAGTGAAGATGTGGTAGTGCCTCAACTAGGTCAGTGGGAAAAAGATTTCCATTCTCAAGTCTGCTACCTTTCAATCATGTAGGAGAGTCTGGATACTCATACGCAGCCTTCCTTTCTGTGGAGTCGTGGTCAGGAATATGTTCAAAAGGTTTCTCAATGGCAGGACTCTAGGGCTTGATGAGACTGATGGTTAAAATTCCCATGGCCACACCAAGTGAATATCAGGGAACGGGGCTCTGGATTGGCAGACAGGCGGGCCAAAGAGGAAGAGGAGCACAAAATTAAAGTCAGCATCTGTGATGGTATGGCTTTGTGTTATTGCCCAGGGCATGGCTAATTTGCATATCTGTGAAGGGACCATCAATGCTGAAAGGTACATGCAGTTTTTGGAGCAAAATATGTTCCTATCCAAGCATCCCTGTTAATTTCAGCAAGACAAGGCACATTCTAATTGTGGCTTCGTAATGCCTCGAGTGGCCCACCATCAATCTAGACCTGTCTCCCACTGAAAATTACAAAGCACAAAACACAACACAGGAGACCCCAGTTGAGCAACTTAAGTTTTAAACCAAATTGTTGTCATAAGCAAAACTGATGCAACACTGTGCAAAACATGATGGATATAAACATCAACAAAAAAAATTTTAATTGTTATACGGTGACAAAACTTGTAAGCTCCATTTACATGCAAGAAATCTTACACTGCCATAATGTATTGTTGTTTACAGAGAAGAATTGATGATCAGCTCATCCTTTGACTCTTTGGAGGTTCTCCTCGACTCATTCGGACCCGTCAGAGACTGTACCAAAGACAACGGCGGCTGTAGCCGCAATTTCCGCTGCATATCTGATCGAAAACTGGACTCCACTGGATGTGTGGTAAGTCATTTTTTTGTCAAGAAAGTATGACATAAGACAAAATAGGATGTATTGCTGTCAATATACCAATTTATTTTACTTATTAAAGTTTGATTTTAATACTACAGTAATCCCTCGTTTATCGCGGATAATTGGTTCCAAACAACACTCGCGATAAGTGAAATCCGTAAATACTAGTCTACCATGACCAGCGACCTCTGCCTTAAGGCAAATTAAAAGAATAAATCTTTCATTGATTGAGATTAATTTGTCTGACATAATCTGTAATTTGTTGAAACAGATACAGAACAAATACATTGAACGTCCAGCTGACATTTTCTTGCAATAAGCTTTTACATTACATGCCATATTAACCTATTTGACTGCATTTGATGTCATTATTGGTACTGACGATACTTTTGCAGCGTTACTGTCAAGCAAATATGTTCATTTAAATGCTAATGACCTCACGTAACATTGTGAATGTCTGTGTGTGCTCCACTCTAGTTCATTCCCAGAATTTGACGGGGGTGAATAAAATGCCCCGTCAAATTCGACAAATTGGGAACAAAATACATTCTGTACTTTTTTAGGGGAGTGTAGTATTGTGCAACACAACTTGTGGCTCTTTAAACTGGTGATATAACTGTGGATGCCGGTCAGCAAGGTGCTTGGCCAGATTTGATGTGTTCCCACCATGAGCAATAGTAATTTTATAGCAAGCCTTGCAGACAGGCTTTGCCTGTCAGTTGGCCAAATAAATGATTACCCAAGGCAGATCCTCAAGCATTTTCTTAATAAAGGTACCCGAAATACTGGAAGACCTTTTCACTCCTCTACAGCTATGATAACTGTTCAGAGCTTCAAATATTTAAAAAAAATGTTATAGTATTAGTAAGTGGGGAAAAAAAAAGTCCATACTGGTGATGGCTGTGCCAAAAAAGAAATGCACCATCCGGGACTTTTATGGACGCGTGTTTATTTCAGCAAGACAATACTAAATCACATTTTGCACGTGTTACAGCATTCCCGTTGAAAATGTGTGTTGCATTATTAAACAAAATCCGATAACAGAGACTGTTGAACATCTGAAGCTGTACATCAAGCAAGAATGGGAAAGAATTCCTCCCACAAAGCTTCAACAACGAGTGTCCCCAGTTGCCAAACGTTTATTGAATGTTGTAAAAAGAGATGATGGTGATGCAACACAGTGGTAAATATAACTTGGAATTTTATGGAGCATGCTGCCACCATAAAATTCCAAGTTAATGATTATTTGCCAAAACAATCATGTTTCTCAGTTTGAACATCAAATATCTTGCCTTTGGAGTTTATTCAATTAAATATAAGTCAAACATGATTTTTAAATCAAAAACAAAACAAATACGTATATATTGAAACACTACTTTTATATGTGAGTAAAGGGCTTTTTCAGTAAGCTTCATCATACCAAACATCTTAGTAATTTATTAATAAATCTGCTGCACCATGCATATTACTTTTTGGAATAGGTTTTGCACAATATGAAATAACTTCCCAAAGTTGCACTGGAATATGGCACTGAAAGTTCAGAGAAACATCATTCCCTTTCTATATTAAGCAATGACAGGGTTGAACTCTCTCGCCACCACTTTGAAGTACTTTAGCTATTCCAACATGTCCTAACATCTAAATGTGACGTGGAAACTTGCACCCCAATTTACTTTTAGTCAAATAAATATGTAAATTATTTTTTTATTATTTCCTCAATATCCACTAACTGTATGCATACTGGACAAATCAAAGTAGCCTAGTCAGAAAAGAGGAGCATTCCCCAAATTCTCTTGAGGACTGGCAGCCCTGTTGTAGACACAAAGGATTCTCTTCCTCCCAAATGTCACAACTTTGATATGGGTTATCGTAGAGTTTAAAAAAAAATTATAAAAATGTTGAGTGGGGGGGAAAAAAGATTTTTCTGGCAATATAACAGAGAGATTCATCATGTACAGTGTAGTACACACATTTAATATTTGAAATATTTGCATTTACCATTGCAATAGTATATTTGTCTTAATTAGTAAATCCAGAACTAAAAGTAAAAGCTTTATAGCCAACCAATGCAGTATAACGGTGACCATAATGAAGGTTTTGAAGCCTTTCATGTCATCACCCTCCATTTCATCTAGTTTTTGATGATGTCATCCCAGCTGAGTTATCCTTTTCCAGAGCTTATCTTCATTTACAGGATCTGCCTGAAAGCCATCCCCAGGTGCAACAGCTGCCACTTTCGGCAGTCAGCCTCCAATTACACGCAGATTGCATGCACAAATTGAATGAAACCGGCAGCACACGTTTGCCTTTCTACTTTTATAAAAACACTGAATATACACAATTAGCATTTCTAAATTACACATGAATAAAAAGGGGCAGGTGAGACATTTGTCTTCCTTATGTACGTAAAGTCCTCGTTATATAGCCATTTCCCAATTAATACGATTACAATCTCTATAAACAGCCTTGATATGTAGTAATTGAAATAGGTTTTGATGATTTCAAATTGCAACAAACTGAAAATGGAAGGCATTGCAGCTACCTTTTCTTCCCTGCTGGAGAAAATGTTTTGAATTATATATCCATTCTGTTGCAATATGGTGGAAGATGTGTATATGAGCATGAAAATAATTAAATACTACATGTAAATAAAATCAGAATGATTTCAGGAGCAATTGAGTCATCTCCTTGTCTCAGTCCTCCATCTATGCACATTGATCTGCCAATCAGACAAGTCAGACAACTTGGAAAAGTGTTTAGCTTATCCAACTCCTCTTATGGGGATTTATTGCTATTTAGCAGTGGCACAGTGCTGATTTCCTTAAGCCCCAAAAGCACTGTTGGAATTTATCTCCATTTAAAAAGAGGATTAAAAGGCATGGTGTTTCAAGAGGCTTTCTGAGTGCAGATTTAAGGTTTCTAACTTGCGCTACAGACCATACACTTCATACACTGTCCAGCTTTTAAACAATCACACACAATGGGGATTTGTTTTCATTCTACATACAGTGTACTATGTATACAGCGGTGACATGAAAAATGAGTTGAATTTTTTTCATGACATTGCTCCTATCTCCAATCACAAATAAAATGAATAGAAATGCAACTAATTCTTTCAAGCCCTCAAAAGTTGGTTATCTCAGATTTTTTTCCCAAAGGACAAGTTGCACTCAACATAGTATACTATAAAAACAGTATTTGCTCCCCACGTTACTTGCAAAATACAAGCACAAAACTGTACTTCACCTAATGTATTGTCCGCCCTTGTTCTTCTGTGGTGTCCTTGGCCTGGGACTAGGGATTTGGAACCATTTTGTATTTGTCTCATATGCCAGTAGAGAGGAAATAGTGAAAACAAATCTAAAGGATTTTTTTTTTCACTCCCTCTCTCATAGTGCCCCCCAGGATTGAGTCCTATGAAGGATGGGAGTGGGTGCTATGACCACCACATTGGCATTGATTGCTCTGATGGGTTCAATGGAGGTTGTGAGCAACTGTGTCTCCAGCAACTGGCTCCTCTGGAAGATGATCCCACTCTCTATAACATCCAGATGTTCTGTGGGTAAGTTAATCGTTCAACAGTTTAATGCTGATAATCAACATATGGTGAATACACTCACACCCACGGAGCTGCAACAATCATCATCACCATTATTATTATTGTTATTATTATTAGTAGTAGTAGTAGACTAAAACTATTTTCTAGCTGTATTGAAGACTACAAGCGAGGGCCAGATGGAAGATCATGCCTGCCATTATCTGATGCCTGCTCAGAAGGGATAGACTGTGGGGAAGCTACAGACATTCCAGCTAACCAAACTGTGTTTGGAGATCTTTTTTATGGCTACAACAATCACACCAAAGAGAGCACCTCTGGACAAATTCTGAAGGCCACGTTCAGGTAAGATTTTTGTGAAGAGCACAACCACAAGTACTACTACTACTACTGCACCCGCGAAAAATGAAATTCCGTGAAGTAGAAATGGTATATACAGTACTTTATTTTGAAATTCAAACACCACTGTGTTGAAAAGTTCTATTCTGTAGGTCAGCGATCAAACTTTTCTATTTTCTAGGCCATTTTCTAAATACGACTGTCCTCAGAGGGCCGTTATGATAGTGAAAACATAAATGTTTAATTGTTGCATCATATTGCACAAAAATATGATAGATTACTAGCTTTCAAATCACATGTCAAGCATAGCAGTTTTCAATTATTGTTCAAGTTAATGTAAAAATTGTAAAAAAAACATCTTAATGTTACACCTGACAAATATTTTAGTAGAGATTTTAGCCAGTGTACGAATAATTCCAAATACTTTGTCGGAACCCCCTGCAAGTAATTACACAAAAGTTTTAATGACACCCGAGTCAGAGCTCAAATCCTAATCAGTCTCAAGTACTCTCAAGTTAAAAATTAATTGTAGTTGATTGAGAGAAAAAACCCTGCTCTTGTAAGTAATGACCTTGTGGAAATAACAAATATTTTTTGTACATATATTAACTTCATTCAGTGGTTAAAAAAATATACACCAGTAGTTTTTCTCTCACAAAAGTGAATACACTGAAAATCAAAACACCCCTTCATTACATCTTTGGGGTTGATATTAAGTCACACAAGGGTATGGCGTTGTCCCTCTTTGGATGATATACTATGTTTACGATGTGAGTCATTTTGGGGGAGCTCATTATTATTATCTGCATGCTGCAATCACTTACACAGGAGACCAAAAAGTCAGCAAAGTCATTGGCTACCAAAGTCATGGGCTGTTGACACTCTTTACCACAAATCAGCTCAGAGTTGAGGAATGAGAGAGTGAGTGAACACAAGAGTGAGCGAGCCAAAGAAAAACAGAGGCAGAAACCTTTAACTGGGTATTTATTGATCAAATTGTTCTATTACATAAAGTATAAAATATAGTCTACCAGCACTCTATAAAAACAACAACACTGTGATTCGGGAATGAAGAAGAGCAGCATAAAAGGAAATGACTTCGAAGTTATAAGTAATGTCAAAATATTTAACCTAGCCCAATGGCTTATTTCAACCACTTCCCTTAGAAACTGAGAAAAAAAAAACAGTGGGAGCTACAAAACCATTTAGAATAACACTGCTTGTGTTGTTTGGTCATCTTTGTAGGGAAAAACAGTGTGTTGCTCTTATGAAATCAATTAAAGACTGCAGGGAACTTGAACAAAAACATTTAGAACTCTAAAAATTGAAGGATACTTTGAAAAGAAATAAGTCAATGTCTCTGGGTCCTTCTCATATTCATGAAATTAAAACCAAGTTTAAGTGATTAAATGCAACGAACCAAAAATGTTGTCTACTTCAATGTTCTTTCATTTTATCATGTGTGGGGTGTGCAGTCAGCTATCAAATTGAATTAAAAGTGATTATTTTACTGACTGATATTAAAATATGATTTTGTTTTCTGAAATATAGCTTACAGCATCACTACATCAGTGCTGTAGACGTCACTTTCATTTTCACATACAAATATAAACTTTAGGCGTGAGTGATGTCTCTTTTTAATAATTCATGTAGCATGTAGGATTTAATATTGTTTTTTTCAGAAACTTTTTATTTCTTGAATTTATCCATGGGTTTCCTACCAGTGGTTAATTTACATTTCACATTTTTTTGTCTCTGTCATGTTTTTTATCGGGATTGCAGGATAATTTGAGTTGCAAATGATCAGGACACACTTGTTCAAGATATTTCTGTTGGTCACCAACACCTGTGATTTGAATCGACTGAGCGGTTTTCTCGTTAATATTGGAAAATATTCACTGCGGAAAATAAGTTTTGTTATGTTTGGCTTACTGTTCTTTCGTTTATAATAGAAAACATCTAATTGGTTAGTTTCTGTTGTGTGGGCGTCTCTTGACTAGAATATCCCTCTGTTGTGTTGGTCTAGTGGAAATTTAGCAGGCCGGAGGTCAATGTTTGACCTGACACAGTGCACTCTGAGGCGGACACAATTCTGCCGATGGCCCACTGGAAGGAAATTTTCCTTTTTTTTTTTTTTCTACATTTACATTTATGCTGATACTGCCCTGCAAACCCTCTGACCAGCACAAAACTGCAGTTCTAGCAGGATCTCATGTATATCGTATTTTTTTTATAGTTCATGTACATGTTGCATTCTGACATCTTTACTGCCTAAGCTACTGTCTTAAAGCTCTTTTCAAACTCTCTAAAATGAGTTATTTCTTTTCCATTCAACTCAATCGGAATGAAAGGGAGTATATATGAGAGTCGTACTGTACATGTGAAAAGCGTAAACAATGGTGAGACACTGATACGCTGATCATCTAACACCAGGCTTTGCTCAATCAATAGATGGAGTAATTACTCCTCCTGGACAAACTCTTTGTATATTTCCATGTCCGTTTGTTCTTTTACAACCAAGCAAACCCGTTCCATTATTTGTGGAGCATCAACCACAACTACATGTCTAAATGATGAAAGCCCCGATGGTCTAAAGCGACATGTATAACTCCAGCAAAACTGATAATTTTTAATAAGAAACACAAAATAGTATACTGACAGTTATTTTGTTTTTCAGTTTCAACTCAGACAACAAGTCTGCTGTCACACACTTGAATTTTAATTCACACCATTCAGTAACTCTGCATTCAGGCAGCGCGAGAGAGCGAGAGAACGAGCCACGGAGAGAGAGAGAATAAGGGTTGAAAAAGTAAAGTTGATATCAAGTACATCTAAATCTCAAATGCACTGATCTTATTTTAAAGTGCTTGAGGATGGCACGTTAAAACATACTTTGAAGATTGCCAAATGCTTCCTTTGTGATGAAAGAGGAAGGCAGACTTATTGAGAGGAATTCTAATGGAAGGGCTAATTTATAAGACATGACTGTGAATGAATTAAATCCACCCAGGATTCATTGTGCTAAAAATGTACTGGAGCAGCTGAATTTTTAAAAGTGACATTATTACATATTGTTTATCCAAAATACAAAAGAATACAACTTTATTTATATAGTAGCACATTTAACAACAGCTGCAGCAGTAACAAAGTGCTTCACGTATAGCAAAGGGACAAAGACAATGAAAACACAAATTAATGTATAGTGGCGGAACAATAACAGTCAGAAGCCAGTTAAAAGCCAAAGAAAAAAATGGGGCTGATGGGTATATCCATCCAGTCATATTGAATTTTCATTTAGGCTGGGAATAAGCAAAATTGTTCTCAAACACCTTTATAGTAGATTGTAGGCTATTCATAAGAACAGAATGACAGTGCAGTTTCCAGCAAAGGTGCATGCCATTTCATTATTGTAAATTGTTCATGAGAATTGCGTCCACAGATTATATAATAACAAATGATATAACAATAATAATTTGCTGTTTCATAAGTATGCACAAAAAAAAAATAGATGTCCTGCCTTGCATCTTCAATTCAGGCCAATGGTTACAAATATTTAACAGCATTGTGTCCTTATTGAAATGAGCTGTTAGCCCTTGAGATAAATTGTTTAAGAAATTTGACAGATGGAAGGATAGCAAGAAAACCTCTCTGTGATGTTTGCTGGCATCTTTTCAAAGGCCAATCCCCCTGTGTTCTGGAGTTGCACAAAACATCTGTCTCCATCATTCAATGATGATCAAACGATGATATCTATATTTTACATTATGATATAACTTTTCAAAAAGTAGCAGAGTCGTGGATCTACGTTTTCATGTCATCTTTTTTGTATGTTGCTATGAAAAAGCATTGAACCAATCTTTCACTTTTGAATTCATCTATGCTAGACAATATTACACAAGTCCATATTTTTGTAATTGGTGTGAGCATATGCCTTTTGGTACAGCAAACACATATCGTCGGGGCAATTTGGCCCATCAGGAAGTCAAATCTATCATTCAGGTGGAGCAGTGTGCTTTTCATTATGGCCATGGAATTGTGGACCAGCTCTACAGGCGTCTCGGAGACTGCACAATCACTCTACAGGTGTTTTGTGCACTCTAAGAGCAGTGTGCCTTGGCCTGTGCTGTTTTGCCTTCATGAGTCTGACCTGTGATAAAGGCTATTCTGTCCCTGTCCCCTAGTCATTTCACAAATGATATCCATAGCAACCAATAAAAAAGAAATACACCATAATATGACCCCAGCATGAAATTGAGTAGGTGGGGTACACCCTGAAGTGGTCACACACACACTTACACTTCAATCACACCTAAGGACAATTTTAACTGGTCAATTAAAGAACAGTAGAACGATATAATCCACAGGACCAGATGACCTCATTCCACGATGGCCACATTTAATTTGGATCCCTACACCCTCGCTTTGATATCTGCCGCTGTAATCTCTACTGGTTTTTGTTCTGAAATATTTCTGTGCTATTTTTTGTTACTCCGCCAGCCATTGGGCATTGATTTTGTGTCACAGTTTCTTCTTCCAGTTGCTCTTCTAGCATTGCTGTCTCAGTTGTAGATGGGTCTGTTTTGGTCTCGCCACCGTAGCTCGGTTGCTGGAGAACATTGGGTTTATTCTCCTGGCCTCTACATCTCTCATGTACCTCTTCAAGCGAGTTCCCAAGGCTGTGATTCTTTGCTTAGTGCCTCACTTGTGGGCATCTTGTATTTTTTGGGAAGTTCTTTTAGAAGCTTCACACATTTGATTTGCTCTGTTAGGAGCTTATCTTCTATCTGGGTTGCTCTTACTTTTGCCTCTAGCCTTCTCTTCCATGAAGGTGGCCCATGCGCCTTTCGGTTCTCATTGCCAAGCATCTCGAAGATACTGTTGCATAGATCAGCTGATTGGTCTCTGACATCATTCAGTAGTGATTCTGATGGCAATTTTTTCTTTAGCCTTAGCAAAGATGAGGTAGTTGAGTCCCTCAAAGGGACTTAATGACCTTCTCTATCAGGTCAATCGCTCTTGTATTGAGCTGTTCTGCTTTGTGCTTCATCCATCTCCAAGTGGGATAGCAACTTCCTATTGCTGATGTTCAAACACTGAGCCCGTATTTGTTACTTGTTCAATGTGGATGTGGGGTACTGAAGAGTCCATGCCTCCCACATTCTGTGAAAGTATTCTCTCTCTCACTGGGGTTACTACAGTAGTTGCACTCCATTCGTACTAAGCTTGTTTTGCACCCTGCTCCATAAATACCTCACTCCAGCAGGAACATGGCTTATTTTGTGCTACATTGCCGCAAGCTCGCGTGACATCACTACCAGCTGTTTCCACATCAGGATACATTGTGGCTGGTCACAATTTCACAAAAGGACCGATCCCACAGGAGGAAAAAAAATCTCACTTTCACGTTGATGCCAAGCAACCTCTACACAGCCTATCAGCCGTTCTGAGGCTGACTGAGCACTGCAAACAATTTGCTGTCAATGAAAACTATATTTATTTAGTTTCCCTTCAAAAGACCCGCCTCCCTGAACAAAAAAAGTGAAATATGTACTGCTATGTGGACATTTCATTGACCCAATAAGCACCTTCATCTTTTGTTCAGAATAATCTACTTATTATAGGTAACTGACAAATTCCTCTGTACATATTTGTCCCAATACTCAGATATCCCATTTAGTGCTAATTTATAATTTAATTTAATGGCTCAGGTTTTGTTTTTTGTCATTATTCTATGCCTTGGTCTTTCCCACTCGTATTGTGATGCAGTATATAGTATGCTCTAAAAATGACATCCTCTCCCCTCCCACTCCCTTTCCAGACAGAAAAATTTTGCTCGAGGTATTGAGCAGCAGCTACCAGATGGCATGGTGGTAGCATCTGTACCAACAGAAGTTCAGTGTCACGAGGAACTTTTAGACCCTGTGCCCGACCCAGAATACCTCACAGGTAAGAATGTTCTTACTAAGCAAGAAATTATGTGGTCATTTATAGAAGAAGGTAATTCTATTAGAATTGTCTCACAATTAGATATTTCCTTTACCCTCCTGATTTCTGAATTCCTAGATATATACCTCCATATTATATTTTTTGTCTTTTGTCTTCATCCTTCCAAAGAAGAGTAAGGGAAAGAAGCGAGACTAAGGTTATGGTTAAGAGGAAGCAATGGGATTAGGCCCAAGTCTGCCTAGCTGCTCAACTCTCCATGTTCTATGTGTATTGTAGCCTAAGCGAAACAAAGACAAGTACAAGGACTAGCCTACAGACAGAAAAATAAAACATAAATCATGACTGTGTACAATCTTTTGGACATTTGCCTTCTGTCTTACAAGATAGTGTACAAGTAATAGTTATCATCACTTTTGATTTGGTACTCTTGACCTCAAGATGACCTCAGTGTATTGAAAGCTGGAAAGCTGCAGAGTACGTTATGAGTTTATCTCATGGGATAATGTCCAATCCAATAACCAGCCCCAAGCTACTCTAAGTCCCCCACACCACCCATCAGAACATGAAGCTAAACAATATTGCCATTTAAATTGGCAGTTTTGTTTAGAGGGAAAAAAAAGAGCCAGAAAATATCACAACAATATCTTAAACCTACTCTATGCTTCAGCTACAGTTGGCTTTATTAGACTACCGTGGAGAAATGTCAACTATGTAGTATCGATCGGCAAATTAAATGCTAAAGAAACAAACACGCAATGGTCTGCTCTAACCACGCAATTCTGATAAGTAATTAAAATTACAGTAAAAAAAATATTTATAAAAGTTGCGGAAAAAGAAGGCACTAGCCCCAAGCTCTTTTATAGTTTGGGTTCTAAATAAGCGACATGCTTTTCCACCACCTTGTCAGAAATGATCCAAGTATCACAAAAATGTCTCATGAAAGCTGACAAGCGTTCACTCTATGAATGCGCCTAGTGGAGCCTCAGGCATAACACATGTATTAGTTGAGTTCATAGCCTGGCCATTTTAACGCAACACATTGTAAGACAATTGTTTCATATGACAATAATGATTAGTAAGGGATTTTTACTGATGGAAAGAGACAGTGTTAATAGTTGCAAAGAAACTTTCCTGTATGGAGTCTAGAATGCATAAGCAATGCTTTCCTAGTAGTGAGTAGTGATAAGAAATCAATCTTCTGTTTATAGTTATCAGGAGTTTGATATTTCATATTAAGATCAGCATAATTAATGGACTTAACACCTTATTACAACTTTGTTCATCAAAGTCTAATAAAATAATGGTCACTGATGACAGTGGAATGAGACTGGATTGGGTCATATAATTAAATTGATTTTTCTATTATTTTTTATTTGATATTCATTCTATTTTTATTGCTGTAATCTGCACTTTGAGATTTGACCTTAAAAGTAAAGTTCATTATATATAAAATAAGTAAGGAATAAGTAACAGTTTGGAAATATTAACTTTCATAGAAATAGTAGTTAGCCAGATTGTTAAAAAAGCGATATGCTATTTGAACACACTTTTAAATAGGTGATGCCTATCGCATTTATTTTATTAAAATGAAATGGAAAATCAGCCACAAATACCATGCAAAAGGATGAAAGCCCTCCATTGTTAGATGTTACATCCCAAGCATATTGTACTGAGCCAGTCAATGTAACATACTTACAGTCTACAGTTTTATTCCACTCACTGCTCCCTGTCAACCAACATAAACTGATGGGATTTAAGTGTGCAATACCAGTTCCAACAGATCCAAATCAATAATCTTTGGTCAAAAAAATAAAAAAAAGATACCCGATGGGCTCTATTTTTGTAGACAGTGCACATGTGCTCAGTGCGAAAACTGGCGCGTATTGATTTTTGCCCTAGGGCAAGTCGACTTTACAGTGTATGGGAATTTGGGAGACGGCGCCGCACCACACTGGGCATTCCATTGGACCAAGTGTGTTTTTGTTCACACGCCCCCGGCACATCTCACGAATTGGTGACTGAAAGTAAATGAGACTTGAGGATTTGATCACGGTGCAGGTAGACCGAATCTTCAGGAATATAACTGTGTGGATCAAACCTTCTGAATGGGTGTCAACCAATGCAATGTCAGTGATTGCGTTTGTTTACTCGTCATCTTTATAATGTTTTTTTCAATACAACCCACTGGGTAACAGCTCGGAGATGCAGGGAATGTCACATGTGCATGAACAATCGGAACGAAAGGAAGTCTCCAACTTCCCACTCGCAGCAAGGCTCTGCCCATTGAAGTGCGCTTGCATTTCCTTGAATATACTTTGCAAGTCTCGATATCCTGCATGAATTCCAGAAAGTATCTTGCTTCTTCTTCCATGTCAAAGACATGTCCCTCTCCTGGGCTGAGTTTACAGGGAATGAGAGGAGCCTCTTCCATTGGCCAGAAAAAAGGTCGTCTGTGTTCACTCCCACGATGGCGCAAATGCTCCTTTCAAACTGCGGCCCGTCTTCGAAAATACTAAATAAAAGAAAATTTAGGCCAGACAAGAATGATGGTATGACACTGAAGCAATCGGAAAGGCTGGATAAAATGCTACAATTTTCCTCGTCCCCTAGTTCATTTAAGAGCCACAGAAAGTCAGAAGAAAAGGCAAAACCCATGCACAAATGAATACTAATTAATTTGATGTTTGCTGTTCTTGTTTGGCATATGAACGTCATACATAAAAGGTGCCGTATTGTCAACCTGTTCTGTGGAACATTAATTATATAAACGCATTTCGCAGATGGCCCTGACATTTGTATCTTGCTACCTTTATTGAGCCAAGGAGCTCATTTTATATTAGTTTATCAACAATGACGTATGAGAGATCATCCATGAGATTTCGCTCAGATTTCTCTCAGGCCTTTCCGTACCTGACCTTACCTGATATTAACTTACCTTACACATGTCCTCTTGTCCACCTGCCTCCCACAGTAGTCTCAAACTCCAGCAAGCTTGCGACAATCTGCTGCCACTGAATTTCCGGCTGGCTGTCAAGCTTTGTCACTTTGCTCGCAGTTAATTGCAAGATTCACGTTATTGTCCATCGAGCGCAGAGGCTGTGTCAAAAAGTCTACCATCTATTTAGTCACATTAAATGCATGCCATACCTCAATCCCATGTTGATTTAGCCAGGGTTGGTTGCTCTGGTCAGTATATTTGTCACAATGTCAGCAGTCCTTGTTCCAGCTCTCCCCGGTCACCACAGGGGTGAAATCATTCATCTTCCTATTCATCTCAAGGCTTTAAAGCCATTCATCGTGAGGCCAGAGACCTCCATCAATTATTCCACAGGGGGAAAAAGAGTGAGGATAGGGAAGCTTTTGAAAGGCAAATACATCTTGATTTAATTGGAAAGCAAGCATGCTCTGGGCTGCTAAGCAGATTTCCCGTAAGATGGCGCTTGAGCAATAACTGATCGGTATAGAAAAGATAGACAAAGAAAAAGCATACAAAAAGGAAACAATAGTGAGTAGAAGAATGGCAAAAATTAAAATGTGAGCACCACATACACTGCAGCACAGAACAAAAGCCTTAAAGAGCAGCCAAAAAATGAATAGGAAGAGACTTGTCTCCAGAGCAGTGATAAACAGACCATCGGCTGGGAATTTTTTACAGCAAAAGAAAAGTGATGCCAGAAGCAGGTTACAGGATCTCATGCCATTTGCTTGTCTGTGAGCAACAATATCATTTCACTGCCACTACTATCTGTAAAACATACATCACATACTATATGGCTTTCAGTGTAAAATAGAGCAAAGAATGCCAAAGGTGAAATATTTGTCCCTGACAGAAACCACAGCTCTCTCGCCAATCCCCTGTCATTTCTTATCAGAGCTGAGGATGATGCTTATAGCTTAGGAAAAAAATGGCTGACACAAGCCCTTTTGTGCTGAAAGAAAGTGTGTTCGAACAGACAGGGATGGAAATTTTTATCGTAAGCCAAACTATGTATGTATTGTATGGTAAAAAATGAAAAATAAAAAATACATTTTGAATGAACACAGTATAATTATGGAAATACACATCATCGGTCAATTAACCAGATTTAAAGATAAAAGTCTACAAAAAAATACCAAGAGAAAGAAAATGCCTCCATGCTTTGCGCTATACTTGCGCTGGGCATAAAATTGTAAGTTTAAATTTTCAATAAATAATCACAGTAAGAAAAGACCAATTTACATTAAAGATGCATCGATTCATAGGCAAATAATTGTAGCCCTCTATGTGGCAAAATTACGTTCACTGTCCAGGTATCGAATCCGCGTCATCAGCGTACACCACTACGCTATGAGCAATCACATGAGTGAATTTACAGCCTGCTCACTTTTTTTCTCACGCAGAATTTAGTTATGTGAAGATGAAAGCAACTGGATGCAGTTAATGTGAGTTTGAACATCTACGGGATGACAGAAGATAATAGTAATGTCAAGGTTACATGACTGAAGCAAGAGAGTACCTTTGATCAAACAACTGACACACTATGGAAATTAGCAATTCTAACAAGGACTGCATTTGTAGGTGCACTGTCAGTGGTGATCTGTCACAACAGAATATGAGAGCAAAGGGTCGTGTGACAGGTCTCATCTTATTTCCAGAGATCTGTATCTGAATACCCCTACACCAAGTACCGTGTTTTCCGCACTATAAGGCGCACCGGATTATAAGGCGCACCTTCAATGAATGGCCCATTTTAAAACTTTGTCCATATATAAGGCACACCGGATTACAAGGTGCATAGTAATAAATAACTCAACGTTGCTCAAACGTTAAGGCAATCACAATATAGTAACACTCGAAATAGTGAAAACAATAACAATCTATCAATCACTCAACGTTGCTCAAACGTTAATAACACACAACACACAAAATAAACACGTAAAGCTTGCCATAATAAATTAGTCCTCATACACGAATCCATATTGGTCCATATATAAGGCGCACCGGGTTATAAGGCGCACTGTCGGCTTTTGAGAAAATTGGAGGTTTTTAGGTGCGCCTTATAGTGTGGGAAATACAGTAGTAATGGTATACATAAGAGTATTTTAATTTCTTGTGTATGACATATGTACCAAAGCAACTCAAACTTATTTTTCTGGGAGTCACGATAGGGTCCAAAGTTTCTTTTTCTGTAATGTATTAAGTTGAAATTGGGGGAAGAGTTTTATTTCGCTGTATGCTTCTAACTTCCAATTGCCCCTCTGTTGATTAATAAAACAACTTGGGCCACATTGCGGTTTAGATTAATGAATACTATTGCAATCGGTGTGTTTCAATATGTAGCCCCTTGATTAAAATCAAATTGATCAGAGTCTACTCAGGAGGTCAACCTGCATATTTATTGTTCTTTTCGTAATTACAATATGCAGGATTGTCTTAATCAAGGCCGTGATCAGCAGCACTATACTAGATTCCTCTGATCTTATCCTATTGCATCTGGCTTCCCTCGGGTTTTGCACATTGCTTCTTTGCACGCTCCCGATGGTATGAGCCTTCACACGTGTCAGCACAGAGATGGCACATAATCTATATTTCATAAGGCCTATGTATAATTGGTCACACTATGGGAAGGTCATTGTCATAAAGGTCCCCTGAGTTTTCTCCAAATGCTTTCAAGACACAATCCATTTAAAATAGTGCACCATTCAATTATATTTTCGATAAAGGAGTAGTTAGCACCTGGGCTAAAACACTTTTCAATTTCGTGCTTGCTCCAATGCTCCCAAATATCTCTCACAGGAGCATGTTTTCATCACTGATAGTTTTCACAACACTCAATAAGTGTTTGGGAACTGAGGACACTATCTGTGGGTGGAATTGTTTCCCCAACCATCCATTATCAGAACCACTTTTCCTCATGAGGGTGGCGGGCATGCTCAAGCCCATCCAGTAAGTGGAGGATACCCTGAAGAAGTTGCCAGCAAATCGCAGGGCACACATTGAAACATCCATTCACACTTATTTCAACACCTACGGAAAATTTGGAGTGGTCAATTGGTGGGATTTTTGGAATGTGGGAGGAATGGAGGCATGTGCTCATACCTGCTTCTGCGTGTGGTTGTGATTTCTGAACATGCATAATTCGTTCGGAATTTCTGCAGTCCTCTTCATTATCTAGAATCCTCTCGTGCTGTTTGCTGTGTAAATAAGTTGTTACCTCTATTCCAATTCTCTTTCGGGCATAACTCAAATATCACAAAACTCTATTGAAATTCAATAATTAACTACAAACCCACAGTGAATTGAGAAAATTTCCAATTCATTTCTCAAACGATAATTAATTGGATGGATTTTCCACATTTTGCGTGTTAAATGTCAGGTAATTAGCTGACAAAATCAGACAGGATAATAATTACAGTTCGTTGTCACAGCATGGCACCAAAGGGTGAGGCTCGGAGGGATTGGAGCTTCTGCTGACATAGACGTTCATGCCTGTTAGTTTCCAGCTGGTAATGTTAGCAGGAGGCTTGATTTTAAATTTAATGAAACTTGAGCTATGAGTGCAAATGCTCAGTGGAACAGTGCTCAGTTGGAGTTGATAGAGTATATGACCTCTGTATTTGACATTAGAACATGTCTATTTATCAAACCTGGAAAAGGAGTTGCTTTTTTTTTTATACGTACATGAAGGACATCAAGACCTCATCACTTATATCAGTTTGTCCCTATGCCAACCCCCACTTTCCCTGAACTCAAACATTATGGCTATATATTGTAGTGCAGATTTTTCCATTATACCTCAAAGTCTCACTTTCACACAAATGGCGTGATTTCGTGAGTCAGTAACTAACTTATTCACTCACTGATGACACTAAATTAAGAGAAACTACAAGCTTATCCAAATTTGAGGAACAGAGATTGAACCTTCGACATTTTGCGCTTGAACAATGCTTTTCAGAAAACAGAATTGTTGAATAAAGTTTATAATAAAATTTATTAAGATATATCATATTTTCCGCACTATAAGATGCACCTAAAAACTTCCAATTTTCTCAAAAGCCGACAGTGCGCCTTATAATCAGGTGCGCCTTATATATGGCCCAATATTGAGAAACTACAGCAGGCGTGTCCAAAGTCCGGCCCGCGGGCCAAATGTATATATCTTATATATGGACAGAGTTTTAAAATGGGCCATTCATTGCCTTATAATCCGGTGCGCCTTACAGCCATTGCTGACCAGAAAGTTTTTAATGTTATAGACACAATTAAGTTTGAAATCAGGTGAAATTGAAAAAAGAAAAAAGTGATGTCAGCTGTCATTACACGCACTGGGACATGTTTTAGTTAATGAGAGGAAAACCTGTGGACAGTTTTGAAACCAGTAGATCGGGCCTTTGGAGGCAGCCAGCGTGGCAGTGATTCATAGTTCAACCCAGAGTCCCTCTCTCCCTAAGTCCCTCATAATTAAAGTTGAAGCATATGGCCTCATGACCACACAAGCTCAGAGGTATCTGCTGAACTTTTTTTTGGCATCTTATTTCAAATTGCTGACAAAAACGGTCCCCCTCGCCTTTCTTCAGCGCAGCAGAAAAGGAAAATGTGTCACCTTGAGTGGTTACAAGCCACATCTGCCAGCCTAATTATCAAGTTTGCAAGCCACATTGTTTATGTGGGTATCAGCATAGAGCTAATGAGATTTTTGTAGATATTTTTACATGGAAAAAGTTAATGAACACACTTGCCATACTCAATCAGATGCATACGAAAATTACATGGGCAGCAATAACCCACCTACAGTGACCCTTATTCTAAATATGTTTTCTTGTAAAATATAGAACAAGGCTTTAGACCAGATTTATTCAATTAGCGGCCCGTGGGCCACATGTGGCCCGGAACCATCCCCCATAGTGGCCCAGTTTGTGGTCCAGCCTACCTAAATTGAATTGGATTGAAGAGATGTGGTTGGTTCTCAAGATTTCCAAAATTCCTACAGTGTTTGTTTTGAAGTGTGGCTAGCATCGCACGTATTTTTATTGTATTTTTTTTTTTTCTCTTCAGAAAGCCGTTGGTCTTGAAATCATCCTATCCTCCCATTAATGATCTATTTAGCGTTGCCACAGCCCAATCCTTAATATTCAGAATCCAGAGAGTCTAGTTTGGATGTTTTATATCTTTACCAACAAATTCATTTGAGCAAAACTATTTATCAAAGTCTATATATTGCGATACTCTTGGATTACAGCATTTTCTTAGTGACGAGTCATCGTATGCATATGCTCCCGTATGTTCTCCTTCATGCTAAATCATTAATCACCAAACCTAATCTGGAATGAAATGGAGCACAGGCTAGACAAGCTAATGAGGTTCCATGAGTCATAAGATTACAATCTAACCCCACTCATTCTGAAGAATCTAACAAGAAAAGCGCCTGAAATAACAAACACCTCTGACTTTCTAGTTAGTTTGAAGATAGCCATTGGATCTTTGGATTGATTTTTTTTTTTTCTTTTCTAATCACTTCTGTTTTCGAACATCCACAAGCACTGCATTGATCTGTTGTCACAGTCAATGTGTTTACACATTAGAGTCTATTTATTTAGCTAGTCCGATTAGAATTAGTGATTAGAATTTTGCTTTGAGATGTTTTTACATTACCTTAAAAGTCATGTTTGAGAAAGCAATTAGTAATGTGGGGCATTTATTTGATTTTGGAGATTCCGCCCAATGCCAATGAAGTGATAGGGTGATTTTTCTGAAACAGAAATCCAGTAATTTACTTCACATTGGACATTGAATAAATGACATAAAGAATCATTGCATGAATTTACATTTCAGCAATTAACAATGAGCACTTGACATGTAATCTGGATGCATATTTTATTTTTGTTGCTTTTTGTTTGACGAATGTTAACTGATATTTTGTTGTGTGATGTTTTGGAGTGAATCAGACTTTTACTTTCAATTTGTTTAGCAAGAAAACGGTCAAAGCTTAAATCATTAAAACTACATAAAGATTTTTTGTTGCATTTTTGTAAGTCTTTAGAACAAATATGTCACTGCAAAATTTAAAAATAAACTACAAAAGCACTTTTTTGTATGTTCACAATTTGACTTTATTTTTTGGTAAGAAAACTGAAGTCAGCTGGTATAGAACAGAACATCCAGAACCCTCATGATGATGAAGCGGTTCAGTAAATGGATGAATCAGAAGAGTTGTTCGGTATCCAAATGTGACGACACATATTAGCGAGCCAAACCAAAGGAGCCGATTCTCTAAAAAGAGCTGTAATTCCCATCACTACTGTCGTACCCCATCCAAAAGCTTCTATACAAGGCCCTCACACTGTCTACATGAAGAGCGATTATGAACTTGGGATGTTTGCAAAGTGAAGTGCAGTCAAATTAATCATTGTGTCAGACAATGAGAGCAGAACACCCCAGGGCTAAAAGGGAGACAAGGCCTTTCAGCAAGAAGAATATGCTGCAGTACAGTACTCTGTGTTTGGGGCTTGGTCATTTTAACTAAGGGAACCGGGGCCCTTGCAGGCAATAGGAAGGTTATGTAGTGGTGCGTTCTCTCTGTGCCAGGTATTCTATGTGTCATTCCAGGGAGCTACTTCCCATAAGAGGGGATAAATGGATGTTGCTGAAGGTGAGGACAATGCCAAAATCTCACACTGAGTGGCTTCTTCATCAATTTCTTTGGTCATGTTGGACTCTATCCAAATGTTGCATTTTTCATAGCATCAATATAGTCGACGTGTTACTGGCCAACATGGATGGAGCTTATGTCACACTTAATTTCCGAGTCATGTTCTTTTTAATGCACGCTCATGCAGAATGTCTTCATATCTGCCATTTTCTTGTTTGATGTACCGTATTTTCCAGACTATAAGCTTTACATTACATTTGGATGCAGCATATAGGTGATCTTAGTTATGAAGAGTATCAAGACACCTTCTGGGGGTGCCACAGCACACGTTGAGGGGCAGTCAGAGTGATGATATATGGCTGTAATTCCACAACTGCAGCAACCCACCATTGCTACGAGAGACGAGCGGATTTATATTCAAGCACTACGCTTGTGGTCTAGCATAAATGATGATAACCGTGAAGTTCAGGATATGTATGAGGGTTCACGGCACTTACTGGAACAAATGAGGCCTGCCACCTGAATAACTTCAGCTTCACAACCGTTTATTAAAAACCTCTGTAAGTGACAATTTTGCTTATAATGTCACCCAAGAGAAAACTGGGAGATGACAAAGTCTGGGATGTACTCAATAACATGGGTCCTCTCTCTTATCATGTTTTGTCTATAATTGTTGATGGCAAGTGAGGAAATGATTGTTACTGATTTATATTTTAAAAAGAACCAAGATTGTTGTGTCTCTACATAGCTTCTCTAATTGACAATGTCCTATTGATGTAGAATTTTGCTTGTACTAATTATTGTAAATGCTGCAGTTGTAAAGGGGCTGTGTAGAATTGCCCTTGTATTTTGAGAAGGTATTACTCCACTGATTTTGGTTTAGGCCTTTGTAAAGGATCCCAGTAATTTCCTGAAAAATCTCATGATTATCTAAGCAGCAGGTACATGCAGGAGTCTAGAAACCAAGAAAAGAGAATGGTTTTCGGGTATCCTACAAATATTGAAAATCATTTTAAAGTAAGTAGCAATGCATATTCAGTTAACATATTAGTATAACATGCACGAACCAAATACTTGAAAGTCAGCCTCTGCTTTAATCCAACTCAGCACACAACTTTTTTGTTGTTTTGCTAGAAAGGCAAATATATGTATAAGAATGTGAAGTATGCACCGGACTCCGAAATGTGCAAGTTATCTAAACTACAGCTTAAGATATCGCCTTTTTTTTTTTTTCTCAGAGGGCGCTGACTTCCACTTTCATCTAATGCCGACCAACCTACATTCTTACTGTGGCCCTTTTTTTGCTTTTTATCCCTAAATATTATCATTTTATTTGAGGGTGAACTGCAGTTTATGCTTTTATTTGATCTCAAGCCAATGAATTTATCATGCTTCTCTCTTGTGCCATCTAATCTACATAGATACATATTTCTCTCCAATTCTTGAGGTAAAATAAACAAGACTGAGATATTAAGCTACCCTCTGATTTATCACTGAGCTGTTTCATCCAATGCACTTTTCTCATTGACGTTTTACTGCAAGGTTTCATAGTCGTGAAGTGCTACTGCAATACTTTTGTACATATTTATTTATTTATACATTACATGTGTGCATTGTGTGTCATTGCAGGCATGGTGAATTACAGTGAAGTGTCTGGCTACCCTCTTGTGCAGCGTTGGAGTCTTCGCTCTGTGCTCTACCATGTCAAACTCAATCAGTGGGTTTTATCTCAAGGTAAACCTCTCTCAGTTTTCGAGAATGAATTATTTGTTTAAAAAAAAAAAGGGAATTCTTGTGAAGGTTATACCTTGGGCTGTGATTTTCCGAACCCTGTTGACAAATATGTGTCATTGTTTGTCTTTGACGCATCAAGGTTAGCGTCTCAGTATAACGATGAGCAATTTGTTTTATTTGCTAGACTGGCAAACTGACGGGCACCAAGTTAGCATGCATGAGGGAATCATGACGAATACATTTATCGAGCACATCTATTTGTATATGTTTCTTTGACACTTTCCAATCTGTTGCAAGACGTTGGTGACTCAAACCTCAGTGACTAATTCCCTATAAGAATATATTTTTTTGAAAAGTCACAACAGTAAAATACTGTCAATCATTTTCTGGAGTGGTCTTCATCTCATAATGTCAAAATATGACCAGTATGATCTATAGGGCTGTTTAAATACCAAAACACCTTTTCATCAACCTTTATGGGGGTTAAAAATCTGCACTTTGTGAAATGTCTACTGCTTCCAAAGACTTCAATTTACAAAGAAAATGTGTTTTTCCATTACAAGACAAGCCAGAGCTAAGAGATAATGAGCAATTGTTAGATCTTAGATCTCTTAAATCCCATAATGTCTTGCGCTCGTGTCGACACTACACCACATGGGTACTTTGCTGGCAGCTTTGCAATTACATGCACAAAAAAAAAAAAAAAGTCAATTTTTGCTCTTTTCCTCCTAATTAAACTATTGACTGATTGTGGCTTTGCTGGTTAGTGGAGTGCAGGGCTGTGGCTATTGAATACTTTGGTATTCGGATATAAAATTCAATTAAACAAACGAGGATTCAGATAAAAGTAAAAAATCATTTAGGGAACAATTATTAGTATTGAAGAGAAAATATTTGTAGTGATTTTGGCGGATATAACCGCACATATGGTAAGCCTGGTTTGTTGAACAGTACTCTAGCGGTTCCATAGAAAAGACCAAACAGTTATCACGTTCAAAAATGCTTTTATACTGTATATTGAGATGAATATATGGTTGGATGACTGGAAAAATGAGGTTACCAAACAGATA
Source organism: Syngnathus floridae (assembly GCF_059516105.1). Lineage (NCBI taxonomy): Eukaryota > Metazoa > Chordata > Actinopteri > Syngnathiformes > Syngnathidae > Syngnathus > Syngnathus floridae. Next base: position 10,258,479 of record NC_142426.1, read on the forward strand.
TGTATATCATTTTATTTTTCTTGTGTTTTTACTGGCAGGCTGTCATATTACCAAGCTGTATTTCGGAGCAGCACCGATATATTCTGACAGGGTATGCCTTGCACACCTTTTAGGCTTAGGGAACTGTTGATAGGTATTTAGTCAACCAATGTTTCCTCTAGACTGGCTCTTGGCTGTTGTAGATTATACTGAACATTGTCAGGAAGATTTTTCTATTCTATGAAAATGTATATGACTCTGTTTTAGTATTCGCCTCACCACATTATGTTTCAGGGTAATGGAACCATTGCTGAAATTTTACATTTAGTCACGTTAACGTGCATGAAATGTACCACACACATAGTTTCCATTTTAGTTGAAACGGCTTTCATGCATTTTAGTGATGCTGTTGATTCTATGTTGTGCCTCAAGGGGAACAGTCAGTATTTGTTCATTTAGAAGCCACGCTCTGCCCTTCCCTATTTCTGCCATTTCCCTCTTTGGCTCGTCACATTTCAAATGCTACCGTATTTTCCGCACTATAAGGCGCACCGGATTATAAGGCGCACCTTCAATGAATGGCCCATTTTAAAACTTTGTCCATATATAAGATATATACATTTGGCCCGCGGGCCAGACTTTGGACACGCCTGCTGTAGTGGCTCAATATTGGTCCATATATACGGCGCACCTGATTATAAGGCGCACTGTCGGCTTTTGAGAAAATTTGAGGTTTTTAGGTGCGCCTTATAGTGCGGAAAATACGGTACAAGGGTTTTACATTTGAAAGTAAAGGACCCTTAGCTTAGCTACATAAAGCTCTCTGTTTCTCACTTCAGTGAATCCCTAATTTAATTTTAGAGGAGAAATAAGAGCAGACAGCATGAGTTGAGATATTAACTCCACGTCAAGTCCTAAAAACAGCAACTCAAGTTTGACTCGAGTCAAGTCACGACTGTAGTCTACCATCTCTGCTTGAGGGAAGGCTAATGTCAACCACAATATATCTGCCTTTCACCACCTAACACCATAATTTAAAATTAATCAAATTATCTTTCTCATTTTCTTGCTAGCCTTCAGCTCAGCCATTCATTCACTGGATGGGGCAACACAGAGGGGTGACTTTGCATCCATCCTAAAGGAATTTGGGAACCACTATGTGCAGGAGGCCATGTACGGATTCCAAGAGTCCTGTACTATTTGGTACCCCAACAAACAGGTTCAGAGGCAACTGTGGCTTGAGTACCAGGACATCAGCAAAGGTAAGTTTGCGGATTAAACTCTGGGAATTTGTGAGTGTGTATGATCATCTGTGTCCACAAGCTGAGTAGTCCCATGCTGTTCTGAACCATATATGGGCCAATTTAAAGTGCAATTCCACTGTGTTTAAAATATTAGATAGACACTGTATTTTTGCAAGATTTTGTATTTGGTTATTGATGAAGTAAATCATAAATATAAATAATAAATAAATGTGAAATAGTTAAGTAGGCCTAACTATTTCACATTTATTGTGTCTGCAGTTTGTACATACAAGAACATGGGCTTCCTAATTGCTTTGAAATCATTGCACTGTTACCAGACATAATTATGCAATTCCTTTCAAACTTATTTTGCATTTTACTTTCAATCTGAACATCCTTTATAAACATGGTTTCATGGCCATGTTTAAGTGTAAGAGAAGCATTAGACTGAGAAAGTAAAACATTTTAGTCAAAAGTGGGCTATCTGTTTTGAGGAAAGGAATTAGATTTCAATGGGAAAGAGCTGGAATCAGAGTCATATTTCTTAATCCCCTTCTGGCATCGTACAAACGTCTTGGCCTTTTGGAAGGAGTAATGAGCTCGCTGGAGAGTTTGATGATCCATGTCCTCACCCTTTGCTCCAAATATGAGAACTGCCTGACTGCAACCTCCTTTCGTATTCAATGATGGGCAGGTTGACCATTTCTTCTACCATTTTTTTATCGTTTTGTTAGGTTTTTAAAGTTTTTATTTGGCTTATACAAATGCAGCACTTTATATAATTAGTACTATAGGAATAGTTATTTTTTTTCCAAGTCATATCAAACTGTAGATGACGGCAAAGTCTTTTCTGAAAACAACTCTTTCTCATATTCAGCTTGTTTCTTGTCACCGAAGAGCTCTGAAGCAGTGTATATCTGGGATGTAAGATTTCAGGCTTCTCATTCACATATCAAAACTTGCATGAGCTCCTCGTGAATCTCGCAGAAAATCTCTTGTGAATTCCCGAGAATACACAATGGCAGTGTGACCTAAAAGAATTCAATAAAGAGCATAACTTTAATTCCAAACATATAAGGGACCAAGTAACTATGAAGGTTTATATAGTAGGGTGTGTTTTATTAAATTATTAGTTATGTCAACTCATGTGCTCTCCCTACGGTGGCAACAGAGAGATGACGGAGTTTTTTTTAATCAGTCATACAGTATTTGCTAAACAGATGGAAAAGTTGTGGATTAGTTTTTTATTTTATATCTTTATTTATTTATTTATTTATTTATTGAGAGTGGTGCGGAAATTGCCCCAGTGAGTGGTGGTGGTGATGGTTTACTCTTGCGACGTCCACGCGATTCAAAGATCAATCTTTGGTTTGGAAGCGCTGAACACTGAGATAAAATTCTGGGATGAAAACTTGATCAGCACAGTATTTGAAGGCACAGTAAGGTTTAACAAAGGAGATCTACTTTTTTCTATTTAATTTTTAAGAAAAATGTGGACGTGCAAAGGGGCCGCCTTAGAAACTGAAACATTGTCTAAGGGCCAAAACAAACCTCAGCTTTGTTTACAGTAGATTATTTAAAACTTATTTTAATGCATTTTGAAAAACCAACCTGTTATCATAAATTGCTAGGTACAGTTCTCAGGACTGTCAAATATAAAGTCGGAAGCATAATATTATTGATAGTGATGTACAACAATACAGCCTCACTCAGTATCTTTATCTTGGTTAGTCTGATTGAATTTTTCGATCGACACTGGCTGCCTCCCACAGCCCGAAAACATGTATGCTGCATTATTTGAAAACAGAATCACCCATAGGTATTACTGTGTTAATGAGTGTCAAGAGAGTAACAGTGATTTTCTGTATCATCTCTGTGATTGACACGTGATCAGCGCAGGGTTTAATTTACCTCTCACCCTTAATCACTTGGGATAGGCTTCAGATTCCCAGTGACCTTGAATAGGACAAGCAGTATTGAAAAATGGATAGAGGGATGACTTTGTCACCATCTTGGCATGTATATTCCTTGTTTTCTATCGCTAAAGAAATGCCCTGACCTATTTTCCAACCTCTGCTGCACTTGTCAGCTATTTACCAAACTCCAACACCATGGTGGGTGTCGGCCTGTAGGCTGCCAGCCATTGAAAAAAAAGTGTTTATTCTCTTTGGGTATGTAATAATAACAAAGGATTTTTGCTTAGGGGGCCACTGAGCATTAGGGTGAAGGCAATTTTTCAACAAAGATGGAAATTATAAAGTAAATGGACTTATGAACATAGAACTATCATAATACTCAGATGACATATTGTTAATTTTCAACTCCAATGGTATTTGCAAAATGTTCACTATTTTGGCAATTCACTTGTGCACAAACAAATATGGTCAATGCACTCTATGGCAAAACTATGTGTTTGACGGACACTTTGGTTGGCAACTCAGGGTGCTTGAGTAAAACAAATAGTTGTTCATTAGGGAAAATATGAGTCTTCTCATAACAATAACAACATTGGTAGCAATAGCACACTTCAGCCATTGCCTGTAAACAGAAATGGGAAAAAAATAAACGAAAAACAGAAAGGACGTAATTACTGTCTAATTGCTCACGGCAAATATAGTTACGTTATGCCTGGTTTTGTTTTGTTTTTTTGTTTTTTTTGCAACATGAATAAATAAGACCATATGTAGAAAGATTAAAAGGGATCCATTTAAGAGGGTGTGGGCACAGGAGCAGCTATTAAATGGCAGCAGCAGGGAAGATCTGGTTTGGATGTGTTTGGGTGGGTGGGGTTGTCTGGGGGGGGTGTCATTTGCCTCTAGAAGACAGGATGATAAATGTGTTCTCCTTTCTCAGTTCCTTAAGAACTGAAACAATGGAGAAGTCTTCACCTCTAAAGAATCTTCTCTGAAACTTTTCATTTGCACATTTGTTTTGCTTTTTTTTTTATACAGTTGAAAATGTTGATGATTTTAATTCGTGCCGGAAAGAGAAAATCATAATATACAGTCCTCCCCTAACCCATAAACCCCAAAGTAGGGAACTAGAATTAACGCAACATGTTCACTTTATATTTTTATTGTGAAAAAAAATATTTAGCGAGACAATTTCAATGTCAAAACTAACATAAAAGTCAATGCTGGTTGAAATTCCATCCCCTTCTCTGCTCTGCCTTGCTTAAATCTAGTCTAGCCAGCCGTGACAATCAATAAACCCGAGTACTGAGCACATTGATCCTGCCATAGTGCTTGTCATTATTATTATAATTTTAGTATCCATTGTGCTTTTTGTTTTCTTAACTCCGCCCAAAGGTTTTCTTTTGTATTCTGTTTGTTCAATTTTTATGTCACACTGTTACAGCTCAAAGATTAAGGAAGTCTAGGTACACACAAACTTGTACAATGATACAAGTTACGGACGGACGGATTCATAATCCAAATACGTTTTTATGTGCTTAATAAAGCACCATGGCTTTGTTTTTCTTCTACTACAAACATTCAGATAACAAGAAAGCTAACATTTCCTTATTACAATTATCTTCTTATTACATATTTTCTTTGTTCATTTAGAATAGTCAGTCTTGTCTGTTTACTTTCCTAGAGATAGTTTCCGAGCGTAAGAAGCGGGAAGACCAGAGATATTAAAGAGTTGAGAAAAGCTGTCAAGTCAGCTGGGACGTCTTAGTGGTAAATCCATCAAAGTCTCAATTGTCTTCACAATTGTCTGAAATGATGAGCAACATTGCCAGCTTTGCAATCTGTTGGTTCCATTTCTCTCTGCAGTCAAGACACATTACATAGCTGTATGTCTTCTGATGTTGAGGCATTTTCATTCTTTCAGCGTTGTTGCGATGATTGCAAATTATATATGTTTGCCTCTCTTTGGAGAATTAAAAAGTAAACACAGTCATTTGTTTGGCACCACTCCTCCATACAGACTAAACGTCTGTTCAATCTCTGTTTACAGCAAGACAATGCCTCTGAGTGCGGCTAAGAAAATATGTGAAATACCGTTGCAGTTATTGTGATCAATAACGTCTTCTTTTGTTCTGATAATGCACTTGAGGATAATAGAATTGGTTGTTTTGCCTGATTCACTCATCCATATTTCATGCTAGACGTTGGTGAAAACAGTTCCTAGTAACAGGATCCTGTTGTGTGAGGTCTTCAGCACAGTAGGTGATCTTCATGACTCAGTTAATAGATCTAAATCCTGGTTCCTACTTTTTTTTTTTTTTAAATTGCATTGCTGGCTGACCTCTGTAAATCTCTTCTTGAGGTAGACACTGGCCTTGGGTGCCCGCGGGGTGCTGTTGCTGGACCTTGAAGAATCTATTAATGGAATAAATCTACATACCTCCCTTTTCTATTATGGGCACTTATGACCCAGTGCAACCTTATGAAATATTCACTTGCATATCCATTTATTACATTCCAAATGGATGTCATTGGATTGAAAAACATCATGCAAGAAGTAGACAATTCATTTTGTTATTCATAATGTAGAACTAATTATGATATGGCATCACAGAACAATTTGCTTGTGTTGGCATGTGTTACTGAATAACAAAGTGTCACAATGTTGTTGGTTTATTTTTTGTTAAAACGTCCTGACGTAAATTAGTAATGTTCTATAGTTTCTTTTCACAAAAGCAATGCAGCATTGCTATTGATTTTGATTAAATAATTTTGTGGCGGATTTCAGTCACATTTTAATAGCATTTTACCAACAGATGTATCTCAGGCAGGATTTTCCTGTTAAGTGAAAGGTTGCACAAGCAACTCCAGTTTAGTGTTGAACATTCTGTGCTTCTGAAAAGAAAACATAATTGCAGCAGATGTGTGTGTGGGCACACTAACTGTTATTTTGGAAATAAAAACGCTTTTAATTTGATTTTAATTTAATTACTTCTTGCCTGAAGAAGCTTTAATGAATGCTGGCCCATGAGTCAGCCAAATACATCAAAATTTCAAATATCCAAAAACATTGTTTAGCAGCGGTGTTAGCATCCAACCCAAGCCTAGCAGCCAAAGTGGAAGACTCATGAATGTTAAAACTGAAATTGCTCTCAGTTTTCGTTCCCAGCTGCATTCATCATTTCACATCTGTGAGTCATGTGGGATCATTTATTCAATTATTAGTCAATTATTGCATCCACACAGGCATTTTTTAGATTTGGTTTTGTTCAGGTTCTAATGCATGAAAATAATTACACTAGAATTGATTTTTTTTTATTTTATTTGAGTGCTAAGACAACACGTTAAGAAGATTGACATTACCGTGTCATTGTGTCTTCTTACTACACCCGATAATATTAAAACTGAACCTTGAAGCATGTGGTTAATGTTGTATTTTGTGCTCTGCTGCCACCCCTCACTCCGCCGCCACCAATCCATAGATGACTCAAAGAAACGATGGGGGAGGTTTTGTTTTATAATGAGCAGTATTGATTTTCCTTTAAATTATATTCACATTGTCCTAATGTATTTTGTATCGAAATTATACTCAATATGATCGCTAAAGGGGAAAACACTCTGCTCTATGTAGACACTATATTTGTAGCACACTAGATAGGAGCAAGCATCACGTGTAACTTTGCTCCTAAGCAAAGAGCCAGGTATCTATCAGTGTATTGCTCAAGGGCTTGTTAACAGTATCCAGGATGCGATCTCTCATCTATCCAGCAACAAGTTGTAAATTTTTAACAATTGTTGAGAAAGCAGAAAAATTTGAGATTAAAAAGTTCCATTGACTAAGAGTTGGACCAAGGGGACCAAACCGCCACACCCCCAAGCCAAGACACCTGGCCTAGTTTCCTCCCTGGCCTGTCAACGCTCTCCCCCCCACTGATGGGGGAAATCTGGAGGACTGGCTGGGTCGAGAAGCAGAGCAGCCAGATGAGAGGCCAGCACTATCGTAGCATAACCCTGCCCAGCATCTGCATCACCATGCCCAGTGCCAGCACCCCTGGAGACCCTGGCTCAGAACGTGCCCAATTTGCAAAAGCAATAGTAAAGTGCCGTGGCTATGTGTTGAATGTGGGATGTAGAAAGCTAGACTACAACAGGCCCAGCCTTGAGGCTTGCTTGTATCTAATATCAGACATTTGTTGACAAGAATCCATCCTAGACATGTCACATTTCCTTTCTGCTCTTAAGCAGCAGCTCTCAGCTATTCCCATTCTCTGTACTGCAGAGGCTATCAATACCTGCTGGAGCTGCACCTGTAGATAACTCTGACTTAACTCGGAAAGTTCAGCTTAATTTATATTCAAGTTTGTCTTGTATATTAAAATTACAGTTCAGACTGGGAACATCTAAGCAGATCCGAGCTCTACTGTTCTTGCTTTCTCTTTTTGTAAAATATATATTTGACATATACTCCAGAGCGAAATATTTTCTTTTCCTATCTTAAAAATGCATTTTTTGACTGACTAATACTCCTAAGCCACTTGTAGATTTTATTCTTCCTCAACCCTCGATTCAACCGCCCATCCATTTTGTATTGTACCTGTCCTCATTAGGGTTGTGGGTGAGCTGGAATCCTATCCCAGCTGAGTTTGAACACTGGTTGTCAGTCAGTCAGAGGAAAATGAATACTAAAGGTAGAAATAAAGCAGCCAGGTGAACCTTGAATGACCGGGAATAATATAATTACATATTGCACACACCAAATTAGCCTCAGCAACACCTTGAATGTCAAAAATGTCACCAGACTCCAAAAGGTTGACATTTTCTGAAGACGCATGCATTTTTCATGGACTTCTCACCCACAATCGGTATTACGATGACTTCTGGAGGTCCACAGGGCTCAGGTTAAACTGGACATGACACCCCACCTCCCAAATCAGTCATACAAGTCCTGTCAGTTGTTAGTAATAACCAGTGGTGGGATTTTTGTTCAAGGTTACTATTAAAAGAAAAATAATACATACTCTAGGTGTGTCATAGTGGTCACTAACGTGGTGCCTGCAGGCACATAATTAATGGGAATATTCTAAAAATATTTCACCAGTGAGTTACCAGTATTTCAGATTTATCAAAGTAGTAGTACTTTGCATCAAGTAGCCAAGAAATAACTTTTTCAAATATTTTTTAAATTTTAAAATTGATTATTCCATCATGTATTTAGTTATTCAAGGCAGTAGCCAAGTTATTTTTTTCATACTCCTTTGCATGCTCCTTTGCGTCATCCCTGAATCCATTTTATGTGTAAATGCAACAGCTGCTCCGATGCATTTCAATTTTGAATCGCAACCTACCCCCCCTCTCCAGTTGTGTACTTGACCTTTGCTCTTCAGTCTTTTTACATTCAATGGCAAGTCTGTATAACATACTGTTGTAAAAAAAAAAAAAAAAAAAGTTAATGTATTCCTAATCTTTATATTTTATTCATTGTGTTATTTGTTGACACTGCATGGTAGTATAAGAAATGGCCATTATGTTGCCCTCTGCTCTCAAACAAGCAATGGAGAGAAAAGTTTGCTTGTTAGCAAATAGTCTTCACTGTGCACGCAAGTATACATTATGTGAGATACTAAAGTGTTTTGTCAGGATAGGTTGCTGCATGTGTACATTATATTCAGAAATACAGCCTTTGTCAGTTTTACCATGTTTGTGTATTTCTGAATGCAAAGGTCAAACTGAGATAAAAGGTGACTCCTCCGAAGCAGTAATATTAAACAGCAAGTATGTACAAAAAATTTACAATGCCAGAAAGTAATTTATTTCTGACACATTTCAAATTTGCCAAACCTTTATTAAACTCGAGCATGTGGCAATTTAATCACCTAAACCGAACTGTGGGAAACGAGTTCCTCTATCCAGGGAAGCTGTTTTTAAAACTTAGAGGGGTGTTGTTCAGACTATGTTGCCATTGTTAATTACTGCAAGAAAAATATCTTCAGAGATGTTAATAGCAGAAGCAGAAAAAAACTCTTTAACCAATACATATTATTCTTGAACTCTACGACATTTTATTCACTGTCATACTACTAAAAACACATTTGGGAAAAATATTAAGAGAAGCCACTTCATTAAAAGTTTTTTTTTTTTTTTAAGTCTGCAACAAACTTTATGCTAGTATAAATTAACAAGAAGGTACCTTAAGCTCCAGGTCAGTCAGTGAAATAGAGAGAGATACGAGTACTATATTGAGTGTCCTGTATTAACTGGAGTGATTAATTACCTCCCCAAACTACAATGTCAGATTTGGAATGTGAGGACAGCAATGGAGTCCCAGATTAAACAAATAATAGAAGAGGATGGATGGTACGATAACATTGGGAATATGCTGAGTGGCTGTGTAAAAATACAATTGGTGGTGGGGCTGTGTCAACTGAATGCGACTGACGTGAACTAAATTATAGTTGGCAACTCCTTGCCGCACACCTAATGACATAGCACAGCACATCTACTTCAACAGAAAAACGTCTCCACAGCCACTACACTGTTTCTATCCATTGTGTTACTGTCAGGAAAGTAGTGGATTGCCAAAAAGAGTGGAAACAAGCAAGGGTATTTTGAGAGGCTGTTGGCAATTAGCCATCTCCCCATTTCAAGAGTGGGAGAGAAGTTTGACTCATGGCATCCCCTGTAAAATCTAGCAGCGCATGTATTCTCCCAGACACATAAGTGTGTATGTCGGCAATGAATATGAGCATACACGAAAGGTGAATTCAGTTTAAAATTTCTTTCATAATGCTGGATTGTCTTTAAAATAAATAAGCATAGACGATGTAATGATATTGTGAAGCGCTGTAAAAGACTACACATACTGTATTTTCCAGACTATAAGGTGCACCGGACTATAAGGCGCACCTTCAATGAATGGCCCATTTTAAAACTTTGTCCTTATATAAGGCGCACCGGACTATAAGGCGTACTGTCGGCTTTTGAGAAAATTTTAGGTTTTTAGGTGCGCTTTATAGTCCGGAAAATACGGTATAAGCCTTTGCCCTTATCTGACTTTGAAACTCTTCTTACATGAAGGAGAATGTGTGTGAAATTACCCAACATTAGCCTGCCAGCAAAACATTCTACAACAAGATATGCAGAGGACATTGAATGTTTAATAGTTAGGGTGAATGATCAGGTATGCAAATGGAAGGATTTAATATTTAATGTGCTCATGTCCAAGCGATGCATAAAAAAGATGAATTACATCTAATAATGGATATTTATTACCCTTCGTGACGCATTTGGGTATGAAAAGGGAAGACTGAATGCTAAATAGACAAAACATTGGGCAAGCCAAAGCTGCTACAAAATAGCCATTCTATACCTTATCTTAATCAGTTGACTTTTTAATCAGGAGTTGTACTAGACCCCTTGTTTCCCACTGAATCTAAATCTTATCAAGGGTTGATAAGAAAGAAACAGCTTTTAGGGCACAGATATGGGAGGATGCCAATTGGCACAATACAGGGAGCTGTGCAGGTCTGACGATTGCTGACAATAAATCTATCATGATAATAATCAACCAAGTGAGATCAAAAACATTATCTAAAAAGTCATTTGAACATGAACTTCACTGCCCAAAAATGAAGCAGATACAAAATCAATTGTGAGGCCCGTTTATCTAATGGATCTGTTATCATATTTTGTATTTCTATCCCATCAATTGGTCCTTCTAAACTCCTTCCATACATTTACATATTCTACTCACATTGATCCTACTGAGCCTGGAGAGTCGACTGTGATCCTGGAGCTCCCGCAGAGCTTCTCTTTCTCTTCTTAACCTGATGCTTTTGAATCCTCCAAGCCTTGAATTCAGACACCTCTCTTCTTCAACCAGTATTCTCCCCTCACGCGCCCCACCCTTCTCTCTTCTCATTTGCATATCCCAGGTGGGTCACCACGTGAAGACGTACATACCCCCCACCCAAAAAAATACATCTCACAATCACTTACTTTCTTCCACCCTATGGGGATTCTCTAATAGCCTTCTTCTCTGTCTGCATCATACCTTCTTCCATCCTTCCTTTCTTTTTCCCTTCCTTCCTTCCTTCATTGCTCTCCTGTTTTATCTACCCTCCATAGTATGTTGCCATTTCCCATGTGGCCATATTCCATCCTTTTGGAGCCTGGTAGCAACAGTGCAATGTTTCACAGTTCCTGCTCATGATTTAAAGGAAAACTACTCTGCACAACACAGATTCTTTACCTCAAGGCATCACATTTCCATCCTCTCAAAGTTCTGTTTTTGTCATTCCATCTAAACACCTTTCCAATCCTTCCTCTAACCTCTATGCACTCAGCGTCCTCCCACCTGAGTCTATCCAGAAGCGATTACATTTGTATGCTGTGAAAGGAGAAAAGGTGTGTGAGAAAGGTGCAAGATTATATTCTTCAGCTATGTGGGGTTGCGGGTTCGGACTGGTTTAACAAATGTGTCAGGAATAAGCGTGGACGCAAAAGGTCTGGCGTGAAAGAAAAAGAAGCCAGAATGCAAAAAAAATGACGATGAAAATAGGTAAGAACAGAAAAGACAATCATAAGGTACCAAATGAAGTGGATATAGCCTGAGTAAGGGGAAGACAATATGTTTTATGCAACCCAACTAGTCTAAACACAGTACCATATTTTCCCCACTACAAGGCGCACTGGATTATAAGGCGCACCTTCAATGAATGGCCCATTTTAAAACTTTGTCCATATATAAGATGCATACATTTGGCCCGCGGACTTTGGACACGCCTGCTGTAGTGGCTCAATATTGGTCCATATATAAGGCGTACCTGATTATAAGGTGCACTGTCGGCTTTTGAGAAAATTTGAGGTTTTTAGGTGCGCCATATAGTGTGGAAAATACGATATTCAGATTAATATTGAATATGAATTTTTTCATTCACCTGAGAGGTGCGGCCATTTTGCGAATGCTACATGACCAAACTAGGTATCTAGTGATGTTTACCTGAGCCCTTAGGCACTGGGATGTCATTTTCAGTTGACAACAAGTGCGAAAATGGCCACCCCCCTGAGATGGCTAAAAACAGGTGCATTCTCCAGCTCAATTTACTATATCCCGCAATCACGATATTAACTCATTTACTGCCATTGACGCATATAGATGTCAAAGTTGTATTTTATTTGGGCTGCCAGTGAAGTACAATTTTGACGTTTGTATGCGTCAATGGCAGTGAATGAGTCGATCAGAATTAAGACTAGTGAGCATGCATGAAGCATATGATTGTATTTTTTTTTTACTTAACTTCCCCTTTAAAAAAAAATGGGAAAAAAAAGAATGATGAGAAAAGGATGACAGGAGAGTTTTAGAAGCTTTACGAGATAAGAGAGTCATTTGAAGTTGGGCTAAAGGGGACTTATAAGTGGAAGGATGTAGAGAAGAGAGAAACAAATGAGAGAAAGGAGAAAAAACATTGCAAGGGGAAAAGAAATGCTGTCCAGTTAAAAAGTTGCAAATAGAGGATTTTAAAAGAGGGACCTCAGGGTTGTGAAACCATAAGTAGGCCAGGAGAATTTTCAGCAAAATTGATTAGCATTAAAACAGACACAGTAGGCTTGAAGGGTGCTGTTTATCAGAACATGCCCTCCATTGGTTGGCACATTGACACACCCAAAGGCAGTGAAAAGCGAGGGAAAAAAAGACCCTCGGATGGAAACGACATACATCCAGTAGAGTGAAATAGACATGCGATAGGTACAAATAGAGGGCGAGTAAGAAAGTGACTGACACATTGCTTCGTTAACACATCCAGCGGCTGTTCCGTGTTCTCACACTACTTGGTGAAAAAAAGACGCTTTCGCTCAGTCTCATGGCACTGTTCATGCATGCGTGTGCGTCTTTCCCCAGAAATAGTTTGTCGTATTATCTCTCAGCCGCATCCCTGGGGTGTGCCGTTGCGTTAATAAGCAACACACCACGAGATGACTATATCCAAAGCACAGCAGTGTACAAACCAGTTTGCCCATTTTTCACCGTCTCCTGCACTTTTAATAATTTATTTGTTAAGTTTCAAAGTCAGATAAAAATCTTCTAACATTTAACATTACATTTTCTTGTTCTCCTACAGTCTCGGTAAATAGTATGTGTGACCAAACAAACTATGCATATTTTACATCAAGCCCATAACCTTATATATGGACCAAATTCCTAAATTCAAACTGGCCCGAAGCATTGTGTCATGAAATCAATCATAAGTGGCCCGCTGAAGACTATGAATCATGAATCAAAAAGACTATGGATCATTATTTTGTGATTATAATTTGTTGCATCTGAAGTTGAGATGAAAAAGATAAACTGGACAATGATTCGATTTGGATTAAAAATCTGACATGATGCATTAATGGTGCGCCTTATAGTCCGGTGCGCCTTATATAAGGACAAAGTTTTAAAATGGGCCATTCATCGAAGGTGCGCCTTATAGTCCGGTGCACCTTATAGTCCGGAAAATACGGTACTTTGAAAGTCAAATTCATTGAATCCTTGAAAACTCAACTTTATATATTAAAAGGATGACAAAATACATTCCTAAGAAAGGAAAATAAGAATATGCTGAATATTGACTACCGAGGCTCGCCTGTTCTATAGCACTTTTTTGCTTCCCCTGTTCCACGACGACTCTTTGACATCAGCACCTTAAGAAATAATGACGCATGCAGTCCCCTGCTGGATGTCCACTCCTCCCGATGTTTTATTTATAGGTTCTGTTCCGCGCGGTCACTCAAATGAGTATGTCTGACCATAGCGCACCCACTTGCTGTTCCAGAGAGAATTGCTATTGATCCAGAGGAAAGTGAAAGAGATCCTGGTAATCCTCATTTGTATTGTCCCAAATTGCTCAAGCAGCCGTCAGTAAAATGCTTGCCACAAACTAAGACACGTTTTGGGAGAGGTTTGGACATACTCAATGCATTAAGTCCAAGCCATTCTGTAGATGTAAAGAGAAGAAATAGGCTGTTTTTAGTTTATGTTGAAAGTTCGGTGGAGGGATGGGTTGAAAATTGTGAGGCTGGAATGAAGGTGGAGTCAGTGGTATTAGCAATGTCACGTACTGATCTGCTAAAACAATGCATTTGCATTTTCACAACTTTTGGGATTGGGTTGGGGGATGCATAACTATGGTCAAAAACCTAAAAAAAAAATCCATGTCAGTGGCCCTTTTATAATTTTTCTTCTATTATAAACTTGAGAGAAGACTAAATCGAAATGCCGATTATTTTTGTCCAGGCCTACTCCAGATCATCAAAAATTCTAAAAAGGAAAAACGGAATGGAAAATGTGTGGCTTTAGTTTTAGTTGAGCTTCATTTTAACAACAGATGGCAATGGCACGGTTACAAACACTCCTCTTCTGTACAAGACAACAAGCAACATATACAATGCATGGATTTTAAACAGATAATGGATGCCCAGCATTGAAATCTTGCTTTCCTGCAGGCTTCTGTTGAAATTAAAATATAAATAATAACCCAGATTCATATCCCCATCTAGAAACACTCCTTATTCTGAAAATCATTCTGTATTCATATGCCTCACACCAACATTATGAATAATTAATATACGAGGAGAATACTGCACAGCTGGCAAGGAATGCCGTAAGATACCCAGCATGAGTATCTGTTAAATGCATCTTCATAACTTTGCCTTGAGTCAAATTACTGTTAAGTTATCTTATTTTATTGTGATTTCATTCATGCTGTTAGTTTCTACATATCACAGTTCACAAAAACATCACATCTGTGCTGAATTGCAGATCAAAAATGTAAAATCTTTGCTTCATAATATTACAAGGGGTCTCATTTATGAAACATGAGCAGAACCATCAACATTTTAGTAACTACACCCTGAACTAGTTGCCAGCCAATCACCAGGCACACATAAACAAACAAGCAATCGCATTTTGTCGCTCATCTAAGACTGATGGTTTGTTTTTAATTCTGATTTATGGATACACTGACAGTCAAAAAGCAACACAGTGTGAGTTTATGAGCTGTCAAAATCGTTAATCATGATGTTTTAATCACGGCTGTTTGTTTATTCGTGTCTTGCTTCAGTCGTCTTGCTGTTTCTAACTAATTGATTCCCTTGTCTAGCTCCGTGTGAAAAATATCAACTTAAAATGAAAGCGAGGAAAAAAAATTATTCGTAGCAGTAGAAGTTGCAGCTCGAGAGTTTGGTGGGTGGGGCTCAGTACAATAACTAGTCAACGAAATTATTGTGTCATAGAAGTCAGTTGTTTTTAGCATCCATATGTCATCACCAACTGATTGGCTGATTACCTCCTCCAAGATGCACTGGAAATAACTTTGGAATTTAGACTACAAACATTTGAGTCTGCTCGCAGTCACATGGGTGAGGCAAACCTGAGCAAATAGACAATGTGCAATATCGTCCAAAACTACTAATGTGCTTTACTGCATAAGTCACGATCCCTTTTGTCCATTTGCTACAATGTCGAAAGTTGTCTTGCGCAATTACTACTGTCATGGCAGTAGTTTTGTCTGAGGAGACAAAAAAATAAAAAAGCAGGCTAATCCTGGCGTGAGCTCAAACACAAGGAGGGAGTTCCGACCAACGCTAGCTGTATGTATGTAATGCCAGGATATAACCGGCTATACATAATTCATTCCAACTGCCGGCGAGCGAGAGAGCAATATATTCTGACATTCTGCACTCGCACTCATGGGAAATGTGGTATTACCACTACAGGCAAAACACTACCACTTTTCTCCATATAGTCAACGAAAACCAAAAGTTACCTTGTGCTGCTTTGAATTTATAATGTTGTCACAATATTTAAATTTTGTCTGGATCCGTATAGAAGGCATTTGAGTCCAGATATAGACTGAGGCCCACTTGTTGCAGACTTCTGACCAACATGCACCAGATCCTGTTGTTCATTTTGATTGAAATTATTTATAAGGAGAAATGTGAAAAAGATAAAAAGGAGCGTATTGATGGATCTGACTCAGGATCAAAATCTTATGTATGCTTCATGAGCATTACAATAATAACTAGAGGCGAGGTCGCTTGTCAAGGTGTTCTGTTCAATATAAATTATTACACTTTGAAAGCATACTCCTTACACAATTGTAATTGCTATGAACTGTGCAAAAGATATATTTGTAAGATTTTAAGATGAGCATTTAACCTTTTATGGGTTGTGTTGAACGACTCAGCATGGGGGCATGAGCAGTCGTTTTTGTCAGGTCGCAGGTTTTTTTTTTTACATGGAGCTATTTTTACCAGCTGTAATGTCAAAATTATAACAAGCACCAGAAGTTTCAAACAGATGGGCGCAACAGCCGTTGTGACATCTTTAATTACGTTGTTATCCTTGCTCTGTAATTTTAACACTGTATTTTTGTGAGCGAATTGAGGCAACTCCGTTGTGTTTTATTTTTACTGTGGGATGAGAACATGGAATAGTTTCATGGACGTAGAGTGGAATTTGACAGTTTGATTCTGAACTGACTTAAGAGCCATTATTTTGGGAATATATTTATAATTTACTTGATTGGCATAATTAAGCATAAAACACCGGTGACTTTCCCCGAGTGGTAATGGAAGCAGAACTGTCAAAGCCACTTTAGAGAACTGAAAGAGACATTATTGAGCGCTCATGATTATGAAAGTAGTGAAAAGGAGAGTGTGAAGTAGTCTGTTGTCATTTTTGGTGCCCCTCTATTAGTGATTGACGAGTTCAAGATGACCGACCCCGACAAAGTGGTTGTTTATTTTATTTCTGTCTTATGTCTGCATTATTTTAAGCAGTGAAATCTGGCGAGTGATCATAGAGGAAAGGAAATAATGCCCCTCAAAGTGTGTCAGAGTTTGACTGAATTTATATTTGTATATGTATAAAGCATGTGTTAAGCATGTGTTTCTATTAAGAGAATTTGGCTGCTTTAAAAGCAAATGTATCTCCCCGCGGAGAACCAAAACATTCCTTAAAATATCTCTTCGACATTTAGCACCCAATTGGTGGCGCAGAGTCATTTTTTGACACTGATAGGTGTTAGTCAATTCTTGCACATCAGATGGTCCCCCTGCAAAGAACTTGACTGAGATAGACTCACTCCCACTCCCAGATATAATGTGTTTGGGCTGGCATTTACAAAAAAGACAAGTTGCTAGGGTGATGACATTCCTTATTCTCATCCATGCCTGAATAAATTCTAATTTATCCTAATTAGGGCTGGTTAAATGTAGCAGTTATGTACAGGGGATATAATTGACCTATTGCAATAGTTAGCCAGTCTTTTATTAAGTGACAGTGACCTTTAAAGGTTACACAAAGGCTGATACTCAAAAGACTTTATTGAATACTTGGTTTTTAGAAATATACAAACCCCAATTCAATTCATAACTTGTCGTTATTTTACCAATTTTGACACAGATTGGTTTGTTAGAAAAATTAGACATGCAGTCGGTAACATGCCTAGGTAACTTTATAATTGGACCTTTAAAGACATTAATTGTAAGGCAAGACCAAAGGTTTTTATAAGAGAACTCACACAAAAAAAAATACTTTGAACTTATGCGACTGTAAATACTTTGTTTCACATTGTTGAACAGCAAGCAATTAATTGGAAAAAAAAAAAGGTAACAAGCTGTGAAAACAAATCTTCAAATATTCACATTTGTCCTTATTTGACGCATATTCTTCATTTAAGGTGAAAATTAGGCTAATTGTGAAATGTTCTTATGGGCGCACACTAAATCCCGTGGGACCTGCAGAGTACATCAGTGAGAGTGTTAAGTGTGACAAGATAGACAGAAGATTGGAGCGGAATTCAAATGAATTTCCGAAGTTCACACAGTTTATCACGTCTAATAAACGGTGAGAACGTGTGAGGTGTCAGTCATTCAAACCTAACTGGAAAAATGCATAAATGAATGCAAGGTTGTGTTTTTCTGAAACTTTCTTGATCTCTTTCATACAAACAATGCACATGATGAAGATAGAAGGCTCAAGATGGTCTTTTAAACGTGTGCTTTTCTATTCTGAACCGTGAGGGCAGCATCATCATTATTATAGTCTGCGTGTGCACCAAGGCTTGACGAGATTTAACGAGTGGGTGGATTCATGCATGCGAGTTTTTTGGGAACACCGCCATTACTCTATGTTCTTACACTCTACCTTTAATAGAAAGTGAAAAGTTTCTATCATACTTCACCAAATGCATTATAGATCTCATTCTTTGAGGTTTGCGGTGTCTGCGCCTATGTGCTGACAATGACAATGATCGTGGGGAAAGAAATGGAGGAGAAAGCATGAAGGTCATAACG
This sequence comes from Syngnathus floridae, assembly GCF_059516105.1. Lineage (NCBI taxonomy): Eukaryota > Metazoa > Chordata > Actinopteri > Syngnathiformes > Syngnathidae > Syngnathus > Syngnathus floridae. The sequence goes on from NC_142426.1 coordinate 10,276,954, forward strand.
TGATGAGATAGTAGAAAGGAGACCATACGAAGAAAATCGAATTCAGGCTATGAAAAATGACATGTAGGTGTCTATCATTTTAAAAGATTTTCGAATGCTTTAAGTAAGCTTATATTTAACGTTGGATCATTGCGTCAAGCAAATGCTGGAATCAAGTTTATAGGCAGCTATGTACATGCCCATATCCAAAATGAAAAAGTAAAAAATACTCAAACAAAGCTTCTACTGACTGGAAAATGATCTTTATTCAGTTGTAATGATCTGCACATATTTCCCATCTGCAGTGACAGCTGCAGCACAATTTCCGAAGAGGCTGGAACTGTGATGTGTCTGCCCTCGGTTGTGTACATTTGACAGACCAGCTGCTCTGATTGAACCAATCTTGATGTAACATTTTGGAAATCAGCAACAAAACGCACTTTGTTGTTAACACGATCTACTAGCTTAAATGTTTCCATTAGTGGCAGGTTGTACTTCAAAGCCGAAACTGAGTTGAAGGAATATCTCACCAAAGTACATGTAAGGGTGTTTAACATAAAGTACTACTGACAAATGGGAAAAATAATCAAGGAAAAATAAAAACATAAAGCACTACCCTTGCTGGTAGCGCTTTAAGCATATCAAAGTTGAAAGTGAAATTGTGTCGACTGAACCGATAACAGTTTGTATAACACTGAAAGCCCATTTTTACAGGGAGGTGTCATACATTAATTCAACTTGTGGGGGAAAAGTTGAAATGTGTATTACGCAACCAAACCAAGTTTTTGTCCCAAGGAGCAATGCAAATTTAATTCAATAAAACAGAATACTCACCATTTGCCAAAGTTTTCTTCTTACGCAATGCCTTCCGATGAGGTTTTGTTTTTGACAGTTCCATGGATAATAAAACAGATGTGGGTCAGCACCAAATTTACTACTGTTGACAAGGCCATCCTCACTGGTCCCCTTTTGCTCTCCCAATTGTAGTTTTGTGGCCCACAAATTAAACTAAACTAAACTACCGTGTTTTCTGCACTATAAGGCGCACCTAAAAACCTCCAATTTTCTCAAAAGCCGACAGTGCGCTTTATAATCCGGTGCGCCTTATATATGGACCAATATTGAGCCACTACAGCAGGCGTGTCCAAAGTTCGGCCCGCGGGCCAAATGTATATATCTTATATATGGACAAAGTTTTAAAATGGGCCATTCATTGAAGGTGCGCCTTATATATGGACAAAGTTTTAAAATGGGACATTCATTGAAGGTGCGCTTTATAATCCGGTGCGCCTTATAGTGCTGAAAATACGGTAAACTAAACTAAACCTGTCCCGTCATTCGCCAAGAAGTTTTTGGCATTATGATCGTTGCTGCCAGTGTCTCGTGATCATCTCAACCCTTCCATTTACAATTTATCACGTGCAGTGCTCTGGTCATGCATCTAAAGTAACTATTCTTTATCACACTTTCTGCTTTTCTCTTCTGTCTGTCCAATCCATCTGTCCAGACTTGTGTGTCTAAAAGGCTTTGGGTGGTGCTGTTGTGCCCAGGGAAGTACACAGATTTGGATAATCACTGTCTGGAGATATGTTTAAGATAAGAGCTATAGTCACGCTCTCCTGGTATGGTTGCCAACAGTGTATGTTTGTGTATCTGTGTGTGCATGTGTGGGTGTGAGATAACCCCATAGCCTCTTGTCCAGGCCAGCTGTGGGTTGCAGCTGATAAGTGACACAAGTACATTTCATGCCTCCAAATAGTAGACACCTTGAAAACTCGATTTTCTGTTTTGCTTACGAATGACGAGAACATTGGAAAAAAATGACGGAATAAGCACTCAGTTTAATCATGTACCAACGAACATCTCAGTTCGTCACTGATGAAAACACACATAGCGTGTCTCTTGTGTGTGTTTTTGGCGGGGGTAAATAAACAGGCTCAAAAATACCCACAATAAGTTAAATCTATGAAGTAAAGGTGGATTTTTTTTCTCCATTTATCAGTTTTTTTTCAGTTAATATATAAGCCTGCCTCTATAAGTACTAGTCAATGTTCCCCTAAAAAGTGCCTTAGTTACTTATTACTTGCTTTAAAAATACCTTAATTACTTTACTGATTACTTGATTTTAAAAGTAACTAAAATAGATTACAAATTACTAACAACCCTGCTATACATAAAAATGACACGACCGGTCTCATTTAGAAATGCATTTTTTTTCTATTTTTTTCGAATTTTTTCATTGAAAATAGACATTTATTTTAATTCATATTTTTTTTAATAAATTTAAATGGATATAAATTTATTGCAACAAGTTGAGGGCTACTACTTGCCCCACATCATCAAACACACACATTAACTCAAATGTCATGATGATTGTGCAATACAGTACAAGGATAAAATGACGACTAGAAAATAGATGATGTGCAACAAATTTGCAAGCATCAGTGATATGTATATAGTGATATTCCACCATTGTCGTCACAATCACTCACTCATAATGAACTTATATTAGGCACCACTAACAAGCCTCACAAATAGGTTGAATCACGCAGCGCAAAGACTTGTCACTGCCTAATGAATATTACCTGACACACCAATTGGACACACAGGAAGAATGGAGTCATTACTGTATCCTGTTTTGTAGGACAGCTCCTGTATAGCAAGCAGGTGGAGAGAGAAACAGAATTAAAATAATAGTACAGAGCAGATTCTCTGTCTGGTAGTGAGCAAAAAAACTTAAGTCTATATACTTATTTTAAGGCCAGGATACCAACATCATTAGTAGGAGACATACATATATAGTAAGCGTTGTTTTCACATTTTTCAAGAATATAAATTGATTGCTGAGAATGAAATACATTTGCTGCTTTAAATTATTGAAATAAAAAATGAATATAGTTAATTTGTTAGTATGTTATAGGGTTATATTAGTTTTGAATTTTTCATTAATAGTTTTTATTTTGTTGCGACTTTTTTAATTTATTTAGTTTTTAGAGCAAGTTTGTTAGCTTTTATTTTTTGGAAGATGCATTGTTTTAGTTTCCTTTTTATTAGTTTGTTTTCTTGATTTAGTGTTTTTATAAATGTTTTGAGTATTTGTCAAGTGCAATCACTGAGATTCATTCATCAATATCTTGTTTCTGTGTGGGGTCTGCCGAGAGGACTTCATGGACATTGCAGAGAGTAACATAAAAAGACAAACTTCATGACTGGTATGAAAAGTATGCACTCCAGACTTTACGATATAGTTTACTGTATCGTAATAGTAGCAATCAAAAACCAAAAGTAGCAGTCAGCCTATGAGCATAGAATTGTACTCAAAGTGTTTGTAGGTTACACTTATTTGCACATATTGACACGATAGTTCTCTGAATTTGGTAGAGTTGCGCTCAAAGGGTGCTTACCTGTTTCAAGCTGAGTTGGAGGACGGTCAATAGTTGACAGAGACACGCTGTTGATTCCATCAAAGCTGACAGTCTTCAAGAACTCTCAGCTGGATTTCACCCAGTCGGACGGCATTATTCTGAAGGACCAAACCACTAATCAATGCTTCTTGTTGTGGGGAGAAAATGGCTTTCCTTTTATTCTCATTGGGCCGTCTTTCAGTTCTACAAAGGGGAAAATGCGCTTAGAAGTGTGTACAGACAGTAAAAATGGTATTGTAATGTAGATCACATTACTTACAGTACAGTATTCTCGATGTTAGAGTAAATAGTGTTCAACAAGAAACGACCTGTTCTATTCTCGGAACGCACTGATAATGGTGGCCACAGAATCTGCTCAGATTAAGGTGGACTCTATCGTGGTTTCCTCATGCGATGAACTCGGACATGGTGTAGGAAAAACATTTTTGGTTTGAAAAATTGGTTCAGGCCTTTGAAAATTTGGCTTTAGTGTTTTAGCATTTGTGAAAAACTGTAATTGAGGAAAAAAATTAACATGGATATTTTTAAGATAAGTATTTTTAAGTGAGTCTTGGGTTACAGGACTAATCGATGGTCATTTTCCTACCTTGCTGCACTCATTTAATGTCATCTCTGTCTTGCACTATTAATGTATTTCTTAAATACTTAATTTCTCTCTGTGCTTCATTACCCTTCTTTCATGTATGTTATCCATGCATCCTAAATAGAATAGATGCTCTAAAATTGTGATTACTATCTTGTACATCTGCACTGATTTGCAGCGGCAGGGCCCACATGAGGTTGTGCACCTTCTGTTGAGGGACTCCGAGGTAAAGAACTTTAAGATTCTCCAAAGCTGCCATAATAAATAAAAATCAGGTCTCCTCGGAAGTTGCTTAATTGTATGCCCGATCAACAAAACTGTGACTAATGGCAGGTTTTGTTGGGCGAATATATTTGCACATTTGAAAACAGCTTCATTTTTTTTTATTAATGTTTTTTGTTTTGCTTTTCACCAGAGCAACGATAAGAACATAAGTTCAAAACAAATTTAATACATTCGTGGTACATACACCCAAGTCATTAAATGAATTTTTATATGAAACTATTAAATCTGAGAAACACATCACACCCTTGGCAAAAATGAACAGTGACACACTGCAAAACCATTTCTCCAAATTTGTAGAAAGGTGTCAGGAGAGCAGAGTTGTTGGAGGATAACTGCAGTAAAAGTAGACTCCTTGGGGAGCAGTGTTTTCTCATTGCTTTGATTATGCCTACACAGTTTGAGATTTTTATGTTAAACCCTATAGCATGTCAACAGCCCTCAGCAAGCCTCTGCTGCTGAGCCTCAGTAATGAGAAGTGATTTCAGCACATTGTGGATTAAAGCTGTTCTCCCCATTGCTGCAGTAATTTTTTTTTCACAGTTAGACGACGCATAGTACAATAATTGAATGTTTTCGTTGTCTGTCTGGCTCTTTATTTTGCTTCTCTTCATACTTGTACATAATTTGACTCATACCACCTGTTGTGAGTTCTGAGATACTTTCTAACCGCGAGCTAATGGTAGATCATGTACGGATTTTAATAATATATCGCATTTGTAGTTTTCGCTCAGAAGTCTGCCCAAGATAGCTCAGCAGATATCTCAAAACCATTGTACATTCATTGCTAATGTCCACAAATTGCAATTATTTGGCACCAAAATGACATCTTTACTGATGTCCACTTCAACCTCTGAAAATTTCACGATTAACGTCTTCAAGGTTCAATTTTGAGATAATGACAAAATAAGCAATCTGCGTAAAGTTTCCCTTATGTTTCTCTTTCATAAGTCTCCAAGGTATGAGCACAATTTATTTCAAGAGGCGTGATAATGGCTTTTCCCGCATAGAAGCTCCCATTTAATGTCAGTAAGACCCCACATGTTGCGTCAATCGAAATTATAATTTGTAGAAATGAGCAAAGCCGAAGTCATCCTGCAAAACTGACATTAGTGATTGCTCAACCAATACGAATTTTGTCGGACAAGGGCTTGTCGACCAATCATCCAGCCAGCAGACCTCAGCCCTACAAAAATGTAATGGGTTTCTTTGTGACGACATTAGGAACATTTTATTTAGGGACGGGAACTGCTTTTCCGCATACTATCAGACTGACTATGTCATAGAAGGAAAGAGACAAGCATTGTAATGTTGTTTCCTGGCTTGCATTGTCACATTCTGTTATCACTTAATGTCTGAAAACAGTTTGTTATCCAAATTTACGTGAACGGATTAAACCTTTATTATGCGTATGAGAGTGGCATAAATAAAATCAATCATAAAATCAAAATTTAAAGAAAGTTAGTTGAACATTAGCTAAATAGTTAATAATTATTTCAGTTTATATTATTTTCAGTGATTAAAGAGGTACAGTAGTCTTATTATGACCAATACTCTAGAATGGATCATGCCCAGTTTCCGCTTTTCATCCTCCATTTCCTCAGCTTGTTTGGGTGAGGCAAATGGTTTAGCACTCCACAATGAAGGTCAGTGCTGTGTCCGATAAAAGTTACTCTCTCCTAAAACTTTTTCTCCCCTGCGGTCGCTGTGTAATCTCAGTGTGAGGAAAATGCCAGCTGCCAGTCTCATTCACAGAGATATGGACCGAGCCCTAAACGCACCTGCTTACCCACGGCAGAATAACAGTGAGCGAGAAATATATGTAGATTATAAAATGGAGGCAAGCTTTCAGATGATAATATTTGAGCACCGGGCTGGCAGGTCCCAGAGAAACTAGAACCAGGTGTTGTTGTTTTTTTGACAAGCGTGTGTGTGTGTGTGTGTGTGTGTGTGCATGCATGTGTGTGTGTGCCAGAAAATGTGCTGTCAAGTCCTCAGTGTAACTCCCACTTGGCAGGACAAAACAAATGGCATTTTCTATAGATTTTTGGCAGACAAGTCCCACTACAACCATCTTGTATCTTATTACCAACAGCCTGAGATGCGCAACTTGATCTTTATCTGTTAAAAAAAAAAAATCCCCTGGCGTAAACGACCTTTTACAGTCCTTATCTTTCAGTGTCATTTTTTTTCCCCTGTGTGTGTGTGTCTGTGTGTACGTGTGTGTGTGTGTTTTCCTCAAAAAATTCAGCGAATATCCTCAAAGCCTGAAGGGGAGCAATTTCTGGAGGATTCACTATGGTAAGCATGTCCAAGGTGATAGCACTCAAGTGGTACTAAGATTGGGAGGACTGCAACTGTTTTTTAATCAAAAATCGAGCAAAGACCTTCAGGCTATGTTGAAGTAATCTGCCTGCAAAAATATAATCAGCATAAATATGTTGTCAGTCAAAGTTTACTCTCAAGGAAGGAAACATTCTCCTCGATTTTTTTTCTTTAAGGAACTTAAGAGTTGTATATTGCTCTGTGAAGCATTATTAAAGTAAAACAAATCCTATAAATGTGCATATTTCCCATGTCTCAATATTGCATTTATTTTGCGGAAATCCTTGTGTAAGAGCAGCGGTTATTTGTAAATTAACATGCTGTGGATAATGCCACGGGGAAAACATTCTGCATATGTAGCATAAAGTCAGATTCCTCCTATATTGAAAAAAGTGCACATGAAATGTATATGAGGGACATAAAACAGAATGTAAAATTTTATTTCTTGTATTAAATGCCAGGGCATAAATTTTGGAGCACAAAGAGAAGGTCATCAGTTAAAGAAGGCTTTTTTTGCTGCCGCTGACTTTTCAGGGCAGTCGCATAACTTGACTGATAATGGTCCTTCTGACCTAGAGATGCTTTTTGACAACCACAAGCACTCTCCTTTATTTTGGTTCATTTGGTTTTTTTATTAGGGGCTCACAAAATGTACTGTTTGTTTTATATGATGTTTTTTGGTGGTCACAGTTGACATTTTGGGCTTGGTTGTTGAAGCTTATAATGTCCCTCTCACTTGCTATACTGCATGTGTGGCCCCCAGAAGCAGCATAATAAAGAAACACTTTCAATTTGCAACAACATATTCACTCGACTATTTTTATTTGAATCTACAAATGCATATTGTACTGTGTTGCTGAGGTCAGTCCCCACCTACTGCTCCTTGCCAGTTTTCTGCAAAGCGAGCCTTGGTTCATTTTAATAGGGAAGAAATTGCGTCACAATCACTCAGATCTTGTGAACCAAGGTTCCATTCTACAAAGTCAACTATATTGTCAATTTGACATCATTAATTGTCTTTCGATGAGAATCTTCATTAGAAATGTTTTACATGTGTACTCAAAATGGTATACGGTAGCAAATATACCTCTTTCGTTTATTGATTTGATTCACGTAGACAAGTGAACGGCCATTATTGTTGTGGCTAGGTGGGTGGGGAATTATCTTTAATTTAGTGTTGGGTGTGCTGTGGTTGACTCATCCTTTATGGCGGCACTATAAATGTGAATATTTATGTATTCCATTATGACTGTGCTGTAAATAGGCCTCGAGAGAATTCTCTAACGAATGTCTCGTTTCTTTCTAGATGATTCAATTGAATCATTTAACAGTCCCACAAGGGAAGTCATAGTGTGTGTACGGGAGTGTGGGAATCTGACAGTGGTCTGCAAATGAACAAGCCTCTCTCTTGCAAACACTTCCATCTATTTTTAGAACACTTTTCTTCATTAGGGTTGTGGGTGAGCTGGAACCTATCCCAGCTGACTTTGGTCAAAGGAGTACACCCTGGACTAGTTCCCAGCCACTCACACATATTCACGACCAACAATTCATACTCCTATGGGAAATAATATTTAATTAACCTAATGTGTGTTGTGTAATGTGGGACAAAGCCATTGAAGAATGTTTTAACGTTAGAGCTTGGTTGATACTAGTGGCACCTAATGGGAACTGCATCTCTGGGGGTTGCTGAGGCAGTGGTCAGCAGCCTTCTTCAGCAGACAAAGCATGTCTTCAGAGCCCACCATGCTTCAAATACTGCTTTAAACATAAAGCGCCTATCAAGGCTTACTGAGCTTGTCAGATATTGCGAGATATCTCCGTGATAATATCTGCATGCTTGGCAAGTGGATTGGATTCAGCAGGATGAGGCTGAGTCAAGGGTTTTATTTTGATAGGCTGAATGTGAAACTTTGTAAAGTATACCAGAAAGCAAGGTTATGGGGTGTAATTACGACTCAAAAGTATCAAACTATATGCACTCTTTTAACTTGTTAATCATGAATATGGACCCCCCCCCCCTCCGTGTCACATGTCAAAACAGATCTTAAAATCCATGTCTCAAAAGCAGGTCTAATCGGCTTTATTGGCACTCTGCTGGGGGCTAATTACAGTGGCCTGGCGTTATGAGCAAACAGCTCCAGGGTGGTTATTTTGGTGCAAATATTCCTAACTTTTAATTGGTTTGACAAATTAAGGCCTGTTTGTTACTCAGCTCTGCTTAATCCATCTACAAAAATTGTAAATTTACACTTTTTGAGATTACCTCACTCATAGCCAAAGTTTAAAAATAGTTAAAAGTGGGAAATTTATATACAAAATATGTAGTGGCTAACCAAAATATTCCTAGATATCCTAGAGTAAAACACACACTGTGATTTCACCACTGTGGCAACATAAGATGACTAACCCCTGGCTTCAGCCATGAGCCCCGAATTGTTCATCAGTAATATGAAAGTCCATGATGTAAACCTCAGACAGAGTGCATCACATGTACCACTGTGCCTGTGCAAAGTACGAAACTGATGCAAGAACAGCTTTTAACGATCACATCGTATCTTCAACTCAAACGGAAACGGGGTAATTTCTTGGCCAGGGGTTTTTAAATTTTGAGTCCCATCTCAGGAGGCCACTGCAGGGTGCAAATCATTACTATTCTGCGAATGAGGCAAAAAATGATCTTGGCAAAAATTGCTCATATTTGCGGTTTTGAGGGTCTTACTTTTCCCACGTTGTTGCAGCACCCTTTTCCTCCTTTTATTATTCTAAGAAATGTCCTCAAAACCAATGTCAACCATCCATTGATTTTCTATTTTCTTATCCTCACCAGGGCTGCAATTGGGCATGAGCTGACACCAGGCAACAATCAGGGCACACCCTGAACTGGTCAGCAGCCAATCACATGGCACAACCAGACAAACCATTCACACCTTTAGATTCTCAAAATTAATTCATAAGATTCATTTAAATCCGGTGTGGAATGTAACCATTGAAAATTTGTTTTCCTTAATTCAGCAAGGGGGCTTCTGGTTTACCTTCTGCTTTACTGTATCTATTTTTGTTTATTTTATTTTTATGTTTGTTGCACATCACACGGAAAAGCAGGCCACTCACATGTAGGCATGCAAGGAGAGATCAGAGTGAGCGAGACGGGATGTGTTGCACGCCTGGGCTGAGCGTCAGTACACTGTTGTGAAAATAAAGTAATTCTGGCAGCACTATCTATATACATACGCACACACACACGTCAATGGCAAAACAGTTATTTCTAAAATGTTTTCACTTTTACAGAAACAAGTACAGTAATTCTGTAACTGCCTTTGTCAATTTTACTCAAACACGCATAAAGCTCTTTTTTTTTTTTTCTTAAATCATGCTGGGGAATACTCCAGCACGCCCGCGACACTCATGAGGATAAAGTGGTTCAGAAAATGGTTTTATGTGGTTTGTATGCAGTGATGTCATTTGTATTCAGATGTGTCATATTCTTATGACAGGAGAAATGTAGCCGTACAGGACAAATATTTTGAGTACTTTTCTTTATTTTTTCATATTACCTTTTTTTATTTTTTTAGTATCTGATGTTTCTGGCATACCTTTGTCAAAATACCACAAGAATCAATCATTACAGCATCTCACCTCTAACTGTGTATACTACCGGGAAAATAGTGAAAATGGAATTTGTTACAGTGACGACTCAAGGTCGTGTAGGGGGGACTGAATATGATGACTAAATTAAACTTAGTCTAGCGAATGAGCATATTTGGACCAATCGTTAAACACAAATATCACCCAATCCCAAATCTTTAGCGTGACCTGGCATTGAACATGAATAGTCAACTGCTCATGTTTAACGAGACTTCTTTGCAAATTCTTCTGGATATCCAACCAATCTTTTTGTTTGTACCACTCTGCTTGAGTGGTAGTATCAACCCGTTTAGACCCAACGTTGGTTTTTATTCATTACCTCCTGCTTTGATCAAAAATCCAATTTATAAAATGGTTTAAGTTTCAAAATGTAATCCGCCATTAGTCAGGCCAGGCAAGTGGGAAAAAACAACAAATGATCGAGGGCTGAACTTGACCCAATAACTTGCAGCACCTTTTTGGCTGAGCATTTTGCCTTGAGGCCTGCTGCTAATGAATCATGCCCTTTACAGTGAGGCTGGAGAACTGCAAGCCTCGGACATCGCCCCTTTCTCTGCTGTTTGACATTGCACAGGTTAAGTTCTTGAGATTTTTTTTCATACAAACCCATGTATGTATTTAGTTCATATGCCAAAAGTAGTACAAATAAAAAAACACTAATATACTTTTTTTTTTAATTATATATTTAATTTTCCTTTCAATGTCAGGTGAGGCTCAGCCTCACCTGCCTCCACTTACATTACTGGTCCTAACCAAATGCCCAAGCCACCTCATCTGGCTCCTCTCCTGCATAAGACTTGGAGTTCCTCCAGGATGACCAAGCATCTCACCCTATCTGTAAAGGAAAAGCCGGATACACTCAGGTGGATATTCTTGTTAGCTGCTTGTATCCAAGGTCTCATTATTTCAGACACAGCTCACCCACAGTTCATGAACAGGTGAGGGTAGGAAGATACGTAGATCGAGCCGCAAATCAAGAGTTCCACCTTCCGGCTCAGCTCTTGCTTCATGACAGATACAGTCTGCATTGCTGCAGATGATGCATCGACCCACCCGTTGATCTCCTGCTCTATCTTCCCCTTCCTTGTCAAGAAGACCCTGAGATGAAATCGTCCAACTTGAACTCAATCACTTCAGGTAGACTCTCAATCCTAACCTGATTTTTATCTCAACCGCTTCACACTTGGCTACAAACCAGTGAAAGTTGGAGCTCCATCCATCCATCCATCCATCCATCCATCCATCTATCCATCTTCTTCCGCTTATCCGGGGTCAGGTTGTGGGGGCAGCAGCTTTAAGAGGGACTCCAAGACTTCCCTCTCCCCAGCCACTTTGTCCATCTCATCCCGGGGTATCCCAAGGCGTTCCCAGGCCAGCTGAGAGACATAGTCTCTCCAGCGTGTCCTGGGTCGTCCACGGGATCTCCTGCCGGTGGGACATGCCGGGAACACCTCCCCAGAGAGGCGTCCAGGAGGCATCCAGGTGAACCCTCACTGGGAACGAATCCAACTTACTGCCGGAAATGCGGACCAAAGTCTGGCATCAATGATACAGGGACCAAACCGCCCTTATCAGTTGGTTCGGCACCCCGTGCTCCCGAAGCACCCTCCACAGAACTTCCCAAGGGACACAGTCGAACGCCTTCTCCAAGTCCACAAAACACATGTGGACTGGTTGAGCGAACTCCCATGCACCCTCGAGGATCCTGCTGAGGGTATAGAGCTGGTCCGCTGTTCCACGGCCGGACGAAAACCACACTGCTCCTCCTGAATCCGAGATTCGACCTCCTGACGGACCCTCCCCTCCAGCACCCCTGAATTACCAGGGAGGCTGAGGATTGTGATTCCTCTGTAGTCGGACCACAAGTTGGAGCTCATGGCTTGCTAAAGTAAACATAACCATATCATCTGCAAAACGCAAAGCTGCAGGACAGAGGCCACCAAACTGGAATCCCCGAATGCCTTCGCTTCACCTAGAAATTCTGTCCATAAATGTTATGAATGTGTGACAAAGAATCAACTTGGTGCAATCTGACCTTCACAATGCGGACAAACCTCCGACACCAGTTGAACAGGAATAACCCCATATCAGGGGGTTCGGTCCGCCGTACTCCTGATGCACTTTATAATTTGAGGGACATGGCCAATCAAATTATCATGATCATTACCGTGAAACTATTGAAACATCGTATGACAACTATGGCAAACCATGTCACACTTCATATAATGATTAGAGTAAGTACAAGAGTCATTTAAAAGCTGTGGGCGTTTTTGAACTATCTGAATAACTGCTATGTGAAAAAAACTGACACCTCCAGTAGACCTATAAAAACATAAAATGTTAAACAGGATTACCGACACTGGAGAGTTGCCCATAAAATATTTGTCAGTCACAAAAAGAGCTGCTCGGTATATCATTTTGCAGGTTCACAATGCATCATGCACAAGCACGCAACATACACATATTGTTTATCTGTTTCGTACACGGGTTCCTTTTTATTGGTAGTAATTATTTTTTCATTTTCCTCCTCCACAGACATTATCCCTCCAAATCTAGGCATTTTAAATACAAATTTCTCATCTCACTGCTTTCCAATTTACTAAGCTGCTGGCTGCTTTGATTTCTGACATTCGGGCAACAGCAGGGGCTCATGATTACATTCCATAACCATATAATGTTCAACTCAGGCCAAACACAATCAAAAGGTTAGTGTGTTTTTCCTTGCTTCAGTTTGCTGAGTTGAACATGCACGTGGATTTGGTCCAAAGGCTGCTGCCAACCCAGTGAAGCACTAGCAGCACCTAGTGGCATAAAATCCAACTGAAGTTACAAGAAAAAATACACCCACCTGAATATGTACTGAAGAAACCACAGAGAAAGGAACTTTAGGATTTTTGAATCACCATCTTAGACATTATGCACAACGATACTTGGTCATTTCGTTTCTGAAAAAAACTGCATCTGATCTGAAGAGCAATGGAAACAGACATGAATGCATAAGACAAGAAAGAAGCCTTTTGCTGGCAAAAAAAAAAGGCTTTTATCCTTTTCAAAAGTGGAAGGTTGCATGTCTACTGATCTCTTCTCACTCTGTTTTTTCTCTCTTCCCTATCCAATGCAATGTGAAAGCATTGTGCAAATAGGAGATATGACTCAAGTCTGTGCGATAGATGAACTGGTGTTCTCTCTTATTGGAGTGTGTGGGAAGAAGGAATGAATGGAGAGCTATTATGTGAATCAGAAAAGCTCTTAGCACCATCAGAGATGTGCCATCCACCAGATACAGGAATGTCTAGAAAAGCCCCAAATTCCATGACACATAATATTGGACACTCACGCACATCCACGTACACTCACACAAACGCACACAGAAAACAATGCCCCATGGTTGGTGTCCTGCAGTTTAGAGAAGATTAGTTGCCAGACGTTATCATAAATTACTTTCCTCACTTTTGCTTCTGTGGTAGAAAATATATCATATTATTAACCACAATGACTAGATGCTTAATCTTAACCATTACGCCAACAGAAATGGAGGACCATTGCTTTATCAGCTACAGAGCTGCTTATCTGCTGCCTGAAGCATATACCCTGCATTCCTTTGAGAGGAACTCAGCGGACCAAAATAAAAGGCTTATTTTATCACTTTTGGTTAGTTTCCTGTTTGAGTTCATGCGTTTCATCAAATAGAAGTCTACGTCTCGGTGTCAGCATAGATAGATAGTCAATCTCTTCCAATACAGAAAAAAAAAAAATATATATATATATAGGAAGTGGATTTTATGGCATAAACAAGAGTGAATGATCCCCCTGAGTCACGAATGGTCATGCAAAATCTGTTACTGCGTGCTTCTGAGATGCTGCATTGTTACAGATCCGGTGATTTGAAATTATGATTAAGCAGTGATGGCTAGTTTATTGATTGAATTAAAGGGGACTGTTGGACCTTGGCGAAGGTATGCGCTTGACTGAGTGCCATTCTAGTTTGAAGAAGCGATCCATTTTCTGCTGCCGCTGCAGCTTTTATGTTGGGTGTCAGTAGGCTTTAACAAAAGTGCCTGTTGGTCAGATATCTTTATAAACCTCTGCTCCAGCATAAGGCAAATGAATGAATCAAAGGCTGTTCAGACATAAAGGCTGTGTGTACAAAGAAAAATAAAATTGCTGACTTAAAGATTATTAAAAGTGAGCGTTCCACCCACATGCCAGGATTTAATGCCTGCATCATAGCTTTAAAAAAAAAAAAAACTAGTGTGATAGCAGTTAGCATATAGATGATTCACTTACTCTATACACTGTCTCTACAATGGCGCCGAAGCAAAAATAATCCTGAAGAACTTGAAATTTAAACCGCCAAAGTTGACCACAATCTGCTTTGTCATTGTGGTTTACTTCCAACTTGCTCTATTGTTTTGAATTACCCATAGGACCTAATTATAAATGAATTTGGGCATTCCTAATTGGCGTACAAGTGTACGCATCGTTAACAACAATACATATCTGTCGGCAAGCATTTCTTTGTTGACACTCGACAAACCCAGTGAGGAACGTTTAGAGGGAGGGAGAATAGAACTTGCATGCATGCAGCTAACTTTGAGACATTCCACATTCTTCTTTTATTATTGTTGGCATTTGGTGACCCTCATGAGAGATATTCACCAGGGACATGTACCTTTAAGAGAGCGACTGGAGTTTTTCCAGATTCAAAGGGGTGGCTGACTTTTGGTTGTCAAAACAGTCGTCTTCGTTTTGGACAAGTTATGCCTTAGTTTCCTCATCTGGTGATTGACTGCAACTACTGGTTGGTTGGTTGGTTGGTTGGTTGGTTGGTTGGTTGGTTGGTTGGTTGGTTGGTTGGTTGGTTGGTTGGTTGGTTGGTTGGTTGGTTGGTTGGTTGGTTGGTTGGTTGGTTGGTTGGTTGGTTGGTTGGTTGGTTGGTTGGTTGGTTGGTTGGTTGGTTGGTTGGTTGGTTAACTTATTTTTGGTTTGTTGGTCGGTCGGTTGGTTTGTTGATTAAAACTTATTTTTGCTTAGCCAAAAACCTGTGGCCTTTTGTACCTCACTTCTGTTTGTCTCTGGAGTCCTTGTATATGTTGTGGACTATTCATAAGTCAGAGTGCACTAACACATGCAATATTATGCCAATGCAAATCAACACACTACATGTGAGCTGGATTCTTGATGCCACTCACCCTCAATCAGACCCCATTTACCGACACAGCCATCTGACTGGTGAGAATGTATACGTCAAGCGGTCCCAGTGGCCTCATTGCAAGGTCCATTGTCTGCATGTTTATCTGGTCAAGGACAGGCTCATTCAGGATGCATGCACACTGAGACATTGCATGACACAAGAGTGCACACGCACACACTGATGCAAACAAATGTGGCTTTGGCATGAATTTCTATTTTATATGGTTGGAACTCCTGTGTGGGAAACATCAAAAGGTCTTTTTTGCATGATTATTTGGCTCTAGTAATAAAGGTGCTCTAACCACTGTATGCAGTCTGCTCAGTTTAAAAATGTCATATTAATGCCCCCCAGTGGTTATATGAAAAAGAGCTCCATTTGATGCTGGTTGAAATGGATTCACTTAAATAAGCTTTTCAAACGCTCATAATGTGGTCATTTTTATTTCAGTGAGTTTCGAGAAATCCTAGGAAAAAATATCTTTCTTTGAAGGTAAAGTGTTGTGCAAAGAACAATAAATGCACGAGTTAAGGAAAACTCTCATTCTTATAAAGTTGTTTCATTGGCTCTAAAACTGAAGTTGTATTCCATCAATTAAACATTATGTGTTTAAATACAACCAAGCAATTTTCCGAGCCTGTATTTAGAATAATGACAATGTATGCAAAACAGTATGCGGTCAAAGCTGTTTTACTTCTGCCTCCAGAAATTCCACCTTCGAGACAAAGCGATATCAGAAATAATCTTGGGAATAACAAATAAAATTTTCCGGAATAAAAGCAAACAGTTTTTCATTGTACATTATGAAATCTAGATTATTACATTTATCAAAAAGTGAAAGAAATGAAAACTATATGTATATATATAAATAATATATGATTTGGTTTTTATTCTTGAAGAAAACTTTTTGGTTGACCTTAATGTCAATTACATCATTCACACCCAAGGCTACATAGCCTGGGGCTTAAGTTAGATGTGTTGAAAATATAAAATTCCAATTAAGGTTTTCTATTTCCTTGTTTAGAAGACATGATTCACTTTCTTCGTCCAAATTATTTCCTTGCAGGAACTGAATGGCGCTTTATTACGCCCAAATTTTCACAGTACCACTTCACCATTCTTCATGTGATGTAGATGAGCTAAAAGTTTCCAAATGGGAGCAGTGCAGTAAATGCAGAAGTGCATTAATGCTTTGGAGATTTGCCAAGCGACTATAAAAGACAGACATTTTCTGTCAGTTCAGCTTTATTAATTCCCAATGTTTCTTGCCTCATTCCAAAAATCTGGTAACCATTGACTGTATCTCTCTAGTCGATAGTTTGGGGGTTTGAGGGGCTAGTTGAAAATATTAGCAAATCAATGAATCAGCATTACTCAGCGGTTCAAAATGTTTTTACCAATGTCATTATAAACAAAGACATTTTTGAAGCCTCATGTAGCTATACTCCAGCTGATTAACTTTATTCATTGTGTCTATTTAGGTAACTCACCCTCTGAGGAATCAGAGGAGCATGACAAGGAGCCTAGGACTTTGACCTACCCTGCATATATTGCCAGTTTGCTGGACGCAGGAGCCAAGCGGATGGCAGCCGGTGTCCGGATGGATTGCACCAGCCAGGGCCAGTGCCCTCGTTCTTGCCATCTCTGCCATATGAGTCCAAGGGCGGCTCAAGGACGACAGCAGTCCGAGCCTGTGCTATTGCAAATCACCAAGGCAGCTCCCATCTATGAATTGGTGTCCAACAATGAGACATATCAGGTGCGTTGAAGATTGTTTTTAAGGTGTATCTGGATCCTCACCAAAGAGGAGAATAGGCCCTAATTAATTCCTCAGTAGGAATATTAAATATGTTTGTGCAGCTGAGAAACAGACGGAGCACATTTGATTCAAATATTATTGGTAAACAAAAATGTCAAGTACACTTGTGTGAAAGGACATGTCACCAGCCAAGTGACATTTTTCCAAAATCACAGAGGGACAGCAGAAGAAGTCTGGCAGTGATTTCAGTTTATTTATTTATTTATTTATTTTCAAACATGTCCAGAGGCCTCTTTCAGTCCAGTGTGACGAAACGAACAAATTTCTTGACACTTGTCTAGAGAATTAATCTCGCGTAGTTTTGACGGTCCTGTCATTTGTGTACATTTCATGCACTGACTGGTCTTTCCCTTGCTGCTTCTCGTTCAGCTCATTCATGTGCGCCAGAGTGAAAGCTGTAGCTGAAAGCTAATCTGTGTCACTCCGATCAGTAAAAGCATCAACGTCAAGTTTCTCCCAGTAAAAAAAGGGGAACTAAAAAAAAAAAAAACTCTTAACATTTCCACCAATTATAAGATTAATACATTGATGAGTTGTCCTTCAACTCTCAAAATCCCATTCTGAAATATGTTCCGGAAACTTTCTTCTTGAGCATCAGAGTTTACTCAACCAACATCACACCGAGCTTTGTTTTTGTGTTCCGACAACATCAATATTTTAGGTCGATACGCCAGCAAAAGTAAATGTCATGATAGTGCAACGTATGCTCCTGGGGTGTCGGCATACTGGTATTGACAAAGGTTAACTGGAGGTTGTTGGTGTTGTGCAGGAGGAAGAATAAATGCATAAAATATATTTCTATTGAATTTAAAAAAGGGCCGTGTCACCATCATGAATCTTTCAAGAGAACCTCTGTGAAGGGATTTACAATCCATGGTTAAAGTGACGGTTGTTGTGATGTTTTAGAATGAATGAATGTGCCTAAGTGACATTTGAATTTAAAAAGCATATTAAATAGTAAGACATGACTGTACTTTTCTCAAGATTAGCATTTGAATGGAGATTTTAAACCAGAAACGATTGAAGGAATTCTCATTACGTTTTAATTAAAAAATATATTGTAAAAAAATATATAAAAAGTAATTAAAAAACATATAAAAATTAAAAATTGAAAAAAAAATATTACTTTGCTGCATATAGTTGTCATGATGAGGCATATTATAAAAATCTATTTCATCAAAATAAGAGCAATGCAGTCTGCAAATCCTTGAAAAATAAAAAAATGTTGTGATAATATTCAGTGTATTACTTGCATTCTATACTTACTACCCAACAATATCAATAATTTGTATAAAATTCAACTTCCCAATCATCTTTGCCTTTTCACAGGCTCTTCAAGAGGCAATGATGAGCATGCTGTGGTGTTCAGGGAGGGGTGACGTGATTGATGACTGGTGTCGGTGTGATTCCAGTGCCTTTGGTGCAGATGGACTCCCCACTTGTGCACCTCTTCCTCAACCAATGTATGCAATCAATACATAGTAAACAATTTTAAACTATAAGTCAAAGTACTATTAAATGATCAGACTATTATCTTTTATTATATGTTGACCTGCCATGGTACTGACACCAACTGAACTGTGTTTAAGAGTGACAAATGAGGGTGTCAGTACCTCATGTCAATTTTTACACCACAGAAAATTATTGATTCCTCCAGTCATATCTAACGGTCAATCATTTGTGATGTGTGACATTAAGAATGTACATAATTAGAATGAAACTCATCAAATTGTATGCGAATCAATATGATTTTGTGGAGTCACATCTTACATCAGCCTGAACAAATCATCTACAATTTTGAAACCGTCAAATTTGACCGGAACATGATGTAAGGGTCAAATGAATTTATGTATTTCAAGTAAGTTGAGAACTGTGGAAAGAAAGTCATTTTAAGCTGCAGGAGCAAAGTTGGAATAATGTATCGTTCCTGTCGGCTTTCACTGAGTGTTCTTTTTTTGAGCTATTGTGTTTCACCAAGAAGTCATGCTCATGATTTTTACTCGTTTCCAGGCTGAAACTGTCTTACACTTATGAGCCGAGTAGCTCATTGCTCATCATGGAATGGAACCACACAGAACCACCAATTGGTGTGCGGATCATTGATTACCTCATTAGCCAGGAGAAGGTGACTGAGAGGACTGACCACTCGAAAGTTGAGACAGGTATTTATTTATACTTAGAACAGTTCGCATTCTGAGACCTACTTAGTTCAACTTTCTCCAGACTAGCTGTTGCAGTTTTACAGGGAAATAAATGCAAACTTTTTGGGGTGTATTTTTTATGTTCAACAGGCCATATTTCACAGTCAATAATCAAATGAGACAATATAATCATTATTTCAATATCCATATGTTTGGTAACATTTTTGTTTGGTGGTGTGATGGGATTTTTTTTTTTTTTTAAAAAAAGGTTTGGAAATACCCCAGGGTGTTGTAGTTTTTAAGAAATCCACAAGATGGTAGTCATTAGTAACAATATTAAGGATTCATGTTTTTTTTTTTTTTCCTTTGACCGAAACTATTTTACTGTATTTATTTTTTTTTGTGTGTGGGACAAAGATAAAGTCAGCAATACGTACAATAATATATTTTTTTATTTTTGTCGCCATACTATAGTACACAACGTTGTCAATTGATTCCACAGATTCATAAATGTTCAAGCATGGGTAGTTTGCTGTCAGTTGAACTTTTTGAAACCTTTTTGTGCCTCTCATTTTACGTCATTTTATCTGCGCTTGCATTCAATGCATTATGCAGCGAGCTCTGCTGTAGGAGATGATTGATTACTTTTGGTGAACACACCCTGATGTGAACATAGAGGCAAAGGTGTCCGGTTGTGTGGATGCTCAAAGAGGAAAGCGAGCGGGTGAACAGACCACCAAGGAATGGGGTGATA
This sequence comes from Syngnathus floridae, assembly GCF_059516105.1. Taxonomy (NCBI): domain Eukaryota; kingdom Metazoa; phylum Chordata; class Actinopteri; order Syngnathiformes; family Syngnathidae; genus Syngnathus; species Syngnathus floridae. Next base: position 10,297,101 of record NC_142426.1, read on the forward strand.
GACAGAGCAAAAAAAAAAATCAAAGACAGGCAAGTCTGAAAAGGCCTGAAAGCACACTGAGCAGTATGGTTTTGATTTCAGCTGTGTTTCATCTCGGAATATCACACTTACATAAACCAATGGACATTTCTCCTCAAGTTCTCCTTTGCTGTGTTTCATTCTTTTGTGCTTTTTATGCTCCTCTCAAGGTTCCTCTAATCTCCTGGTCCTCCTGTCCCATTGATTTCTCAAAAGTTGTAAATGCTGGCATGTTTTTGATTTAGTTTCCCCTCTTTCTAACCTCTCTGTTGCTTACCATATGTTCGTTTCCTCAAAACTATATTCTCTCACTCGTTGACCTTCAAGGCGTTATTAATGTAGGGTAGAAAAAATAAAATTATACAATATACTGTACAATTAGTCATCAGTCAAAACTGATTCCACTAAACTAAATATAAAATAAAATGACTAAAATGGGAATAACAATTAGGGAAGATGCAGTGGATGAGTTACAAAAAAAAATCATGTTTAGTGTTGACATAATTTTTACAAATAAACCTATAAAATAAGCGTCAATGCTCAGCTCACTCAAATGTCCCTTTAAGCATAGACTTTTTTTTTTTATTCCCATTTTGACACCACTAAAACTACTGGTTAAATTATGATAAAATACACACTACACTGTCTGAAAACAGGATGTTTTGAAGTTTCATTGCAAAACTGTTGGCTGTGACCAGTCATGAAATAGCTTAAAGCTTCATTCAGTGTTGGACAGCTGCGTGTTTTGGATCATAACTGTTTGGGTTGTGTTTCACTTGTTATGCAAAATCCGGCAAGAGCTCCCTCATCTGTATAATTTCACTTGCAATTGATGGGGGTAGCCGAAACACTTCAGACACACTTTGAAATGCTCATATCAGAGGAGTACATATGTGAGACAAACAAAAAAGGGAAAGGGAGGTATTGAAATGTGGAGAGAACAAAAGGAGAAAACACAAATGACTTCTTCACTATATATAAATCAAATGCAAAAAAAAAACAGGTATGGCAACAACTGTTATCAATTGGTCCAGTGTAATTTTATCAAATTATAGAACATATTATTGCCCTTCTCAGTGTAAAAAAAAGTTTGATTTATGGTGCAGTGAAGTGGAAGGTCAACAGCTCACATATCAAACAGAATTTACAAACGAGCATCATTCCATTGCTTTATGAAATATGTCTTTTATATCAACTTGAACTCCCACCCTCCCATCACTTCCTTCCTTTAACAATATAAGAAAGGTAGACGACAAATTCCAGATGTTATTTAACAAAGAACTGAGCTGCCATTTCCATTTATGTTTGTGTGCATGTATGTACGAGTTGTTTTTTTCTCCTGCCCCTTTTTTTAATCAGCTCATCAAATCAACGTGTCTGCCTTAGCATTATTTTTTATTGAATTCAGTGCAAACCATGTGACAATGCGGATTTCTTCATAAGCTAAAAGGTTCGTGTCTTTTAATAGAACCTTCCTATCCAGAAAGTGCCCTGCCCACACAATCAGGAAAGATGTGCTTCAATTTGTCTGTTGACATGAGCTAATCCACAACTTAGTAGGGAAATCCTTTTAAAATCAACAAATTTTCTTGACCTTGAATAAACAGCGCTTATAACCACTTTTAATTTTTCTGTTTGGAATTTTCAATCCCCCTTTCCAATTTCCCCCCTTAACTTGGCATTTGCTACTTTCTGTTTTCCATATCGAACAATCGTATGAATGCTTCTTATGAATACAGATTCCACTGCAAAAACAGATTTATCTTCAAAGCACACCTCCTTTCCGTTTAAAAGCAGGGAAAAACAGATTGACTTGAAGGGTCAACATGGGTGCACACACACACACACACACACACACTCACACACACACACGCACACACACCGCCTGTCCAGGCCTGCACAACTGAACTGACAAAAGCAGGCACAACTTCAAAAGGTGAGAGATCCCATAACTTCCATAAATCAGTCTCTTGGCAATCCTTGATTTTCCAACCAATCAGACTTGAAGAATGCAAGGGGTAAACATCTCCAGCTGAAGGACAAGTAAAACAGCGTTTCAACTGCATGTTATCTGTATGTTTCTTGCCCTTTGCATAAAAAAAACAAAGTTTTTCCACTAAATACTAGCCTGAAAGAAATATTACGCTTACCTGACAATTCAGATTGTGTTCTTATAGCACATTTGTGGGCTAACTAGTTTTAGAGGCTAACTTTCATAAGCTTCAGTTTCCTTCAACCCGTTCTCATTTGCTTGCCCTCTGTAGAGAACCTTTCATTCCTCACAACAGGTGGTTGTAAAGAAAAAGCCATTTTTCTTTTAAATGACTGCTTACAGTTGAATAAATATTCTCAGTCATAAAATAAAATTAGTTTAGGACTCGGTTGTACGTTATTCAATATATTTTAACTTCAGTCATCACTTCTAATCGCTGTTAGAACCATAAAACTGTTGGGCATGATAAGTGGCTCGCTGGCTGTACAAAAGAATCGGTGCGTCTATGCCTATAGCAATAAATTTGAAAAATCAGTTTAATATCATACTTTTATGACTACATTTATCCCCCAGACCGAAGCATTGATGCCCAATCAGTTGCGATCAGAGATAAAAATCCAGTCTGTCTCTTGGAGATTTCGGCACTTTTTCTAAATAGACAAACTTTTCATTTCCCAAATGAGTCTTCCAGTGTCGTCTTTGGATAAGCTCCTGGGCTTGCAGTGCAAAACTAAATAAAGGGTCATATTTCTCACATTGTGGCTAAAGCAGCATGTTACACCAAATGACGGAAAATATAGTTCACTATGTTTTGAACATTCTTGTTTGTCTTGCCAATAAGTTTATGTTACAATTTTATAGTACCTTCAAGGAACCCAAGGACTCGTAATTGTAACCCATCGAGGCAATTGAAATGCATCTACAGTCCGGGAGACGTGCATGTGTTTTTGTCTTTGCTATTACTGAAGAAGAAAATGTCTAACATCACAGATTGCATTTTTACTATTAGAAGGAATTGGCTTATTCCTGTTGACCAAAGTGCTTTACACATGTAAATAAAAGTTGAGAACATACACATTTACCATTTGGCCAAATATTTCATATGTCCCAAATATGGAACAGTATTTATCTCAATACCAAAATGCAGGCATAGATTATGCATGTCCGTTACCGTTTGGTGCTGATCCAAATTAGGACAGTTTGGCCATGTACTCTCTTTATAGTATTATAATTTGGGAATCATAATGGTTGCTGTATTGTAGAGTAATTTGATGATGCTAGAATAAAAACCAAGAACTTTTCTATCAGGCTCATTTGTCAATCTGCGGTTTAGTCTTGTTATTCACACTGACTATGTGTACACAAAAGAAAGAGACCACACACTTGGATTTATTGTGTTGAAATGCATTCAGTTTTTATTTAGATGAGAATCTCCATAAATTATGAATCTTGAACAATCGGATGTATCTACCCACTGTTTATATAGAATCAAGAGCATGACAAGAAACCAACTATAAAATGTTGTGCAAGTTTCAATAGCATTATTTCTGCAACTAGAGAAATGTTTTTGTTTCTCTTTATGATTTTTATTCCCCTGGTGTTGAGGTTCGCCTATAAATGCCATGGCAGCACATTGTGTTCACTGTATTACAGGTCTTCTTTGATTGAAGCACACTGTGCTCTGCATTGTGTTCCTCTGACCACCCACATGAAGCTTTCATCTCGGTATGACAGTGCACAGTGGGGTTCCTCATATTGTTTCATTGAGCTGCTCACTGTTGTTCAGCTACTTCAGACTGACAGAAATGAAGGCATATGTTGTGATTGGCAATATTTCAAATGAGCCAGAGAAAATGTGCTTGTGGTTATTCTTATTCATTAGGACATTGAGCCCATTGCAAGTGGACTGCTCTGTTTGTTTGTTTCTCCTCTCAACACTTTGTGGCATAAATAGTTGCATTTTCCACACAAACTCAAGTTTGTGCAGTCCTAAGCAAGTGTTGTTGAATGAACTGATGAAGGCTTTTCGAGAGGCGAAATGTCAGAACAGCCCAGTTGCGATCGATCAGTGCCTTGAGAAAGCCAAACAAAAGTTCATGTGTCAAATTCATTTTTGTCCAATCACATTTCAACTTTTATGTGTTGCCAGGTAAATGTAATATGCCCAAGGCCTTCAGAATCCAGAGTGCTGCTATTGAACACACACGCAGATACGCCCATGGGTGCACACACACACACTCACACACAAACACACACAGTTGAAGCCTTTGGCTCAAACTGGTGTCGGCATTTTGCCATCCTCTGATTGGTTCAATAGTTATGTTTACCGTAATGATTTGTCTAATATGCTCACTAAAGATTGATTTACAGAGGAGAATGATGTCAGATATGATCCAACCATCCATTTTCTGAACCGCATTTCCTCACGGAGCCGCGGGCGTGCCGAAGCCTATCCCTGCTGAATCTGAATTGGTTGCCAGGCAATCACAAGGAACAAGCATTGACACTCACAATCACACCTATTGACAATTTGGAGTGGTCTGTCGGCCTACCGTGCATGTTTTTGGGAATGTGGGAGGAGGGAACTCTCATAAATACGTGGAGAACATGCAAACTCCACACAGGAAGGCCGGTGCAGGAATCAAACCCACAACCTCTGCACTGTGAGGCGGACGTACTAACCAGTGGGGCCCCGTGCCATGTCAGATATAATTAAAAATTAATTTAAAACAGTTTGACTTATCATGACACAACTTTTATATGACCCCTGTATCAATTACTGCCACAAGAACTGAAATTATTTGACAAAAACTTTAGTATTGTTTAAATCACGTTTGTCTCTGTGCTTCAGAAACGCTCCTGAGCTTCGTGGATGATATCTTGTCTGGCGCCAGGTCTCCGTGTGTGATGTTAGGAGACATTCCAAACCTGCTGTCCTCCTCGGTCAGCATGATCGTCCGTTGTCTGGAACCTGACACCACATATATGTAAGATAATCCCTCCTTTTTGTGATTGAGATTGTTCCAAAAATGGTAACGATCATTGAATCACATGGCACAACCATTCATACTTGAATACATGCTGTACCTAAGGTTTTGGAATGTGGGAGAAAGCTGGAGTATTTGGCGAAAAAATCCACACAAGTCTAGAAAACACACGACGATCCGAGAGCAAATCCAAATTGATGCATAAGAAGAGGTGCCATCAGGGATTAGTCTGTGCCTTTGTCTGTCATGGGTCCTTAGAATCTTCAATTCCTTCTTTTTTTCCCTGGTGGCCTTTTGAAATTGAGGGATTGAGAGATTGAAATTTTCAGATGCAGAGTCTGAATATTTAATTTGAATTTAATAATGACCAAATTACCTGTGTTGGCTTTGGCATCCATTGGCAGATTCTCAAGACTCAGATCAGTTAATTTTCATGTAACTCTAGATTTATTCAATTGTGTTAAAAATGAGGATAATGAAAGTAAAAGTATCAACAATGAGGACATGATCCTTGGGATCATTGGTGTATTTGCAAATTGCTCATGCCATTTAGCAAGATACATTACAGTAATTTGGGTTCATTTTAGCAATTCAGAAATTACTTCAAAATGGTCTTTTAATGTACCATTCCCACAAATAGGTGGGAATATAATTCCATATTAATAACAAGGTGATTTTATCAAAAGAGAGATGTTAATGAGTCATGAAAAAATGATTTATTCCATTAAACATTTACACCACATGGGGATTTACTATCATTAGATGACCAAGACACTGCATATGCTTTTCTCAGTCTGCACGCACACTTTCTCAGTACACATGCTCACACTTAGCCCACAGACAAGTTGCCTGGAGTGAAGTAATACACACATCTCAAAGAGGAAATGAGATGGTGTTTGGGGAGAAACTGAGGAACGAGTGAGAAAAAGATCGAGAGGCAGAGAAACATAATAGAAGAAAATCAGAATACAAGGAATGTTTTGATGTACTGTATTTAGTCTGTTTCAAAGCTCCTCACGTCCTTCAAATCCTAGCAAGGGGAGAGCTCCTGCACGCTCTCGTCTGTCTGGCAGCTCATTGTCACTGAGCCAAGGCCCTGTTTCTCTCCCCTTATATTTCGAGGGCCCATCCAGATATGGTCTTGTTACAGGAAAAGTTTGTGTGAGAGGCACAGTAAGCACAAGCACATGTTTTAATGATGAAAGTGATGAAACCCATTGATCCAAAATTATTCTTTCAGAGTTTCTATGATTCTTTCTCAGGTCTTTGTCTTTAGTTGTGGATGCTATGAGTATTTTAGCCACTGGATGGAGATATAATTCTGAACAATTTGACGCATTTGTGGCTTCCATCCAGAGCATTGATTGAGATGCAGCATAAATAGATGACCGTATGTCTGTCTAGGTTCCGGCTTTGGGCAGTTGACAACACTGGGCGTCGCTCCAGTCCAAGTGAGGTCACTATTAAAACTCCATGCCCAACTGTGGATGACGTCAAGGCTCAAGGTGAGGAGAGAGACACGAGATAAAGTCACGTCTCACTTGGAGGCACAGGAGCCTGGTTGAATTTCATGCGGGTGTCAGTTTTTATCGTGTGTATGCTGAGAGTGGAATAAAAATCAATTCCATTCAGTTACTTTTCATGAACTGTGTATCAATATGGGTTGGACAAGTGTATTCAAGTGTTATTAGTCAGTCTGGGATTACATGTTCCAAAACAAACATGGACATTGGGGTGGGTCGTCCTAATTTGTCATGATCTGTGGCTGATTTACAGTACAAACATTATCTTTGTTGATTACAAACGATGTTAGTCCGCACGGTTCAACAGTTAGCCAGCTGTTGATTTGCTGATTTAACCAAGCTATTACAAAATGCGCCAGCCACTGAATTATGGTACATTCAGGCCATGCTGTTGTCATTTTTTTTCCCTGGAAATGATGTGTTTCAAAATACAAATCCTAAATTGGACTGCATTTGTATTTTTCTTGAACAGACTATTGGCATCCAAACATAAGCATATATCTTGATTGTGGCAAGTGTGTCCAATGAAAAGGGTGGAATAACAGTTTTCTCAGCAAATCTTTAAAATTATCCCAAAAGTTTTCTCAATGGTCTGACAGTTGTCATTTTCATCATTGTGTTGCCTGGAAACTGTATCCATTTGTTGTGCCCCTCCAGAAATAGCTGATAAAATCTACAACCTGTTTAATGGCTACACTAGTGGGAAGGAGCAGCAAACAGCATATAACACTCTGATGGACCTTGGTGCTCCAGCATTGCATCGAGTTCTCTACCACTACAACCAGCGATATGAGAGCTTTGGAGAATTTACCTGGAGGTGTGAGGATGAACTTGGACCCAGGTAAAATCAGGGAGTATTCCTGCAACAGAAGCAAATCTCCATATTAACCCCCAATGCAAAAAAAAAAAAAGAGCGTAAAAAGGGAAGTCATGCTGTAACTGAATTATCTTTATTCAGCAGTCTTAGGATTTTACTTGTATTATTTTCATTATAAAATAAAGCATCAATGTTTTTCACCAAGTTGCTCAATAGCATTCCAGAGGCTGAAAAGTTGCCTGAGAAATAGAGCAAAGGTGTGCCGCTGCCCAACTTTACAAACCAGGGGAAATGTGCAGAGTTTTGGGAGGTAAAGAGTGAGAAAGTCGACGAGCCACACAGTGAAGCTATAAAAAGTAGTGGAGGCCAGATTTGACATCTGCATTAAGAACAGGGAGCGGGTGGAGTACATTAACATTTATAAAGGTGGAAACATGCACTGGAAATGAGAGATTAGCCAAAGTAAAACAGATTATATGGGCATGAATGAGAGGAGTGTGGGGGGAAGTATGAAGAGACAAGAGATAGTGAGGGTGGAGGATGGACGGATTTCTTTTTTGTCGGTTCACTGCTTCTGTTTCTTACCCCAAGTCATGTCATGTTTATTTTGTACCAGGTTTATTCCTAGTTTTATTTTGTTGCTTTGCTTCACGTTCTGTTGTCCTTTTTTTCCCCAAAATGTTTCTATTTTTATTCATCCATACTCCTTCGTTTCCTTTTTTTATGAATATTTTCTGAGCTGTTCCCCAATCTTGCCTCCCTGATTCCTGTTTGTGACATTGAGGGATTATGATGAGTTTACGGTAGAAGAAAAAAAAAAGGAATTCCAGATTATGATGGGGAAAGACAGAAAACTTGGATTTGGGTTTTGGCGTTGTATCTATAACGATTATCTTTTTATTATGTTTGATCAGAATTATGACTCAGATGCTTTCCACAGATGCTCATGGCACATTGGTCCGAGAAACACAGTAGTGGGAACCACACATTTTCCAAGTTTTAAAAAAAAAAAAAAAAATGTTGATGTGCAAAAACATGACAAATAAAATAAGATTTTACAGGTTTGTAGCTGAGTTCGTAAGAAAGTTGTTCAATAGTGGACTATTTAAAGTGGTCATGTTATTTCTTGTGCGTGTCTCATCTCTCTTTCATCATCTCTCAAATTCTAATATAAAAGTACTCATGCATACATAGACACAAAGCCCGGCTAAAAGAAAATTCCCTAGCTTCCTTGTCACAAACAATAAGGACTAATCAAAATTGATTTTCATTACGTCATCAGATCACTGATAATAAGAACCCATGTGGGGGTCTCTGACTCAGTATCAACTCATATGAGCCAAGTATGCAATACTGGGAAATAAATGAATGATCAAATATGGCTTCATCTTCAACAGCAGATATTTGGACATGTTGTTTTTAGAATCATATCGACTCACAATGACGAGACTGTTTGGCTTTCATTGAGGGACATTTTTGTTCCTTTTGATGCTTGATATTTTAACTAAAGCCATAAACTCACCAAAAGTCTGTCCATCCAAGTCTTGACATTTTTTCTCCCGGGGGCCAGACCTTGTCATCACTATGAACGTACCCATTATTTAAGGCACACCACTTGGCTGCTTTCTCTGAAATTCAAGATGCTTTGGCAAATACGAAAGAATAGCTTTTTTTTCTCCTCACTCTTTTTGTCTATGTCCACAGTTGGACCTCTTTTCCCTCCATGTTCTTTTTGTTTTTGATGACAGATTCTAATCAGAGTAGTGCCTGCAATATTTAGTATTGTTATGATTGGACCTCCTCTCAGGACATTTTCATTGCAGTAGACAATAATATTTTACAGACAAGAAAACGACAAGTTCAGGAAAAAGGTCTTTTCAAATTGTTTGCAAACGGTGGCGAGGTGAATGAAATTTCTTCACGCATATCAGATTATGGATCAAAATTCATTATTATCAGCTTCCGGGAATAACAGAAACATGTATACTGACATCACAAACATGCAAACGGCTCAGTGTTCTGCATTAATGTGAATACCACGTTTTTTTGGTGTTATTGGTTCCAACAGGAAAGCTGGTCTGATCCTCTCGCAGTTAAATGAACTTTCCCCATGGTGTAAAGGCCTCCTCCAGGAGCCCAAGATTGGCCTTCGTCGGATGTCTCTGAAGTTCCTTTCCTGTCGCTACACTGACACCAAGACCTTTGAAATGAACTGGGCAGGTATGGGCCAGGACGTACACAAAGCATGTGATGAGCAAATGCTCACTGTCATGTATAATGACTATGGTGAGCCCAAGGAAATTTAAATGTACAGTGGTGTTCAGAATAGTAGTAGTGCTATGTGACTAAAAAGATTAAACCAAGTTTTGAGTCTATATTTTAAAGTTACATGGGAAACAAGGTATACAAAGAGGGAAAAAATTATTGCCTGTTCATCTACATACAAGGGTGTCAAACTCATTTTTGTCTTGGGCCGCATCATAGTCATACGTTTCCCTCGGAGGATCTGTTCAAATATTTTACAAAGGCGAATGCTAATAAAAAATAGCATTCAATATCTTTAGTGAATACAATTTATGATTTTAGTAATGACACATAGTCAATGCAAATTTTCTCTCATGGGCCACATAAAATGATGTGGCGGGCTTTATCTGGCCCCCGGGCCTTGAATTTGACACCCATGATCTACAATGATCTACAATGCTTTAAAATGGAAAAAAAAAAAAAAAAAAACAGATGCCTGGAAGGAAATGGAAAACACTACTATATACACTACTAATATTCTGAACACAACTGTATATAACCCACCCTTGCTTTTTGTCAGATATAAAAAAAAATGACAGTTTTACATTTAAGTGTGCACACTTAAAACATCAGAGCAAGCGTGTTTAGTCTTCTGTGGCAGTTGATCAGAAACAAATCAAAGGTCAAATTATAGTTACTACATAAGCATCTTTGTTATAATGTCATTTCACCAACTGAAGCCTTGCAACTTTATTGCTCGTCACTGTGTTTTGTTTTGTTTGTGATATAAATGAAAAGATGTTTTACATGTGCTGATGCACTTTTTAACGTCACCTACTGTATAGGTTTAAAGATAAATATTGTATGCTATAAGGCTGTACAACGAAACAAAAACGTTATTGTCACAGAAGTGTGAAACAAAAAAGTTACCTTTAACGTAGCCTTGCATCATTTAGTTGTTTTGAATTAAGGAAGTTCTATGAACAAATCAGTTCTTAAAGCAAATATATGTATTTTTGAATATTTCACTCACACTTTTATTTTTAGATTAGTTGGAGTGTTAACAAATTATATAGCAAAAATAAATGGTGGTGTTTTCTGTAGGTCAGACGTGATGGGATTTTTATTTAATATCCCTTGTCAAAATTGTTTTTTAAATAATCTTTGATTTCTTTTTATTGTTTGTAAAATGATTTGGGTTGGAAATGCCCAGGATGCTTATTTTCAAGTTAGTCAAATGTAAATAAGCTTTGCTCTCACTGGATAGCTGTTCTCCTTAATTTGAAGATGGAAAACGACTTTTAATTTCTAATTTCTTCGACCTAATAAACCATAAAAAAAAAAAATATGGCATAACGAACAACTAAGAAGCAGGGTGCGACAGAAAAATTACATGGATGTAAACAAAAAGAGGGCCTCAGCTATTTAGACTCAGTAAGCTCCCATTTACTTGAATGCACAAGACATTCCATTTCTCGCCCGCATTTTATTTTGGTGACAGTAATTGCAAGCTTCGCTATTTCCTCCAAAGGTGCTTTCTAAATTATAAACTGAAATATTGTTATAGAACATAATCTACTGTGCTTATTGTATGCTCTAATTGTATAGCTTGAAGGCAACCGGCTGTGTCTCACTTGCTCATAACCCAAAAATGTATTTTAACCATGTGAGAACAAACATTAGACTTTGATAGCTGGGGACTTTTAAATCATTTCGATGTTTTTCAGTCGGAGTTTTTTCTTCAGTCCACTTTCAAACTGTGATTTTGAAAAAAAAATTCTCATTGAAATGTTGTTAAACTTGTGTATTATTTGCAATTTTGTTTCTAAATATAATCTTGTAATTTGAAAGCAGGTCCCATTTTTCACACGGGGAGGAGAAGATGTTAAAATAAATGGAGTGCCATAATCTTGAATTTAGAATAAAAGAAAAATAAATTGGAGTGCATTCATTCTATAACTGAGAAATCATAAATGTAACTTTGAGGAGAAAGCGATATGGAGCTCGGCATAGCTGCAGTGAGGTTGAGATGAATGAGGGCGGGACACAGCCGAAATAAAACACTTCACAAATGTTTATTTGTAATTATAACTTCATACAACCTACTGCTATCATTTGCATCCACATATAATTTAAAGATCAGTCCATTTTGACATACAATTTGTCTGCACTGCTACAAAACATAAGAAAGCCAGTGAAAAGTTGGAGCTATAAATTTACTGGAACAAATGGGCCAAAGTGGTCTTTTTCCAGCAGGGTCCATGCCAAAGTGTCAACAATTAATATTAATTGTCGGTCTGATAGTTGTTGGCCATACGGTGGTAAATAAAGTCAACAGATCTTAGACAGCCACCATCTCAATAATACCCTGTTTCATTTTAATCCTGCAAAAATGAAACAACTTTTGCTCTCATCAGAGACTGTATTTGAAATTAACCTTGTTGAATACAGGATTTCAAAAGAATCATAACATAGCACTAAAAATTGAGTACCTTGGTTGCTTTTACAGGAGATTCTGCTTGTCATTTGTAGCTACGGGTATACACAAGGCATGAAATGGCAAATTTGATGTGGTGAGAAAAAAAAATCGGCTGTTACTCGCTTGAACAATGTACAATACATAGCATTCAAGTAGAATTTTAGAGTCAAATTGCTGAATGTACAATTTATGGTTGCTACTTTTGAATGAGGTTGTAACAGAAATTACTGTGCTACCTACAATATGTGTCTGAAAGTATGTTTTACGTTCGTGTGGTTAAAACTGAAACTCATTACTTTCTATGTAGAAACACTAAATGTTTATTACCTTCTTTGTTATTGATCTTTGATTATTTTTGTGTAAACTTTGATTATATTTAGGGAGATTGTCCGAGTACTTTTTATTTTTCTATCTTACTGAAGTGGCCTGAAGGTAAGTGTCAAATAAAGGTATAGGTGTTATTCATTTCTAATAAATTTCTGAATACTAAAATGAATGCTAGATATTTGTGGAGGAGGCAGAGTGTTTTACACATGCATTATTACATTGTACCAACGTAGTGTTTTACCTCTGTATATATGCATACGTACACAACAAGTGTTTTAAAAAATATTGTGCGCTTCACAAGATAGCTGATTACTTGTATTATCCTATTTGCTGTGTAGCTCAGTCTTTGCAGTACTAATGTGAAAAGCAGACCTGTTTATTTCTGAATATACTCAAATAGGCTATTGTGAGACATTGTACTAAACTCAGGAATTGCCTGATTAAAGGATTTTGCAACATTGTGTTGCTAAAAAGGGATTATGACAACTGATTGAGAGACACAAAAAACAAATCAAGACACTTGACCTACTAGTACCTGCATGATTCTGTCTTTAAATGTGTCTGTCATCAAGTTAACATTACTTTTATTTCTTGAAGAATAAAGACATGAAATGTGGCTATAGGAATGTTATTTGTTCCCACTTCAAAATCAATTGATGAGATTAGACCAATTTCAGTGATCAAGCACAACTGATGAAGCAGCTTCATTTACTTGTGTGCGTGTGTGTGTGCGTGCGTGCGTACGTGAAGATATGTATTAAATTCACGCAAACGTTTCAGTTACACTCTAAAAAAAGAGTTTAAGAAGGTGACAAACCGCAGTTGTGTGCTTTTGGGAAATATTAAAGTAAAGCATTTTGAAATATTGGGTTCAGTTTCACTTTCAGCATCTGTTGAACTGCATTCAGCTAAATAAATGGGAAATTGTAGTGAATATGGTATTGGACTTTTTTTTTTTGGAAGCATTTAACAATATTTAGACATAGAGAACAAAAGTCAAACCACTGAAAAAGATAAATATAGTTTCAATTTATTCAATAAGGTGTATAGAGTACTGTAGAATACTGAACATGGTTACACTTATCTGCAAGTTTGGATTAACTATTTGGATACATGATTTCAGTTTTTGTATGTTTCTTGCATGAATACAACAGTGTTGGGTGTTTCGCTTCGAATCCTTATGTAGAACTTTTCGGTTCATTTTTCTAACTCCAATTGTCACATAGATAATCCACAATGTTTAAGAGCAGTTCTTTTCACATTGTACAGTTTGTTTAATGCTCAACTTTACAGTTCCATTTGTACAGTAATAAAAGCTTGTGAAAATGATTTGTCGATATTAATTTCGTGGAAATGCAAAACTAATTTTGGTGATTTCAACATCAGCTAGTAAATACGTATTCGAGACATGTCTTGATTTAGTCAATATACATTTGTCTTAACAAATCCATTTACATTTCTAAGGTTAATAGTCATTAATACAAGTCCTAGGATGAGCTAAAACCATTCTGACCATTGCTGATAGTTTGATGATACATAATAGCAGCAGAAAATGTCCTTTGTATTATGTGAATTGCTTCACCACATAGCCATACTACACCATTTTGAGTTCCCATTATTTCATAACACATTATAATACATTCTATTTCTGTTATCTCTTTTATTTACCTATTGACGGCAATGGCAAAGGTGCTTAACCACTTTCATTGACCCTTTTGAAAAGAACGTCTTTGCCTTCAAAACGTGTACAAAGTACATGATAAGGTAATATTTGAGCTTGTTGTGTATATTATCTACAGCTTATGTTACACCACTTGACTTTCTTGCACTCATCTATTTTATGGGATTCCTCCTCCCCCTTGTGGGTCCTTGCCTTTGCTCTTATTTTCCCTGGCATCCGGATCACGGCATGTGCACTCATCTTGATTGCAGTCTGCTCCAAACTGAATGACCTGTTAGAAAATAAGTATCATTATTGGAAACACGTCCAATAGTCTACATTTTTGGTGTTGATATTTGAAAATCAGCTAAACAGCTCTGTACACATCATTTACCCTCATTCAGTAAATATATTGCCAACGTCAGACTACCCGAATGTAGCCCTAGTGGATTTTTATTGTCTCATCATTGATTGGATTGCAAGCAAGAAACATCATACTGCCCCTCTCCACGTTCCAGAAACAGATTCATTGTCTTCTTTTTTTGTTGCCTTTCCGGAGCAGAAAACAAAACGCTCATGTACATAATGCCTTCATCAACAAGACTTTGACATTTGTTTGGCCCACGTCCCCAACGGACCTCCACCAATAGACTCAATCTTTATGGAAGCACTTAATGACTGCGGGTGGTCTGGTGAGTGATGGACTTGAAGTGTGACAGCTCACCCAGGCCAAGACACAGAATGATATTTATCTGGTAGCCATAAGGCACATCTCCGTAATTATCGCAACTCAAAGTTGGCGGTGGCTCAGTCAACAACCTTACAGGTAAGTAACTAACACTAATTTTCATGCGAGCTGTATTTCTATAAAGTGTAAAAACTGTCATGCAAATCACGTCTCATATTTTATTTTAGATGACGACGAGAGAAACCGTCTGACTGGTTCAGACGAGGAATGCCCCTGATTTTCGGTAGGTGATCATGTATATTATAGGTTTGTAATGTCATATTTACACAAAGTTACAATATGTAAAACAAAATTATCACAATCGTTTATGTGCTTCTTTTTTTTCCCAAATGAGAATTTAATCATTAAACAGAATTGAAAATGGAATCAGAAAAATCTTATCAATTCACATCCCAAGCCAAAACACTATTCTGCCCTTTATATATCAGATATTCACCGTTGTTTGTTGAGTTACAGTTTATATTGATTGGGCCAGGACATTTACCGTATTGGCCCGAATATAAGATGACCTCGACCCCCTCTTTTTTAAGACTCAAGTTTGAAAAAAGCCTTTGTCTAGTCCATGAATGTAAGACGACCCCCCCCTTTTTAAGTTTTATTTCAATGAAAAAGACCTCGTCTTATATTCGGTCCAATACGGTACTTCAGCGCACCTACAAAATGAGCTGAGGCAATAGTGGAGGTGTTATATTTTTAGTGCGGCAAGGCATGGTGAGCAGCTATGGATCATATGTCTGGTCTCTCAGTTTTAATTTACTAAAAAGTCGCACTTGGGAACTTAAGTCGGATCTTCAAAGAAAAGAGAGGAGACCATTTGGTGTCACCTAGTCTTTGAACAACAAGAAGCCTTGAGAGTCGACAGGAACACATCGTCATGGGTGGAGGTAAACCGATGAACACATGTTAAGAATCAACAACAAGAGCTGCCAGCTCTGTCTAGGAAGCAAGCCACCACCACAGGTTGTAAAACAAACTCTGGTGCCCCGCAAAGAAGTCTGTAGCAAGACATGTAAACATTTACTCTTGGAGAGAGGGAGCAAGAGGAAGACTGTAAGAGGAGAAGAAGAGGGAGAATGGAAAGTGGGAGGTAATGAAAAATGAAATGGACAACAAGTGAACCAAGATGTGGGAGGTAAACTTGTTGGTCTTCATTTCTGACATTTAAAATGGATTGAAAGTTCGTGATAGTCCAGTCAGACTGTGCAAGAAGGCAGGAATAGCCAGAAAATTGAAGTATTGACAAGATACCAAATAGCAAGTGTGTGCAAAAACCAAACATTATTTCTTCTTTGTCCAGTACATAACCTGTCCACATTTGTGCAACAGATAAATATTGGAACTATTAAAGTAAGAATGAATTTTAAAGGCTCCACGTTCCATCAAAGTCCTGAAACACAGTAAGCATGGTTAAGTTCACTTCCTGAGCGTAAACCTGAGTTGTTTAGCTGCTGTTATAATGTGGCCAAATGAACCACCGTACTTTCAACACCTCTGCTCCCTGCCTGCTGACTTTGTAATCCTCTTTTTCCACAGTAAAATGGAGTTAGTGGTAGTTCTCTGGCAGCCCGTTTATTGTGGTGGCAACTACATCCTTATAATCCTTCTACATTTAGGAAGTCATAATGTGCACTAGGCAAAAAAAGAAACAAAAGAAGTTCAACCATGCTAGACAAAGAACTTATTAAGGTGCCCCGGAGTGGGTGACATGAATTGAATTGAGTATAATGTGCACTATTTTCCAAATTCTAGCACATTAAGGATTTTGAGATTTTATTATATGTTAGATGAGTGACAGAACTTTGAGACAGCTTTGATAATACAGTGGAGCACAAGTTTTGATGAGTGAGAATTGTTAATATCTAATTTTGAGGTGCTGAATCCGAAAGCGATCTTGATTTTTCTCTGTCACGTCAAGATTTTGAGCATTAAGAACCCGATTTTAAAATTCGAAATATGAAATAAAATGAGCATGTAAATAAAGCATTAAAATTGGAAGTCACTGATGGTGTACAGGTACACTCGCCATGTTGTCGGGCAGCGTGGGATGCGCCATTTCAATTACAGGATGCTGACTGTATATAGCTTTTTTTACAATTTGGTATATTTGTATCAATAAAATAAAATTCAGGGAAGGCATGATTGGAATGAATAGCACAGGATCGCCTCCAGCATGCCCATGACCCCCATGGCGGTCAAGCGGAACGGAAAATGGATAGATGGAAATACCTTTCTGGACGATAGTGTAGAAGGACAGCAATCTCCTCCGTCATACTGACAATAGGCCCGATTATTGAGTGTGTCGCACCAACCATCCCCACCAAAAGGCTGCACACAAGATATAAACAAGAGTAGTATTTTTTAGGAGTGCAGAATAAGACATTTAAGGTCTATTCCACAGCTCACTAGCGGTCAGTGTAAAACCTTTAGAAATGGAGTACTGTAATGTGTTATGATCTCTTAAGTTTGGTCAGAACTTGAACTTTGGTTTTCTGAGCTGCATCTGTCTGATGCTCTTTTGAGGGAGTCCAGTCAGAAGAATTTAACAATAATCAAGTCTAATGTGGTTACAAGAATGGATATGCAGTGGTTTATGACTTGGATGACATTTGCATTAATTGTCAATGATTAACAGTGAAAAAAAGTATATGAGAAACACATGTGGTCTGTAATAATTTGTGTTGTTATGGAAGATAGGGAGTTGTTTTGTCTCACAACATTCACTGCAAAATGAAAGAGGAAGGAAAATGTTTGCCGGCAGTTAAAGAGAGTGTGTTTCATCAACAGTTTGCGTTCCAATGGCAGTTCCAGGATTGTCAGAGCCAAACAATATCCGGCTTTGGGATTTTAGAGGGGCATGTATTGGAAATTAGATGAGAAACGACAATAGAATAATGTTTTGATCTCCAGTGATCATTACATCTTTTAATGCCGCACACAATGGATTTAAGAAAAAAAATAAAAACTAGGTATGTTTTTCAACTTGAAACCCCATTTAATTATTTTAACCTTTGCTGGACTGAGCAAGTTGTATTTCCTCTTCACTTTGGTGTGGTGGAGCCTGAAGTTGTGCAATTTGAAACACTTCTGTCTCTAATAGAAATATTGAAAAATATGTTTCAAGATGATTCAAACCACCTTTTTATTGTGTCTTCATCATTGATCATTAAATGTAGAATTCAATAGCTCAATTCCATTGACACCTTGATACTGACATTACAATACCGAGTGTCAATAATAATCTTTCAACGATTAGTTGTATTTACATCTTCATATAGGGTTGTGTAATATTCTTCTAAGAATATTCACATTTCTAACTGGACCATAAACATCAAGATGTGTGAAATATTATCTCCGTGAAGCTATAAATATTTTAATATTTCTTGGTCAGACACAATGTCAGTCAAGATTGAAAAAGACATTCACGCATTTAATCGTCTCAAAAATCTGGGTGACATTGATGCCTGTGTTGTTGGCCTGGTTTAACGGAACAGGAACGGAATGCTGGGGGAAAATATATTCACACACAACCAAGTAGCTACTGATGCAATACTACTCAATTGTTTTGACACTTACCTCACATGACTGAATGCAATGAATGTTTTCAGGGGCTGGGTACCACTTCATCATCCCCGTGCAGACAATGGTCTGGAAAACAAGGCAAGTTCAGCAATTCCAAATGAAGAAATATAACAAGTGAAAAGTTACAAATACTTCCCACAGTCCTAAAAACGTGATATTATTTTTATATTCAAAACAAGAGTGCTTAAATGTTGCTCCAAATGGGCCCTAACGGGATCTTTTTAATACCTCTGTTGGTCAGTAGCCCTTACAATCACCACCAAATTGTCTAGCTTCTGTTCAGACAAGGCACACAGAGACCTTAGAAATTCATGGAACACTATTTGCAAAGGTCTTTCCTGGATCGACTCCTCAAATTGTAACCTTCAGCATTTGCTGACGTGTTGCAGAGTGTGATGCAGTGAAGCTGTCAGCATGTGAATAAGCACATCCAAATCTTTCAAAAAGGTTGAATTGACCCCCCTGGGTTGAAAGGGATGTTCTGATCCAAGTCTCTGATCATGCAGGCTTTAAAGGGAAAGTGTTATGCATATTTAAAAAAAAAACTTGGAATATAAGAAATATAATTACTGGTCTCAACTCACAACTGTTCATTGACCATAAGTCAAGGTGTTCAGCCAAAAGCAAGCAAAAAGGCAATCTCCCCCTTCTTGGCTTGTCAGGGAGCGTAGATATTTGAGATAACACAAGGCAACGTCAAGAGTATGCTGTAAGCAACCAAAGCTCTCTCCAACTATTTGACCTTGCAGAGGTCAGATTCGCGGACTGACTGGCAGGTTAACCGACCACCCAAAAGCGAGGCAAAAGTGAGTCAGTGTTGACAGCATTCATTTAGAATCTATTCGTGAGATATGATGCTGTAACATGAGCCAACTTTCAAGCAAAATCTGGCAGTCCAACAAGTTTGTTCATTGTGTGAGTGCGTTTCCTGAACATTTCACGCCAACTGCAACCTTTCCTTTTAGACAATCCACTTATTTCCAGTAAAGCAAAAACATTTGGACACACATCCAAATACACCCTGGGAATGTGATAGGCTGCTGTCGTTGAGAAATGTTTTCAGAGAAAATCCTGCCAATTATTTGGTCAAAAATCTGATAAAATAGGACATTCATAAATGTCGACCACATATTGTATTGTTATTCAGCAAATCTGATTATGTCCAGAAAAAAATAATTGTATTTAATATATTTACTTTTGCTTTAGTGGAAAGTCGCTATGAAGGATGTTTCAGATCTAGGGGGCATTCGTTTAAATCAATTGCAAACAACTTCTTTTACTTTTCTCAGCGCCCTCCTGGCATTTAGATGACACTTAAGACACTGAGTCGCTGCAGCCCTAACATTTTAGGCTTACAATATAATGAAAGAAGCAAGATCACATTGCTCTGCCTGCTGGATAGAATGTTCAAATGTTTTTAACAATCTGTCTGCAAGCCTGTAGAAGAGCATAGTTGTGTGCAAAACTTGACTCAACGCTGCATTTAAAGACCACTTAAAGCCTACCACCTTCATGTTGCGGCGAGCACAGATTATAAATCTAAGATTTGCCTCAACAGTTCCAGCACAAGAAAGTTTCGTTTCTCTCCATAACAGAAATAGACTAGAGTTAATATGAGGCCTATGGGTTTGTTGTTACAAAATATATTTTTGTTCAAGGATATTTTTGGGATGTTTACTGCTTCAGAATGTCATTGATAAAAACAAAACAATTATATTTTGTGTCAAAGTTCAGTGTGGCTGGGTGGCAAGTGAACCCAAGCCCTGCAGGGAAACAGCCAAGGCAAGAGTGCCGGCAAAAGAGTTATTATAGATACACGGAATTCGACTTAATATGAATCAATCCATAAAGATGGATGAACGGCAAGTAACTCATTTTACTGCATGCTGTTGTTCAGACCACCAGCTGTTTCAATGTATTATTCATTCTGATGGATTTATTTCTTTGCTGTTTTTCGGTGGCTCAGCTTTCATGACAGTCCAGATCCGTTACATGGCAACAGGGAAACAAAACAACCACTTTTTCCAAAACCCGCCAATGATTTTCAAATTTCGCAAGCTGACCTGGACAGATACGTTGGAAATTATGACTGGTCGACCACAAAATACGAACATGTACTACTTTGACCTTTGACTTCCCATTCGACATGCAGGTCATATCAACTATCAAGCATGTTAAATCTACATATAAATTCATTAATATGATGTAGACTTGTTTTGATAATAGTGAGCAGACTTTGAAAAAGTATTTTAGCAAATTGTTCAATGAATTATAGCTATTATTATAAACTAACGCCTGAGTACTATTCATGTACATCTCACCTGAAGTTTGATGGGAAGCATCCAGTGTTTTAAAGAGCTAACTGTAGAGCCATTGGGCAGAACCACTGGGTCATGAAGATCCATGTCCGGGGTCAAAACGCATGTTGGGTAGCAAACAGCACCTGCACAGAAAAAAAATACAAAATTAATTTCCTTGTTTCAATATGAAGTTGAAAATGACACCGTTTTGCCACTAAACAATATCTGCAGTGTTCATTTTACTCACCAATTTCCATGCCCCCGTTACAGCTATACGTTACAGAATTTAGATCAGATGGAGCAGAGCAAGCTCCTTGGAGTGTGGAACACATGGTAAATTGTGCTGTCCATTCACCATCTTTAGTGCAGCGAATCCCAATCTGTAAACCAGCAAAGTCAATCACACTATTCAGTAATTCTTCATATAAAATAGAATACGTATTTCTAGAAGTACCGGAAGCCGTAAGTAAAGAAGACTTTAGTGTCAATTGTGTTTTACATCAAATGACAATGCACCATTCTATCAGGAATTATTTTTGTATTTTACACGTATTTTCCGCACTATAAGGTGCACCTTAAAACCTCCAATTTTCTCAAAAGTTGACAGTGCCTTATAATCCGGTGCGCTTTATATATGGACCAATATGAATTCGTGGATGAGGACTAATTTATTAAAGTAAGCTTTACGTGTTTATTTTGTGTGTTGTGTGATAGTAACGTTTGAGCAACATTGAGCTATTTATATGTTATTGTTTTCACTATTTCAAGTGTTACTATATTGTGATTGCATTAACGTTTGAGCAACGTTGAGTTATTTATTCTATGCGCTTTATAATCCGGTGCGCCTTATATATGGACAAGGTTTTAAAATGGGCCATTCATTGAAGGTGTGCCTTATAATCCGGTGCGGCTTATAGTGCGGAAAATACGATAATTACACAAATCTTCCACAGGCCTTAAGTGAAATTGTGAGCTACACAATGGACTGGAATGTGCTCTAAATCTGGAGATTTTTGTCCAAACACTTACATTTTCTCTCGCATCTGGGCACTGCAGCGTACAGAGCGAGTCATAGTAGAGGCCATTGGTGCACTCATACATGCCCTGGAAAACACCAGGTAAGGCTGGGCAAGATATGGGCTCACATGAGGTATCCTCCCACTGCCCTTCCTCTAGGCACTCAGTCTGGAAGTATTTCCTAAAAACAACACAAGAGTAAGAAAACGCTACGTCAGATTATTGAAGTTTTTGAAAGGTCAGCATCCAGTAATTCCAATAACAAGATAAGGAAGGTGAAAATTAAACCGTGCTTAGTTGACTCTGACCACAGGGATGTCATTTGATGTTGTGTTACAATGAATTGGGATTACTTGAGGTTTCACTCTAATATAAAGAAGTGTGAGCAGATATACATGGTATACAGTGGATGCACTCAGTGACCCCCCCCTCCCAACTTTTTCCATTATACTTTTACTGTTTCAATAAGAAAAACTTACCAAGCTACACAGGACATTCCACCCTCCAGTAAAATGCATTATATGTGAATGCATCATTATGTGCTATAGCAGGTCACATGGGTTCACATGTCAAATGCATAAAAAAAGCTTGTTTAAAGCTCTTTCACAGCAGCTGCTGTTCTACTTCACACATTGAACTAATAAAGCATCAGGGGTTATTAAAATGTTTACACGATTGCTTGAGAAAGTGAAACTCATAAAGTTACCAAGCTGCAAACGGATCTTAACATGAAGTTGTTTTCCACCTTACTAAATGGAAATTTGCTCCATGAAAAAACAATGAATCTATATACTCTCAGTTCCATATCACAGTCAACGCTGTTAATATTTAATAAGATGCTGATGAAGGCAGAACAGTGAGGAAATTAAGTTTTGCAGAATATTTTACACATACACTCAACATGATAATTCCATAACAGACTAAACTATGTAAGGGAGGGATTTAGTTCATCTGAAGCAGGGTACAAACCTGGCATATCAACGGTTTCCTTTTAATGGTTGTTCAGGTAGTTACTGAGTACAACTGGCAATGAAATATAACAAGTGGTAAGCATTTTACTGGATTGTAATGTGAGCCTGTTGTATATACTCGAACGTAATACAAAATGTCAAACTACTTCTTTAAAATTGTGCACATGGTGTAAAGCACCATTGTTGTGGATTTAGGTGTCAATATATTGCATTGTAAATGTAGACAAGATTATTCACATCGTTGGATTTGATCATGCTGATGGAAATTAAATCTATTTCATGACATAGGGAGGTACGGATGTTTACATAATATTTTAATTTTTATTTTTTTTTAGATATTCCAAAGTACTATCCTCACTAAAAGCACCAAAACACTCACCTTGGTGTCTTCTTTTTTAGGCTTCCCAAGACATAGAAGCCTGGGTTGCATTTGAAACGGCAGGTGGAGCCAACATCATGGCTTGAGGACAGGCACTCTGCCGTTAGCAGCTTGGCGTTGGGGATGTTTGGAGCCTCCGTGCACTCGATCTTACAATAAGCCTCTGGAAAAGACCACAAACCATCCTCCAAACATACCAACCTGTCATTGTCTCCTAAGAAGAGAGAGGGGAGGAAAGACAGGAGATACACAGTAGGAGATGAGGGAAAAGGAGTTGCTGTTATAGAAATTGCCTCACACAAGCAAACTCTTCCTTTGGCCACATCAATGCAGAATAATGGATGTTCTTTATCTCTAAGGAGGTTGCTAAGTCAGTACTAGTTGCTCGTTATCCAATGAGGCTAGAGCACATCTAATCAGCAAAATCTCATCCATCCCATTCTGGTCATTGTCCTTTGCCTGCCCACCATTGCTTCTACCTACTCTCGTTCTCAAATCCCAAACTGTTCAGCATTGTATGTCTTGGAGAATGTGTGGATTTTTCTCAAACCCAAGACAGGAACCACAAATCCTGCAAAATCGAACTTTAAGATAAAATAGTACACAGTGGAACAAGTAGGTCACATCGTGGACTGATTTGTCTCAGTTAACATTCTTGTTTTCCTTTGAGACTTAGTCGTGTGATAATACAGAGAGGAAAATAAAATGTTTTGCAATGCCCAAAAATAATATTCTAGTTCAGTCTTTACATGGAACATGAATGTTGAGTTTAAGTACCAACATTCTAAAGTGATCATACATTTATAGGATCTAATAGTTGAAAATAATGTTTTTAGACATGCTGGCACTGGTATAATCCAAATTTATTAGTTGTACTTGGTAATGGATATATTCTCGTGACTCGTGACAAGCACACCGGCCTTTGGAGTGGCATCCAAAAATATGTAACCAAAAGCCACAAATTTAATTTTTTTCTGCACAATCTGTTTTCAGATCACAAAAACCGGGGTCGTACTGCTGACTCCACAATGACATTTGAGCATTCACTGCGGCTTGTCGACCACAGACGAGTAAGTGTGCATCACGTTTGTTCGTTTTGATCATTTCAAGAATGTACTGAATGTTCAAAGATGGAAAAATGGTACATCTGAGGGGGGAAATGGAATGAAAGAATGGAAGAGACGAGTATTTTGCGTAAAACACTGTAGTAATAGGGACGCAAACAAATGGACTTCCAGAAAACAAACTCCCATCCCAACGAACGATAACAGTGAATGAAGTGGATCACCGTAAGCCGAGATGTGACAAAGGCATGATTTATTGTTTCAAAGTGCTGTTGAGAAAGAAGAGGCTTTAGATTACCCAGCTGCCTAAAATGAAAAAAGCTGCACAAATCTGCCGATCCAACTGAAAATCACTGTTCAGTTTAAGACCCAAGTTTGAGAATGTTGGCTTTAGATGAGGCGACAGGGAGCCCAAGTCTACAAGATGGAGTGTAGGGAAGGGGCAATGAGGTTAAACACCATTCCTTCTGCTGTCTTATCATTGAAAGACAAGTAATTGAGTACCATCTAGATCTTTATTTCATCTAGACAGGACAAAAGTGGCCTCAGTGAGAAAGTTTCTTTTTTTTTTTGCTCAGCAGGACATAGGTCTGACAATCATTCACAGAGCAGTGGAAGGAAATGCCATGTTTCCTTAAGATGGAACCCAAAGACAGCAGACATTGAAAACAGCAGAGGCTCCAGAATTGAACCCTGTGGAACACCATGACATTGAGGCCGTGAAGGCCAAATAAGTTCCAAACCACTCAAGGGTAAGACATCTGATGTATGTTGGGTAAATTTACTGGGACATATCATGTTTACATTGTTAGGGAGAAGAAGAAAAGTCAATTTCTTAATGCCCATGTGGTGCTACAAATGAGCCAACAGAATATACGTAGATTTCAATACACGTATTACACCAACGATTCAACAACACATCAAACCATACTTGGAAAATATTGAGGTTTACCTTGAAGTATTGCCGGTGAGCCACAAGTAAAGGAGCATTCTTTTCCATAGGTCGTTCCCAAGGGACAACTGAATATGGCATGGTACACATGAGACTGATCAGGCAGGCCACAGTCGAGAGGCTGGCAGCTAACTGCGCGATTCCATAAACCATGAAAACATTCCGTCTCTGTTTGTCTCTAGAAACAATAGAGGCACAAAAGTGAGAGGGATTGTATAATCAATAATCAATTCTATATATAACTATAAACATGTCATGTGTTTTCACTCCCCTACAAGATTTCTCTTTTTAAAAGGATTAGTTAGTACCATTCCATGTGACTATTTTTATTGTATTAATTCATGATAATATAATAATAAGAGAATGAGAATAAGAATAAAAAAGAAATCTCTAATTCTTTAGGTTTTATTAATAAGTATATTCATATATAGTCAATATATTTCACTCCCCTACAAGATTTCTCTTTTTAAAAGGATTAGTTAATACCATTCCATGTGATTATTTTTATTGTATTATTTCATGGTAATATAATATTAATAATAATAAGAAGAAGAGAATGAGGATAAGAATAAAAAAAGAAATCTCTGTAATTTTTTAGGTTTTATTAATAAATATAAATATTGATAAAGCCCGCATCTAAGGCTGTAAAACATGAGACATTATTCATTGTACCTGGTGTGGTGGAATTTCCCTCCCGCTAAGGACAGTGATGCTAAAACCAAAGTGACACTGAACAGTGCAGTGAGACGACTGCCCACCTCCAATACACCTGCAAGGACACATTTGATTTTGATCAGTTAGCATTTTACAAATATCATATTGCTACACAGGGCCTACCTGACAGAGGCATGTTCTATCTGGGGCGGGCTGCAGCTGTCCATTTGACATGTCTGTCTCAAACAGCTGTTGCAGCAACACAGGATGGAAGCGGAGGCACAAAAAAAGAGAGAGAAACATAGAATCTACACTGTTCCAGCCTTGATATTGAGATCTATAGCTTTGTTTTTTTGCAGAATGATGCCAAGCAAAATAGCTTCACGTATGCTCATTAGATTATGTCGTGTGTTGTACGTAGGTAGCTGTGGGAGAGCCCACCCTCTGATGCGCACCCAGTCACGGCGAAGGTGCTGAAGTGGCAGGACGTCCTTAGGGCTATGCCCCCGATTGCCACAGATGAGGAGGAGAAGAGGAGGATAACAGATGAGGTGAGGTAGAAAGGTTGAGAGAGGTCATGGGTCACGTTAACCACCAATGGGTTCCGATGGCATGAGAGGTTATGCGTTCCTTAAATGGAAATACTTCATTGAGTTGCAGATACAATGTAAATGACAACAGTGTTTGATGGGACAGTTTTCTCGGGACAGTGACGTCTTAATGCTGAATACCACATACATTTTTTTTTATATAAATACATCTAAGGTCTCAATAGTCAAAGTACCTAATGAATGATTATTTCCAATCGTATCAGAAAGCAGGATTGTAGCAGTCCTCTGACAGTGTTCCCCACTCCATGACCCATCTGAAGCCAGATACACCATGACAGAAGCTGCCACTCCAGAATGGGCAAATCCTACCTACAATTATAGTGCAAAAACATTTAAACTATTATGAGTAAAAGACATCAGTAAAACCGTAAAATTTCTCGTATGACTTTCATTGTGGCCGGTTTCATTCAAGGGAAAATGGGTGATTTGGAATTGGACCATGCAGGTAAAGCTAAACTTTGTATTTCAAGTTGTGAAATATTTTTAAGAGGAAACTAAACATGAATGCCCTCAAAATACCTGTTATGTAAAAACCTTGCAAAATATAGCAGTAATAGTTATAAACCAATCGTAGCACATTTATTTATGATGTCATGAGTGGGTGGTCAAATTTCTACCAAAGCATGCAGGATGCATGCAAGGACCATTCATTATTTACCTTAAATATTTTTGTCATGCTAAAACTCAGTCATTACTGAGGGTAAGAATATGTGAATCAAAGTGAATGTATAGCTACCCAGACACAAACTGAAAAGGAACAGTTACTCAGGCTTACCTTCAGCCAAAATGGATGTTCCAGGTCATTACTTGTGTCAGAATGAGCTGTGCAAGGGAACCATGCATCAGTGGGCAGTTTTTCGCTCACATCCATGTACTGGTACCTACAGAGCTTTACAGAGCAAATATATAACAGCAGGTTTTATACACGCCCTTTCAACATCATTATTTTCTTCTTTGACTGACATTTCAGACTTGACACAAGGTTGTGTGTGTTCTATACATCCAGATCAGAAACCCAATTTAAAAGATTACAACCACTTGTCAAATTGGTAGTAGCGTTTACAATCATCCAAGTCTAATGGTTTAGGTGTCATACTTTTTTAAATGATGGTTCCCCGGTGGCTGCGTGAGCGGGACAGTGGTCAGGGTCCTGATGAGAAGCAGTCGCAGTAGATGCCCACTGGTCTGTGTAACCCAAAGGTGTAAAATAACCACAGTCCTGAACGCTGGAAACACGTTCAAACTCTTCGCACACGCCGTCCCCATCAAAAACATAACATTGGCTGGGTTCACCTTTTGGAAAAAGAGCAAAAGAAAGGAGGATTTATTAAAGAATAAATATCCAGATTTATAAATCTGGCAGGACAAACTTGCCTGTCAGTGAACCAAATCTGAGCAAATCTAAATTGTATTTTTGTTGGACACAGTTAATGGTAACCATGTCAAGTCCACACTATCAGGCTTAGTGACACTAAAAGACTCCAAGAAATAAATGTTAACTTCAATTAATATTTGAAGACCACACCGGGACAAATCTAAATCTGCAATGTTTGCAGTTCGGGTGTCCACGCATGCACATTGTCTCAGGTTTTCCTTGAATGTCCTTATATCCATCCCTTTTCCATAGTGCTTATCCTTCGATTGTTAATTGACTGCATGAAATGTGCTGTGCTACCAAAATAAAGATAAAAAACATCTCACCAATTTTTGTAAGTATTACAAAAAGTGCAGGAATTATAAAAAAGAGCACAGTCAGCAAGTCAAGCCACTTCTTTTATTTAAAATACAGCAGATTTTTCAGCCAAATGTATCAAAAACCCAACATAAATGAACTGCTAAATGTACTTGTACTAAACAGTGTGTCCTCTTTGCATACACGACCTTCTTGAGACTCACCAATGCAGTTGAAGCCCTTTTCCGTGTAACACTTCTTAGAGCAGCCATCGCTATCTAGCAGATTATCATCGTCACATTCTTCTGCCCTACAGAGACAGCACAGTCACTATCGTTTGTCTTAATAAAGGTGGATTAACGTAATTTCTGGACTATAAATCACACCTGAGTGTAAACCGCACTAGCTAAAATTAGGGGGAAATCCTTTTTTTTTTTTTCCATATATAAACCGCATCAGACTATAAACCACAGGTGTTTTAAATGAAATGTCCTCATTTCTATTACCCATATTACCAAAACAAATCCTCTTAAAATATCATAAAAATCATGAAAAGTCCATAGATCAACCGCACTGGACTATAATACGCAAGGTTCAAAGCTTGTGCAAAAACTAACAATTTATAGTCCGGAAATTACAGTAAATATCCACATAGTATTCGTTAATAAAACTTGCATACCCTTGAATGACACCATCGCCGCAGTAGGGCTGCCCATGAGTGTAGAAAAGAGATGGGGAGGAATTGCTGAGAAGACCTCCAATCTCCACTTGAATCGTGTACTCATACCTTTCTCCCCTTTTTACAGTTCTGTAGAGAAGAACATTTACTTGAGCTTAGATGTATGGCTTCATGAAGTTACAGGTCTAGCGACACAACAGCTTTATTCCGTGTAGGGTTTGTTGAGATTATACTGGTCTTGGAATGAATCCTTATTCCATTCTAAATACATTCTAACTTAATATTCAACTGTGATATCGAGATATGGATACACTCTCAAAACTGTCAATTCAACCCAACTTTGAGTTGTTTTGCAAAAAAAAAAAAAAAAAAACATTTGTTGGGTTGTTTTTACAAAAGCCTGTGTTGTTTTGGGCAAAATAACCCAGGACGAAACGGTCCGATTTTGAACTGCCAGACCAAATCCAAGCAGTTACTTGTGTTTATGGCCTCTGATTCCACAATTGGTTCTGTTTCAAAAAATATGCTGGCTCTTACGCTGCTTTACCTTTGCTGTATATTTCTCATACTTCTCATCCCACTCCAAATCCTCTTGCACCACTTAATTCTTGATCTCTTTTCTAGATTCTTATTTTTTACGATCTAGTACATTCCCTAATTCCCTTTTCAGGTTATGGCCTGTAATTAATCCCATTTTGCTCCTTCCTATGTCCCTGCCAAAATCACTATTCTAAAAGACTCCACCTTCCACACATTAAGACCAAACTGACCTTCAGCTCCTCATAACTCAACTCCCACCAGTTCATTTGAGTGCATTTTTCACTTAAATGTTTATTTGATATAGGAGATGTGTTCCGATTAAAAAGAAAAAAATAAATCTTTAATTTACTTGGGAGATGAGGCACACATGTCTCTACCGGAAAACGGGAAAATACACACATTTGTGTGTGACAGACATGTCAGTAATCACTTAAAGGTTACCTGTCCGTGAACGTCTGCTGTGTCTGAGGTAACGGCAATTTGCTGGTGAAGGCTGGCTGCCGGTGAATCCGATACAGCAAAGGTTGACAGCTAGAGCAGAGATGACTCCCGGGGCCAGAAGACAACATTGCGGCATCAATCTCCATCTTCTCATCAAAGGTGCAGAGCTTTATGGCACTGATGGCAACATTGTTGGTATCAAGGCGCAGGGTGAAGAGCATGTCACAGAAGACGTGCTGTGGTCCAAGGTTCATAGTTTTACCAGTGTCTGTTATCAGCTCTATGTCCGCAATAGCAGGATTATCTGAGAAGTGGTAAATGAATGGAGTGGATGAATACCTATTAGTTTCATTTAAACATCAGTCGTGGTGATATATGACGGCAGAATCATATATATGCTGTCAAGATCCAAATACTTTTGCTCGATACTATCCTCCAATGAGAAAGTCATCCAACCATACATATATTCATGGATTTCCACTGAGGCAGTCAGTAGAAAAACAAAGCCTTATACAACCTCCCGACGGGTTTGAAAACATATAATTTGACGAATGTTATGTGTGTCCAAAGGTTAGTGTTGATGTAGCGTGTCACTGTACTACAAATTATAAAGTGAGACTTACTTGCTGAGACGTAAGTTATCCAGAGGGTCAGAGTGTGTGGAACAATGGGGTAGCGAAATTTTAGTGTAAGGGTACAGCCCTCCGTTTCAGGACAAGGTGATGTCACGTTACTATCGTAAAGGCTAAGTTCAGGACTCCATGCTTGGAGACTCGGCTCACATGACTGCTCAACATCAGGTGGGCCTGGAGTTCAAAAACACAACACAAAATTGGACCATTATTAATCTATCTTGTCACTTTTGACATAATATCACAGACAATCAGTTTATTCATTTAGAGATGAGGTACGTATGTAGCTTACAACATGCAGGCCAGACTATGTAAGTCAGTGGTGTCAAACTCATTTTTTTCGCGGGCCGCATTGTAGTCATAGCTTCTTTCGGAGAGCCATTATGACTGTCAACCCAAATGTATGAGCACCTCATATTATATACAGTAAAAGCTACAAAACAAACTGACAAATAACTCGTTTTCAAATCAGACGAGTTAAAACTGGTCAAATATTTAAAAAATCTGATATTATTTAAAGTGAAGACAATTTGCAATTCTAGTAATGACACATGAATTTGATGCACAATTTGTCTTCGCAGGCCACATAAAATGATGTGCTGGGCCGTATCTGGCCCCCCGGGCCTGGAGTTTGACACCTATGATGTAAGTAAGACAATATGAATGTTTTGACTGACCAATAGCCTCATCAGGTGCCCAGTAGCCAGACGTGTCACAGATGCGAGGTGAAGTTGCCTCATAGGCATATTGGTGGAAAACACCATTTTTATCACACTCCCCACAGTTGATGGC
Organism: Syngnathus floridae; assembly: GCF_059516105.1. Classification (NCBI taxonomy): domain Eukaryota; kingdom Metazoa; phylum Chordata; class Actinopteri; order Syngnathiformes; family Syngnathidae; genus Syngnathus; species Syngnathus floridae. Next base: position 10,328,180 of record NC_142426.1, read on the forward strand.
AGCCACATGGGAGGGGGAGCTAGGACAAGAGAAAAACACAAGATGGATATTTTTGCTTTTGTCAGTAATGGAGCAATTTGTAATACAACAGTACCTGTCATAGAGTGGCCCAGTTAATGGTGCAACCCAAAAAAGTGAAACTGAATCTTGACTCTGGTCAGTCACCATTGCTGGCAGAGGTATGGCAGCAGGTCGACGTTCTGTCAACCAGTTCTGGTAGACCAAGTCAAGATAACAGTGCATCCTGGCTACTTGATTAGGAGTAAAATGATTGGTGCAGTTGTCATCTATTAAAGGGGAAAAAAAATAAGTGATCATTGTGTTCAAATTCCAACCCTCATCAACTTCATCTAGCACTTGGTATGCTAAACATTCAGAATTTATATTTTTTCATCATACTTACTTATTTTTCCAAATTTACTCACCAGTGTAACTCATGTAATTACTATAAGGGGTGTCCTGATATGTGGTGATGCCACATGTATCATTAACAGGTCCGGGATCATGGCAAGCTTTGGATTTGGGTGTTGGCGCAGTGTCAGCACACAGATCTCCGGTTTCCATGGATGGGGTGGTTTCCTGCACACAGGACAAAACAAATAAGCATAAATAAATTAAAAACTCTATCCAGCTTGCTTTTCTAAATTACACAGACAGCAGATAACAAGCCAATTTCTGTCATATTATTTTATAATATTGAAAAAAGTCAGTAGCTATATAAAATCACAATTTGCTAAAGGCATCTTTGTAATATTCAACAATATTTTTTTCAGAGAAAAAGAAAATACAGAATAATTTCCTGTAAATCAAAAGCTTGTAGCAATTTTACCTGACACGGGTCATCACAGGAGTCTCGTTCGCTCACTCCCTTGAAGACATGGTACAGTCCAAATATGTGGCCCATTTCATGGATCATAGTGTTATGGTGTCCACGTGTGCCAAAGTAGGATGGATTCAAGACCATTCCACCTGAGGAACAGAGCCAAATATTGTTAAGGCGAAAAAAGTGTTAGTTGTGATATATGTTAGTGAATGGTGGTGGCATAAACAAGAGGAAAGGTAATAAATATATTAAGAACAGCTGTATAGTGGGAATGGGTGGCAACTGTACGGCGCTCACACTGGCATTTCTGCATTTTGTTGTTGGGTTGGTTTGCCCTTTTCCGTGGAAAGTGGTTTAATGATTGGGAGAGGAAAGAGGCAATATGCCAGGAAATCTTTACCATCTTGTTCTCTCCATCTCATTTGGACAATACAAATAACAGAAGATGCCAAATGCAGAAACTGAAGGAAAAAATTAGAGGGCAAGAACGATGCACATTTCACTATTTAAATTGTATTCTTTCATTCATAGTTTTTGTCATTTTAAGCGGTGAATCTTCACTCTGTCTCTGCTCCTCTTTCTGGACGGTCAATTTTCATGGAGTCACATTTTCGCCGGTGTTTCCCCTCCTTTTATGCCGCTCTTGTGATTGTTGGCTACGTTTTTGTTTACGTTATTGTTAGAGCTCATCTATTGATTGTTGGTTGTTTCAAGTCACCACAAAGACTGGAAAGACTTACGATAATATCAAACACGTAATTGTCTTAAGGCCAAGTATGGAAAAGACTGACCTAAACCGTCAAAGATTACCACCTTACACTCAACAATTAAGATGACAGGAGTGTAAAACTCTAAAAAAAATAATAATAATTCTCAAGACTCAGTTTTTAATTTGAAACTGAAATTTGTTAGGTAGCCCAGCACAACAGAAATTTAGACAGAATAAAAAGTTTTGACTATCGCTCACGAGAAATAGTTGTGTTTATATGTGTTTATATTTTTTTGTTCAGTGTGCATAGTAACATAACTAACATGGTGACAAAACAGTGATTTGGTGGAAGTAATATTATTTAATTACCTTGTTGCGTAAGTGCTTCCTTTGCCCATGGCCAAGTTGCAGCTCCTGCCAGCTCTTCTCGTACAGAGTTGCTGGCAAAGAAAACATTAAGGGTCTCGCTGCCACTCAGGTGAAGCTCCTCTTTAAGCTCTTTCACACTCATATAAGCCCTGTGGAAGCGGAAAAGGTGAAAGAAACACATATTGATTCAAAATATTCAATTATAAGAATTTATTTTTATGTATCAACAAAGGATTATAAGAAAGGGGCTCAGGAAAGAGAATCATTCTTGAAGGGAGAGTGTGTAAAAGTTTTTATTTTCTTTTAATTTCAATACTAATATGCATGTTCTATCTTTTTTTTTTCTTTTACAAAGTTGGAGGTCAAATATTACATGGGCCATGCCTCACAATTTCTCATGTTTTGCTGCCATATTTCTGCTATGGATACCCAAAGGAGACAAATCACCCGATCACAGATAATGCTGATTAATGATGACAGAATCTTGAAGAAATTAGTGGGAGGGTTGCAAAGTGTGGCACCGTAATGTGCGTGCTTCAAAATGCACGCGCTTCAAATGTAGGTCATTGTATTCTATTACTTCACCACTAGATGTCATTAAAAGATAAAAAAAATCGACACGCTGCCTCTGAACATATCAAAACCCTTGACACACACACACAGTTGAAGGGCCAAGATATTTTTTTCCATGTTATCATATATGGCAGGGGTGTCAGTAATTTTTATCAAAGCCTATATCGGAGTTAAGGTTTCCCGTAGAGTGATTGTTAAAGTTTGATAGTAGTAGCACCAGCGGTAGGTGGGCTCCCTCTAGTTGTACACAAAAGAATCAATGCATCATACAGTTCAGTTGTATTTAACTTTCAAATACTACAATATATTTGAATTTAATCTTTAAGAGCTGTTTGTTTTTAAACTTATTTAGGTACAGGTTATATTTCACTTTTACGTACATAATAATTGTAATGCTTTGACTTTGGTAAAAGTACATCATTTTGTCACATGACAACTTTATTTTCCTAAAAATATTTTTTCCTTCTAATATTGTGACCTAATCTTATTGGAATTATGACGTATCTTTTCCTGTAAAATCAGTATTATTGTTATTATTATTAAAAGTGAAACGCAAAGTAGCGAGGGATCACTGTATAATGTTCTGTTTTCATATTTCAACTTTATTCCTGGAAACAAAAAGTTTTTTCTTACAGTCTCACAACTATATTCTCAAATGTATGTTTTTTTTGTAATTGTCTGAATTTATTTATGTATAGTTTATGGGCAAAAGATCCGCCGCCAGTCATTAAAAAGAGACAGCTAAGAGTTGCTTCAGTTCTCACACCTGAGTGAGAGCTGAAACAACTCTGGCTGCACTTAAATCAGACAAGTGAAGAGCATGCATTTTCCAGAGACATTCAGTTCTGACAGTCAAATGGACCGCATTTTAACGACTGATTTTTATGTATCCCCGGCATATTAAAATGTTCATGTTTATGGTGAAAGGGAAGGATTTTCTAACCGGAAATACTGACTCGATAATAAATAATCCAATTTTTCGCAAGTGGGGTACAAAGTATGACTAATAGACCACCACTATAATCCTGTAGTGGTGATGCACTGGGAATGTTTTTCATTTGTAAATATCCGTGCCATCCGTGTAAATCATGGAACATTTAAAGAGTTGCAGCTAAATGATCAGAACCTGTTATGCAACACTAGATCTGCAACAGTAGTAGCTATATAATTTTATTCCACTCCTATGAATTTAATGTTCCTAAGTCCTCCAGAGGGAAACATTTGGTCATAAAAACTAATCATTCAAATTTATGTGTGTCTATACCACCAGGTCTCCAGCTGTTCTACTTGGGGGGGAAATAAACATTGCATTTGTAACATTATTTTCTTAACTACTTGAGAATTTATAGTCTTCAACTTCATGATATCTTTTCTAAATTGCAACTCAGCACCAAATGAGATAAAAAGCAACTTCAATCATGTTAGGACAAGAAAATGCCTACAATTAAAGCTTGTATGAGTACAAATATGTTGTTTTTATCTAATTCAGTTGAATATGAGAGTCACTCGTTTTTTTTGTGACCCATTGAAGTAGATTTTACGAGACACCTAAAGAAGTGTTGTGGCATCAGAATATCTATTTTAGAACCAAGTATTACAAGTTATAAGTTCCGTGACTGGTCAACAAGGATCTTCGCACCCATGTGACGACAGAAATAGAATGGAATAAACACAAAGTTTGTTTTTCTTGTAAAAAGCAGCCACAAACCAAAAAGAACACAAAAATTTGGATGTTATTTATTTTTGCCCTTTGCGTTACAACTCCGAACACAATATATAATTAACAAACAAAACAAGATTTGGCATAACCTTGGGAGCTTTTGCTTTTACCTGCTGGTTGATTACAAGTACTTGTAGCTAAAGCCAAACTGTGGCATGCTTTTTACTTTCTGTACCTGGATTTTACACCACCTGATTGATCCCTACTGAAGTTGTGGCAACTTGGCTGTTTTGAATAGGCAGTGCTCCACCAGAACTGCTGATTAGCTTTCTTTCCAAAATGTGATTTTGACAACTCAAAATATGCAGTACCATGTGTATACCAGCTTTGCTATGTTATTGAATTCCAAGTCTTAGCATCACAAACATCCAGCCATCCATTATCCAAACTGCTTAGGTCATAATTACTGAAATATATAACATTTGTTAACTCACCTATTGGGTGACTCTGGATCAAAACAGGTCTTGAGAACATCTGTCACTTCTGGGTCACAGCAGTCTCCATCGTCATAGTCATAGTGTATACTGTTACATTCCATGTTACAAACTCCATCCTGTCTCTTCCAGTTGTAGCAGGGCCCTAGCCTGAGGCAGTCCCCTCCATCATGGCCTGTCTTTGGGTGGTCACATTCTGGATCACAATGGCGGTTTCCAATTTTCCCAATTCGACAGTTGCTAAGAATAAAACGTTGCCGGAGGCTACTGTTTTGAACTGTGTGTACAGTCAACTCTAGGGTGATATTGTAAGGGCGAAAGGCATCAATCAAAGCCTGGTGTTGGAGGTGAATCTGTGCTTGTACCACAGTTGGGTTTCCACCATCATCATTGGAGAGGTTAATAATCCTGTAGCGAACGTGTTTGGGTGTACGGAGCGGCCAGTAGTTGTTGTAGCCAGAAATGATGTCAGTGTTGTCACAAGGTGTAAGACCGCAGGGTGGTGGCAAAAAAGAGGAGACAAGCTCTAAATCAGGGATTGGAGTGGTGATGACAGCTGGATGAAATCCAACTTTGTAAGGAGTCCACATCTGTTCCACCTTAAAACAGGAAGTAAAGATAATAAATGATACTGCAACAAAGCAGTCTACTTTAGTGTGAATATCAAATGAGACACTGGCAATGTCGACACGTACACAATTTTTTTCACTAATTCATACTGGTAGACAAGCCTTGGTTTTAAACACGATACATCGAGCAAGGAATTTTTTAATTCTTTTTTAGGCCTCTGATGAGCTAAATTCCTCAGCCAGATATTTTTTGAAACCTTGAAATCTTTCTGTGTACGTGTTGATATGGCCCAAGGGATGAGAGACAAAATCCAAGATAGCTACATTTGTAAAGTCAGCCCACAGAGCCACAAGAGGCTCCATCTTTGGGAGAGGTCGCATCTGCAGGTCCTCATGAGTTAGGGCATAGTCCCACAAGACTATGCCTCCTACTTGGCCTCTAAACCCTTGTCCCTGCTCTGATTGGTTACTGCCCAGGATGAAGGTTCTGCAGGACTTCATGAAGGGGCTATAGAGATTTCCCAACTGGAGATTGCTTTCTCCCACCTGAGAGGAAAATACAGCCAAGAAGATAAGACAAACAATTGAATCCATAGTTTTTTTTATTCTAAAATCAATTTTGTAATTTGACCAAAATATATACAGTATTAAAATGAAGACGTGTTACATGGTACTTAAATAATGAAGACAAAATGCGAAAAGCGCATACTACATACCTTGGCTCCGTCAACATACAAGGTCATGTTGTGGCTATTGTAAGTCACAATCAGGTGAGTCCAAACATTGGCTCTGTACTGCTGGTGGTTAACAACAGTGGTAGCTTTCAAGGCTCTGTCTGTGCGAAGCGTGAAGTAAAACCGTGCATCTTTGGTGCCTGCAGAATCCATGGTGCGAATTCCTACTGACCAGCCCTTCTCACTCAGGGAATGGGAACAGTTGTCATAGACACCTACAACACAGAGGCAAAAAAATCTGTTCATTTCATTTCTGTTGTGGGAAATAGTATACGCATGACGCAATGACGTGAGCGAGCATGGATATCAACAAGGAAATAAAACACGAAAAACAGATTGATTGACAAGTTGACTGACCAATCTTGTCATTATTCACAATGATTGGTTCTGGTCCCACAGAGAGAATATATATATTTTAAGAATTCTAAATAAGATCCTCGCTAATACCTTTAAATATTGTTGTAAAAGATTAAACTATATACATGTACAGGACATTGTATTGGTAAAAACATGTTGCCGGCCAGTTGGATCTGGCATGGACTTTTTGATTCAGCGTGTGTGTGTCACTGTGAAGATTTTAATCTACGATTCATATTTTGCTTTGAAGCAAAACTCATGACTGGCAGAAGTGGCTACAGAATTCCGCACACTGCCCAACACAGTTCAGTCACATTCGACCTTCTTGGTCTGTGTGCTGCAGGCCTTAAAGAAATGTAATGAAATTAAAGATAATTCAAGTATTTCCAGTCATTCAGACACAGAGAATACTTTGACAGAAAGGCTAGAGAGAACAGAACAGAAAAGTAATGAGAACAGAGACATTTCAGACTGCCAAAGTAAGGCTTGGATGTTTTGGTCTGCTCTTGCAGCAGACAGACACATGACTACATCTGTTGCACAGATGTCAAACCGTGGGACAACAAAAGGTCAGGGAACCCCTTTTCTCTTCACAACCCTGTCTGTGGGTGTGTGTAAATTGGGTAACTGTGGAAAAAAGATAATACATAAATATATTTAAGAAGATGAGTTAACTGAATGATTGCTCACTTTGAGTACAAACATAGGGCTTTGAAGGTCATACATTTTCCTTTACGCAATTAAAATTCCATATGATACAAATAAAAAAAAAAGGCTTACTATAAACATCCATCAATCTGTCCGGTCGTCCATCCAGACTTCTATGCATTCGATTTTTAAACCATTTATCCTATGTGGAGATTCAACTTTTATTCCATCCATCCATCAGGTGCTTGCTGGAGACTATCCCAGCAGGCAGGGGACACCCTGAACTGGTTGCCAGCCAATCGCAGAGCACACACTAGGAGGAAATCGGAGTGCCTGGAGAAAACCCACGCGGGCACGGGGAGAACATGCAAACTCCACACAGGGAGGGCCGAAGGTGGATTCGAACCCGCACCCTCCTATGAGGTGGGTGTGCTAACCAGTGCTTCACCTTGCCGTCTACTCATTTTCTTCATTTTTTGTTTTTTTCGTTGTGTATTAGCAGATTCCTTCTGGCCACAAATAAAGGCAATGAAGGAGAAACATTGTTGGATCTTTGATCAGAGTAAATTTGAGCAGACATAACAGTTTGAGGTCTAACTCGCTATCAAGACTGCTCAGGAGGTGCACCCACATGCTTTTATTCCCCTTAATTTGTGTGATGTACGTGTTATGCTTTCAAATGAGCAGCTGACAGTGGCATTCATCATTATGAGAAAAAACAGCTTCCTTGCACACGGTGGAATTCTGCAGGATTAAAGAAAAACCTAAATCCACGTACATACACAGCGTTATGAAAATGAACTAGAAATTCACACTTTTAGATTTGATTTTATGTTTTGGATCATCAGGCAAATTATAGACTCCAACAAACAACCAAAGTAAATATAAAATACCGTTTCCCATTGATTCTTGTTTATTGTTGGTCACACAAGTTTCTCAAGAATTTAGTTACGACTGATTGGTTTGCAGTATTTTAACAGATTGGGAAAACATGAGGTCACTGTGTTGCACAATGTTGGTTGTAGTTCTGTAAATTGCATTCCATAGCTGGCCTTTTAGTCACTTTAAAGTGGAAAAGGGCTCTAACTTTGAAAACACAAATATTTATACCCATATGAACACACACGATCACCCTGAAGCCACCTGCTGTGACCGCAACAGGTTGTGGCTTCTCCAGAAACGTTTTTATTTTTTTTTTATCTGTTCACCACAGCCTTTCAGCAAATCACATCTTTTGCCATGTTTTCCTTGCATATTTTCATTGGATGTGTCTGCGGTCGATGTGTCACTGGTTACCACAGGAACGTTGTTTTTGGTTTGAGCTCAAAATATTTGTTTACTGTAAGTTTTGAAAACGTGCTGGAAGTAGACCAAAGCGGCGTACACACGCTCCGATAATCAGGCAGGATTGGCTCCCAAAACATTTCTGAGCTCCTTTATGAGGGGTGTGTTAACAGTAATAGTTCCTACCCTATCTTATCAGAAAAAACAGTAGTAAATATTTTTTAAATAAAATAATAAATAAACATATTTTGTTTAAACTTATATATGTAAAGCTTGCAATGTTACTGCACTGAAACAGAAGAGCGACCTGTTGTGTACAATGTTGTGTACAATATTTACAAGTCATTCCAAACAAAAAAAAGAGAATAATTTTTTTTTTCTACTTGTAAAATGTTTGCTAGTCTGACCACACCACAGGTTCTTAAAATGGCTTAAAATACAACACACAAATATGAGAGAGAGCGGAAAAACAGGGCCACGTGTTTTGATCAAATGCAGTAAATTCAAATAAATTCAGTGTATGACAGGAGAAAGTTAGCGAAATTGTATGATCAGCTGTGACCCACCTGCGATGACTGCAGGGTTGCTCTGCCCACCTTCTGGATTCAGCCATAGCTCCAAGCTAAACTTCTCCCTGGGGAGCTCTATCCCTGCAGAGGGCTTCAATCTCAGCTGCTCCTGGCGCCCGGTGAAGTACAGGGTCGTCATCCAAGAGGGGGGCACCGTTGGCATGGGTTTGGCCCATGAAGACGTGCTGCTGACAGATTGGCGTGTGGAAGGATCAACATCTCCGGTGAAGTCCTCGTTCCCATCCTCCAGACCACTGGAAGCTCTAATGCTGTCATCTTGTTGGATTTTCTGAGGAACCCGTAGCCTGGGAGAAGCTGAACTTCCAGGGGAGCTCGAGTTTCCCTCGTGGGTGCTGCGTTCAAACCTGGAGCCCCGTGATGCTTGACTTTGACTGTCATCTTGTTGTGATAAGATCCAAGGCTGTGTGTCTCCATTTTGGTGAAAAGATCCAGGCAAAGTATCAGGCGTTTGCTCCTTTCCCAGTTGTGAAGCACCCCGAGTTCCCTTCTCTACCGGGGTGTCAAACCTGCACCTTCCTTCGCAACCAACAGGAGCGCTTGTGGCAGTATGGAGCTGTCGCCGGTTGGTCCTCGGACTGGCCACTGAATGGCGGTGTTGAGCCGGGGAGAAGGATCGCGGCTGCTGCAGGGCTCTCCCGGAGCCGGAGACAGCGCAAGGTTCACCGGCGAGGCGGGAGAACTCCTCGTCTGCACGCTGCGCCAAGCCACGTTTGTACCGGTTCAGTGGGTTGGAGTTTAGCAGCCATGTGTTGGTAGTAAAGACGAGGACCAGAGCGAGGATATTGATGGACAGCATATTTTTGGAACTTTGGATGGAATATTTGAGTAAAAATAAAGGTGATGCACAAATCTTTGTCGTTGCAATTATTATTGCTTAATTTCCACAAAGTAAAAAGGTGCTTTAGAGGAAATTGAAGATTTTAGTTGTTAGGAAAGGTAACTAATTATAATAATTCATTTCTACCATTTATATTTTCGTTGTCTGGGTAAGTTTATCACTTACAAATTCACAAAAAAATATTATTATTACTTCTGCTAAAAAAACTCAGTTTCAGTGCATCATTTTGCCCCCTTTCCATTCGTGGTTACTTTCCAGGGGCAACATTTCTCTTAATTTTCAGAAAGATTCCTTACTTTTTTCAGGTGTCAATAGAGCACGAGAAAATTTCAAACACTAATGTGTGTGTGGTTCCCAAATTGACAATTTTTGATTCAGCCACAAAATGTCATGTTTTACCTGACCATTGTGATGTAGTGTGTCCAAGGTCCAAAATGTGACTGCAAGGTGAATCAGAGTAATAAATCTGTTTTTCCAAATGCAAGATGATGCAAGGTGTCAGAGCAGAGCTCAACGATCATCAATGAACGGGGACACAAGTATTAGTCCAATAAAGCCCCATCCTGTTCCATGTGTCTTCTCCTCTTGGTTGTGGTGTACGTCTGTTAGCACTTCATAGAGGGCTGCTTCTCTCCACGTTCCATACAATTTAGGATCTCTCTCCCTCTCTCTCCCTCCCTCTCTTCTCTCTCTCTCTCTCTGCTCTCTCTGATCCCCCCCTCCCAGGAGCCCCAGTCTGGCCTTACATCACCAGTGGGGAAAGTGTGGTGGAAGAGGCTGTCCTACCTATGCCTCATAATTTTGTTTTAAAGGGGAAATCCTCCACCACTCTCTCTACCACAATCCCATGTATCACCCCCTGATGCCTGAGGCAGCTGCCAGTAAAGTTAATGATGCATGAATTATCCGTGTCACACATCAATAATACAGTCACACATTACCGCCAATCCATTATTTATTTTATAGGTTACTTGTAATAGAGCTTTAAGTTTTGTTTAATGACATGTCCATGCTATTGTCCTTGATTATTTCGTCACAGTGCATTTGTTTATATCTCAGTTCAATGTAATGCATTGCTCCTTTACAACTTAGGTTAGTTCCCCTTCACTAACAAGGTTTTATGTCTGTCCGAACATTCGGCACTTGACAAAGTTTATTCAGTTATACGATTATATTATTGCAGAAGCCTACGTTTCTTATTACATCTGCAAAATAGCCTGCTGTTTTGTTTAATTAAATGCTGTTAGATGTTCTTATTTTTCTAACATTACCAATTTGTACATATAAGTAAATAGAAGAAAAAAGACACAATAAAATAATACTAATGTGTGTTCTGAAAAGTTTGTTTTTCCCTGTTTTCCAAGAATGTGACCAAGGCAATTGTACTATGTGGCCGACGCAATGTAGTAGTAGAAAATGTGTTCAAATTGCATTGCTACTGAATTGGGGATTCGTCATTGTAGCTACTTGGTAAATTTAAAAATATGCATGATGTAATTGTATTCACGAGAACTGCAGGCTGTGCGTGCATGTGTGTGCTCCTCCTGAAACATAACGGTGTTTGAGCTTTCCTTTGTTACCACTCCCTCCATCCCCCCCTCTCTCTTCCTTTACCTCACCAACTGCCTCCCCCCCTATTCCTTTAATGATCTCTCCTTCTCGTTCATTCTCTGGCTCTCCTCAGTAGACAGGCAAAACATCTGTCCAGCACATGAAGATAGTTTTTTTTTTATAAAACAAATATGTTACCAAACTCCTGTGCTCCTGGGACTGAAAAACACAGAGAAGCATCAGGTGAAGAGGAATTTCCCTGAAAATTCCTTCCTATGTTTTTTTTTTTTTTGCACAAGGCACATTCTCCAAAATTTCAATAGATGTTTCAATTGTGTAAATAAATATTTTAAAAATGACTTTCAGTAACTATAGCCTGAAATATATTATTTAAATACAGATGAGTTCAATGTAGTTAAAATAACCCGCATATACAATTACCTGGATATACTTTGAAAAGTGATTAAATGTACAGTATTACGTTGATATACCTCACAAATGGAAAAAAAAAATGCCGGTGGATCTACTTGAGATGTTTCCAGAAAAATAAAAGTTTTCACCCACAAAATAATGTATAAAAAACTTGAGTGCTGCCAATCTTGCTGCTACATATGAAACAAACAGTGAATCACCTTCCACGCATTAAAACACAGGTTTGTGTTATTTACACCATGCAACTTCATGAAAGATTTTGCAGAACAGACAGCTGATGCTGTTACACACCTCATATCCAACATTTTTTTTGTCAGGCTCAATTTGCAAATACTACCACCTTAGCCAGAGATGAAGATAGGGGCAAGGGGGTGGGATTGCAGCAAGCTATTTCAGAGGCCCCCAAAGGGGGAAGAAAAAAAAAAACCAGATTGGGAGATTGGAATTCCACAATCCCAGTTTGCCTGTCTGAGAGATCTGCCGGCTCAACATTCTTTTTCTACCGTAGAAGTTCCCTTTGAAACCTAACTGCAACTATGTTGAAGGGAAAAGAAAAGGAAGGGGTAGGATTTAGAGTAAAAAAAAAAAAAAAAAATGAAAAAAAAGAGGATGATGGGCAAGATACAGAAGAGGAAGAGTGATAAAAGAGTGCACAGTATGTGTAAGAGGGTCTGAATAGTCTGCTTCACCGGGGCCTCACCCCCCACTGTAATGGGACCTCCTAAGATTAGCCTTCATCTGAGCTTGTCCGTATTGACCACGATGACCCCAGGGCCCACACTTGTCTTCTCACTTCTTTTGGTAGGCACACACAAACGTCACTCTATTCATTACTTCCTTTAATCACAAACTTAGTATCTCTTGTTAGCCACCTCTGACCGACCAACGTATTTCCTTTAATCACACACACAACCTACCTCCTTATTAAAAGGAAGTGGGCCCTAAAAGAGAAACTCTAGGCAGGGCAAGAAGAAAAGCAGAGACATAAAGAAGGCAAGCTTTTCACCACCACTGGTATACTATTAAAAAAAAACAAAAAAAAACAGGAGCTTAGCGTACTAAGGGGGGAGATGACATATACATTTGTAAGTTAACACCTTACTATATGATACATTATATTAATTCAACTATATTTTTCTGTGCTATATAGTATGTTGAGTCAGTGGCAAAAACCAAAATCCGAGACAAATATGTATCACACACTTTCCATAGTTTTGAGTCACATAGTAAACATGTAAGTAGAGCAACCTCTCAGGCAATTCACTCCTTGATGTATCCAGTAATTTTCCTCTTTGCTGAAAACTTTATTTTAAATCCTGTCTGTGCCCCATAATGGTACATGTGAATTTCTTCCACAAACAGAAACATGGGAAAGTCTATGTTGCGTGGACCCCATACACTGGCCACATGGAGGTAAAAAATGGAAAAATAAGTAGCTGGATGGATAAACTGTTAGTATGAATAAGTTATTGCTGCTTGCGTTTTATTTGCTAAGCTGCGTCCAGGTGGATGTTTGATTGACAAGACAGGGCTTTTCTTGGCGAAGTCACTGCAGGATGTGACCTACTGCCTTGTTTGTTATGTTAAGGAAATGCAATTTAAAAGAAAAAGATACAGGAGGAAATGTTATTTCTGTAATGGACTTAAAGGATAAACCACTCGTTTATTTAACACACTATCTTGCCATGGTTAATTTATTTTTCATATACTTTTTATTTGACTATTTACTTGCAATACAGCAACATTTTTTTCCAATTCTGTTATTTAAATGAGGTTAATCCTTAACTTATTTACAATGCACCAAAACTTTGGGAAATATCTTGTTAATATATTTAATATTTCCCTGACCTGATATTTTGGGGAGGTGTGTTGCAATGATGCAATTCTACTCCTATCCACTAGAGGGTCGTATGTGGAAAGCCAGGCGAAAACTGCATACACGAGCAATCGAGGAAACTTGAGCTAGTACTCTCCCTGTACCTAAAGTGGCTAGCCGGCTAATCGTATGCACGGCGCAGAAGGTTGTTGTTTTTCTCTTACAATTCTCAGGTATTTTCTTTGCTACTATAAAGGTTTTTAAGTACGTCACCAATAACGAGACAAGCGAGACAAACACCAACAAGTTAATCTAAATACGCTCGATGACGTGCCACCATTACCAGGATGTTAGCATATAAACTAAGCAGCTAGGTGGACAGTCTGCACAAGTAGCCAAACAGTAGCGTCCGGATGATTTGAACAGTGTCACGGCGGATTTTGGGGAGTTTTGAGTGGGATTTGCATGATGTCAAATAGGCGCTCCCCGCAAATCGCTGGAGGTGCGACTTCTGGGCCCAGCACAAGTAGCAGCACTAGTAGCAGCAGTGGTACTGGAGGAACCGTGAACCCAAGTGGTGGAAGCAACTCTGTCACAAGCAATGGAAACAGCTCAGTTACGAGTGTGTCCTCTCGGACACTGGCAACAGCAGGTGACAGTGGCATATCGGTGCCAAGTTTGGTCGCCGTGTCATCAAGCCGAGGTGGGTTCGCTTCTCTGATTAGACCTTCCGCGTCCTCAAGCAGCAGGAAGAGGTCCCTCCACCAGGCACCTCTCTGCAACGGCCTGTTGAACTCCTATGAGGACAAAAGCAACGATTTTGTCTGGTGAGTGTCTGACAATTTGATTTATTAGTTAGTTAGCGTTCGTGCGCAATTGTGAAATGTGCAACTTCAACTTTGACTAAAATGTGACCAGATCAGCGTGAATACTTTAACATAAATTACAGTCATTTGGTTTGTAATATTCTGGTTAGACAGCAGGTATTGTAATATGTACTTCTGTAAATTCAACAATTATCATCTTTGCAGGTGAGATTTTTGTCTGTTTTTGTGAATTAACAATGTGTGCCTAATGAAATGGATGCTTAGGGCGACGTAATTGCACAGACCCGTTTCCATGTTTGTAAACAACGATGCGCGCTCACAGTTAGTGCAGAAAGGACATCGGGGTAATCTAGCCTAATGGACACACATCACAAAAGTCGACTAAATGTAAAGTACAGGTATCAAGCAATGAAGAAGAAAGCCATAGTTACCTTACTTGACTAGAAAACTTGGGACATCTGTTCTCAAGTGAAGTACTCCACATATTTGTATGCAAATATTTGTATTTCTATTCCTTACATACAAAAGCAGCATTACTTTTTCATTTTGGATTGGCATGCACATAACAGTTTTGTGCTTACTTCTTCTAGCCCCATTTGCTTTGAAATGATCGAAGAGGCACACATGACCAAGTGTGGGCACAGTTTTTGGTAAGTGAATTTGAGCCACTTCTAAGATTATGGAGATTGTAACTGATTTGGATGGCCGTGTGTGCGTGCGTTTGTGTATTTTCTCTGCCAAAATGAATTTTAAAAAAAAAAAGAACTTAACTCTCAACTGTTTGCAGCTACAAATGCATCCGCCAGAGTCTGGAGGATAGCAACAGGTGTCCCAAATGCAACTACACTGTTGATAATGTGGATCAACTTTACCCAAACTTTCTTGGTAGGTGGTGACTAATAGTAATTTAGATTGAGTCAATGTATTATGCGTGTTGTGTAGTGGAATATCTAAGGTCAAAGAAATCTGTCCTGCTGGTAGATTGATGAAATTTTTAAACTGTTTTTCCCATTTGAATTGTTAAAACAATCGTTTGAGCAATTTCAAATCCAAAAAAGCATCAAACGATGAATTGATTGTCAGATATAATTGTCGATTAATTGGTAGGATTCTTGGTGCTTTGAATGAGTCTGCGTGATGGTATCACTGTTTGTCTTTCATACTCGCTTTTCGATGCTCTTTGTGTGTGATGGACGAGTCTATCTTTGAGAGACCAATGTTCACTCCACAATTCATACGACCTCAAGTGCATTAATTTTATACTTTAGGTTAAAACACAGCCCCATGCCAAGTGTAAGGTTTTAATTTAAACTTTACCTGGAAAAATGTGCTTGTGAGCTTGTAAGGAAGAAAATGCAATGAAAGCACAATGTGCTTCATTTTCATTCCTCTGGGTCACCATGGTAATGAAATTAATAAGTGACAAAATTGTGACAGTAGTCTGTGAAGCCGTTCCACTGGTTTGGGGTGTTTTTCTGTTTTCTATCATTTACTCACGCTTTTCGTTCTCCTTTACTGCCACCAGTAAATGAACTAATCCTGAAACAGAAGCAAAGATCAGAGGAAAAGAGACTTAAACTAGATCAAGTAAGTAAAATGCATCTGCAACTGTCCCAGTTGTATGACATCCAGGCTGACAAAAGGGAGGCAAGCCAGTTACATTTTATTGATCAGTCTCTTTGACCCCTAGAATGGATCCAGGTGGCATGTTTTCCAGGATGTGTTGAGTCCGGACCAAGAGAACCTGGACCTGGCAAATGTCAATCTAATGTTGGAGCTATTGGTTCAGAAGAAGAAGCAGCTGGAGGCGGTAAGCCAGCATGCTCAACAAGTCTTTTTATCACCTAAGCCGTTTTTTGAATAACTCTGAATGTTACGTCAGGCCCGTTCTCAGCTCTTCGTTTGTGTTTATGTCACGTTAGCATACATTTCGTTTAGCCTGTTGTTGCTCGTTCATGTCTGTTCTTGGTGTTGGATTTTGTCGAATAGATTTCCCCCAAAATGTGACTCATACTCCGGAGCGACTTATACGTTTTTTTTTCCACGTTATTGTGCATTTTATGGCTAATGCGACCTATATTCCGGAGCAACTTTTAGTCCAAAAGATACGGTATGTCTTCGGGTAATTTACAATTTTTTTGTGTCAACCAGGAATCCCAAGCAGCTCAGAGACAAATTCTCATGGAGTTCCTTAATGAAGCCAGGAGAAACAAGAGAGAGGTACTATTGCTTGTCAACTTATACCGTGTCTATAAGTAGCAAAGAAGGTTTCAAAAATACTCTTCTAAAATGATGTCATGTTTTGATTAAAAAAATAGCCATCTTTATCTCTGTGGTTCTTTTTAACAGCAACTAGAGCAACTACAGAAAGAAATAAACTTCCTTGAAGAGGACGTAAAGCGTGTTGAGGTAGGATGATTTATTAAACTAAACGTAAAAAAAAAAACAGGAGCAGTGCTCATTATTCTCACATCACCCTCTGGTCAGCCAAACATCTTATTTTATTTATGTTTCTTTCCAGGAAATGAGCGGACTGTACTCTCCAGTGGAGGCAGAGTGTACAGTGCCCAATGTCGAGGCCCCCTCACCGTCAGCCAGGTACTGCTTGACCCCATCAAATCATCTTGCATCAGCTTATTTTTTTTTCTTTTGTAAAATACAACTTTATTCTTGACATACTGGTTGATCTATGCCAAAAGGAGCTCAAGATGACCCAGTGAAGGTCAAACACTGGGACACCTTGTGATGATGTCTGAGATTTGAAAACATGCTGGTGGGAAATAATGGAAATAGAAATAATTAATTCCTGATTCACATTGTTATCATTGGAGAACCCGTATTAGCGATAGTCAGTTTTTCCAAGTAACATTTTGACATGTTTTATGTTCATTCAGTAAAATTAAGTGGTGTTTAAAACAATTTATTACAATTTGCCATTGAAATTGAATCTTAAAACTGCACATTATGTTTATAGAATTTCTTTGAAAATATCTGCCTGTCTCTCCTCTAATAGCTGCAGTAGCATAATGGAGCCACCAAACTATAACCAGCCACCAGAATTTGGTGTAACAACCCAGGTAAGCATGATGATATTTCTATTTACGTAAAATTTTGTATCAACCTGTCTGTTATTTTCCATGCATTGGGATCTGACCAAAGTCTTTGTAAAATGCAGGGCAAAAAGCAGACATGGTATAACAGCACGCTAGCATCAAGGAGGAAAAGGTTGACTGCTCATTTTGAAGATCTTGAGCAGTGTTACTTCAAAATGTCACGCATCTCAGGTAAAGCTCACTGTCACTATTTTGCTTTCTAATAACTCAATTGAAGTGCCATTGCTGAACTGACAACAGCTTTAGTTGATCTTCTAGCAAGGTGGGAGGGGGCAAATGTTTGGAGAAATAAGACATTTGTTCCCAGAAGACATCATTTCATGGCAACATTTACTAAAGATGATGTCACATCACCGTCATTGCCGTGTCCGTCAGAAATCTCAGTGAATCATTACTATCACCTCATACGTACACTACTAGACATTTCCCCCCATCATAATATATACACAAAACACACGCTTCTATGCTTGTTTTTTTTCTATTTATTTTCCAGATGAAGGGAGGAACTTGAACCAGCTGGATGACTTCATGGAGTGTCTCTCTAAATTCACACGCTACAATTCTGTGCGACCTCTGGCCACGCTCTCCTACGCCAGTGACCTCTATAATGGGTCTAGTATTGTCTCCAGGTATGACACGTGAGATATTTTTGTCAGAAATCATAGAACTTTGTAAGTACACTTTAGTGGGTTATTAACTCTTGGGAGTGCAAATCTTGTGCTTGCAGTGGTTCGACCTACAGAAAATGGCCTTTTAAATAATTCAGTAAATTATTTAACAGCAACTTGGGCTGTATAAATGTATAATACTCACATTATTCAGCTAAAAATAAACATATATTTCAAACGTTTTATTTTATCATTCACCTTTCGTCATCTATCATTCAAGTTTTGGTCTTCAAGAAAAGTAATGTGGTGGAGTGGTGCCCTAGCGCCCTCTATTGACGGGCCTGCATTGATGGCCACCTGTCTTGCACAATGCACTCCACAAGGGAAATGGAAGCGCCACAACAGTTGGGCAACATTATTGTTAGTGGTGATTAAACAGCCACAGACAGATCGAAAAAGAACAATAAATTCTAAATAGCTTCTGCTTTTTATTTTGAGTTTAGTGTCATTTTTTTATTTATGGCATAATCGCCCACTAGTATAAGTCTATGTAGTTGGGAATTTTTTCTTGTGTACGAAAAGTTCTGCAAAAAAGATCGAGATGTTGTGTATGATAATGAGAATTTCTTGGTTTTGAACGGGGGAAAGTAGTGTTTGTGCTTGTAATGCTTGTGTTATTTCAACCTTTAGCTGAAGCCTTTTTTGTTTTGTTTGCTTTATTTGCCTTCATTTGTTAAATTGCCACATTATTTCTTATTGCTATAGCTTTTGGTTTAGAATTAAGATTGGGTAGTCGTGTTATAAATTCCAACTGCTTTGAGTCATAGCGGTATGTGTTAATAACATTCTCAAACTGATTGACGTGTGTGTTTCAGCATTGAGTTTGACCGCGATTGTGACTACTTTGCTATCGCTGGTGTGACCAAGAAGATCAAGGTGTTTGAGTACGGTACTGTGATCCAAGATGCAGTAGACATCCACTACCCTGTCAATGAAATGACATGTAATTCAAAAATCAGGTGAAAATCCCCCCAAAAGTGAAGTTATTTAAGGATGTGAGTCAATATTGCAACAAACATTATCCCAATTTTGTTCACTGTAGCTGTATCAGCTGGAGCAGCTATCATAAGAACCTCCTGGCCAGCAGCGACTATGAGGGGACAGTCATATTATGGGATGGCTTTACTGGTCATAGGTCCAAAGTGTACCAGGTACTTAGGTTTGGGTTTCATAGTGGAACATTGTTGACCTTAGATATTTTCCTTATTGTCATGTTTTAAGCTATCCCGTTGTTTTATTCACAGGAGCATGAGAAACGGTGCTGGACTGTTGACTTTAATCTGATGGACCCAAAGTTGTTGGCATCTGGCTCTGATGATGCTAAAGGTAACTGAAGGATAATATTTTTGATTCAGCACCCGATTGATTTGTGATTTTATTTTCCAGCACCTCAATCAAAATGTCATTGCCTTTATTCTCACTGTACAAATGCTTGTTACAACTGACTTTGATGGATGATTGATGCCTGTTTTATCTACTT
Source organism: Syngnathus floridae (assembly GCF_059516105.1). Classification (NCBI taxonomy): domain Eukaryota; kingdom Metazoa; phylum Chordata; class Actinopteri; order Syngnathiformes; family Syngnathidae; genus Syngnathus; species Syngnathus floridae. The sequence goes on from NC_142426.1 coordinate 10,347,715, forward strand.
TTGATTGTCAGTAAAGTTGTGGTCAACTAATCTGGACAACTCTGTGGCCTGCATTGAAACCAAGGCCAATGTCTGCTGTGTTAAATTCAGTCCAACATCCCGGTATCATCTGGCCTTTGGCTGTGCAGGTAATCTTTTTGCAATCGTTGGGATTAAAGTTTTATCTCTGTGCAACTGCCTACTATTGTCCACGAGCATGATAAACTGTACTGGTTGCAGTATAATAATTTGAATGAATGAACGAAAGTTCGTCATCTTTTTTTGTTGCATTGGGCAGCCTATCTTTGACACGAACTCAAATGAACAGCTGTCAGTTATTTAAGATATCCAACAGGCACCAACTATCTGAATAGTGTTCATCCATATTCATTTGGTATTTTCTTGCAGATCACTGTGTCCATTACTATGACCTCCGCAACATTAAGCAGCCACTCATGGTGTTCAAAGGCCACCGAAAAGCTGTTTCCTACGCTAAGTTTGTCAATGGAGATGAGATCGTGTCTGCGTAAGTCTACTTTGTCTGTGTGTAGCTAGAGTTTTTTTTTTTAGCAATCTGTTTTGTTGATAAGTACAGTGAATAAAGTAATATATGTTTAAGTAATGGTTTTCTTGTTGTTCAATGTACCAGCCCTCTGCTAATTTTTGTGGAAATAGGTTTTAATGTACTCTTGCGATCTGACTGACCCACCTTATTTACAGTATGATGTGAACTTGTTTTGACAATGTTTCTCAGCAATGAAATGTAATTATAGCAATAAACTTGCCACTCAAAACCTCCTTCATTGTTTGAATCACATTTCAGGTCAACAGACAGTCAGTTGAAGCTGTGGAATGTCAACAAAGCTCATTGCCTGCGCTCCTTCAAGGGTCACATCAATGATAAGAACTTTGTTGGCCTGGCTTCCAATGGAGACTATATTGCCTGTGGTAAATATTATGGTTCTATTCTGTAATACAGTGCACAAAGAAAATTGGCCACACCTCCTTAAGTATATACTAGTACCTGCATTTCCTTGATTGGTCCAGCCAAGCAGGGACACTGCCTCAATATAAAACCATGTCTATGTTTTTGTGTGCAGGCAGTGAGAACAATTCCTTGTATCTGTACTACAAAGGACTTTCCAAGACACTTTTAACATTCAAGTTTGACACGGTGAAAAGTGTGCTGGATAAGGAGAAGAAGGAAGATGACATCAATGAGTTTGTTAGTGCTGTCTGTTGGAGGACTTTACCCGACAGCGTGAGTTTTTGTTATTTGCAATCATCACTTTGCTTTGATAGTACCACTGATCTTGGGGCATTCTGTAGTTTTGTTTTTAAAATGGTCTTTTCTTTTTCAGGAGTCAAATGTGTTGATTGCTGCAAACAGTCAAGGAACAATCAAGGTTTGTGTACATTTTCTGTGATCTTTTACCTTTCTCGTCATATGCAAAGATACATCACTGTACACAATTTATTTTTTTCTTCAGTCCAGGCTTATTAGTTGTGCTTTCAAATGTTTAATTATGGTCCGTACCGATTAATGTTTGTACGCACGCTCTCTTTTGAGGTATGAAAACAATGTAGCCCAATTTATAAGATACACAATAGTATGCTTACACGATTTTTAAACTTAGTTTATTTCATCTTTATTGAAAAAGCACAAGATGGAGAAATCTGGAAAAAAAAATTGAATAACCGCCAGCTCAAAGCTTTATTATCTAAAAAGCACAATGACTCTAATTCTTTACCATTCTAAACAGTGCTTATAACTAAGGTTTGTTCCTGCTTATATTTGGAATGTGTTTTGCATTTTATTTCATGGAAACATGATTGGGCTGTAAAAAATCCATTATTTCACTCACCATTTTTTACAGTGTGCGAATGGTATGACAATTTCTCAAACATGCTATTTCCTGTGTGTAAGTAAAAAATGTGTTCTAAAGTGAGATTTTTTTTAAATACATACTATGATGCCCGATTCCCTCAGCGACTGTAATAATGGAGAAAATAAAACGAGTAACTCATTATTTTACATTGTTACCAAGTAAAGCGTTACCCCCAACACTCGTGACGTAAAGTATCTTTTCCCCTTGCACAGGTACTTGAGCTTGTCTGAAGACCATGATCCTCAAATGATGAAGACCATACCTTTAGCTGCGTGTTTGATAGATGGAAGAGGCCAAGCTGCCTACTGAACTCAGAGTGCCCGACCCCCAAGGAGAAGTGATGTTTAAGGAGCTATGGGATTTTTTGTCAGCATCTTTATACTCGGACATCTGTATGCCATGCTGTCATTTTATAGAGGGGATTTTTTTGTTTGATTTCTGTTACAGTGGTACAGGTACAGTAAAGCATCTCCATGTTTTTTTTCTCCTCAGATCCATACTTTTTAGATTTTTTTTTTTTAATTCACCTGTTGATCTTTGGTTCACATCCAGTCAAATGCTTTCAACCCCTTGAAGGCTAAAAGTACAGGACTATTTACCACACAAGTTTGTTTTTACATTCTACTTCAAATCTCAACCCAGCCCTGAATGTTTGTTGGACTTCTCTGAAAGTTGCTTTCCAGGATGGAAGAAACCAGTTGTAATAATTCAGAATGAAATAAAATTCCGTCAAACATATTGTCAGTTGTCAAACTAAGACATTTAAATTGTTTGATACTAATAGATCATGGTAAGGCTGAGAAATCCCTTCATTTATGTATGTCTCATGTATGTAACCAAAGGCATGGCTCAAACATGCCACATTAAAAGTAGCAGTGGAAATACTACAGATGAAAACAACAGAGCCCAGTTCCAAATCAGGCAAACTATTTAAGCTTAACCGATAATCAGGAGGATTTGAAAAAACTCACTAAGGCTTACCTATTTTGTGATGAATGGAAGAAGAGCTGATTTTTATTTGTATAACTGAATAAATTATTTCAAAACCATTTTGTTTCACCTGGTCATGAAAAAAAAACCTCATCTTCAGTATTTCCCAGTGTTCTCTTGACTGAGCCTGTTTGAGGAATTGATAGTGGGTTCCATGTGTTTTTGTCTTTTTTTTTTAATGTTAGTGCTCAAAATGTTTAGTTTTTTCCACATATCCTCGGCGCATTCATGAATGCAAGATTATTGCACGTGACAAGTGTTCCATTAAGTGAAGCCATAATTTAATTTTAGTTGTCATGGCAGGTTTATGTGCTGCGGGATAGACAAACTATTGTTCAAATTTAATTTCTATTCTGTGGAAATATTGAAATATTGTTTTGTGTGTCTGAAAGGAAGGTCCATGTTTACCTCTTAGCTTATCACATTGAATAATAAATTTGTGTTTACTTGCAGATTTTATTCATTTGGTTTAACAAAAATGTCAAGCATGTAGGAAATACAGTACATTCATATTCAGTCCTTTCATATTCCTAAACTCAAACATATTTTGTCAACCTGGAAGAAAGCGCGACGCACTGACAACTATTAATTTACTATATTTTAATATACTGTCACGCCCCATGTTACAGAATAAAGGTTGACATAACAGGACGCACAAGTAGTATGAGGAAATAGCAATAACAAAGGTACGTAACAGTATTTAAACGTGACACTGAATTGGGTTTTTTTGTCAAAACTGTAAAACAGGCATTTGTCCTAAATGATGAAAATGTTGATTGATGTTATAAAAAGGCATGTCAGCAATCTCTATTACTTTCCTATTTATTAATTTTTTTAAGCGCAATTATTTCTCTATTTTTCTATTTTTACGTAACAACAACGACAAGCCAGGAACTGTCGACAACGACAAGCCAGGAACTGTCGACAATAACAAGGCGGGATCATTTTACAGACGCACCACGGAAAACTAGCTAGATTGCGGCCGTTGGAAGCAAAACAGTGTTCCTCCGAACAAAATTAAACGTACCCTCTCATTTTTGTCTGCAGCTTAAAGACATCTAGTGCTACAGAGAATATGGGGGTCCCGAAGTTTTATCGATGGATTTCTGAGCGTTACCCTTGTCTCAGTGAAGTTGTCAAGGAACATCAGGTAAGAGGTGACCGCGGACAGCTACTCCGATTTACCGTGCGTAGCGAGGTTAGCATCTGTAGCACTTGGCTATCGGCTTGTGAACTTGGGGCTGTTTAAATTTTGATGCACTAGATTAGTTTTTATGTTTAAAAGAAATGTATTCACTAGTTAGCATCCTTTTTTAATCTTCTGTCGACCTACCGTCTTCAATAGCGAAGCGGTCTACTTTGCCGAGAAAGTGTTCATTTAAGCCCGACTCTAGTCCAAACAATTTTTGTGTAAACTGATTGTTAGAGTACAGCTTTTATTGTGTGGTGTTAGAAAGTCAGTAACAGACATTTAGGTTGACGGAAAAATCATGTTTTCTTGTGATTATTGACTCGTCATTTTGAGTGTGCGGTGCGTGCACGTGCGTTTGCTCGTGCACGCACATTTTTGTTTGGTAAGCATTTGAAATTGATTTCTAATACAAAATCATCTATTGTTTTCAGATCCCAGAATTCGACAATCTCTATTTGGATATGAATGGGATCATTCATCAGTGTTCTCATCCAAATGATGAAGATGTCCACTTCCGCATCTCTGAAGAAAAGATTTTTGCTGACATTTTTCATTACTTGGAGGTGCTTTTCAGGATCATCAAGCCACGCAAGGTTTTCTTCATGGCAGTTGATGGTGTGGCGCCAAGGGCAAAGATGAACCAGCAGAGAGGACGGAGATTCCGGTGGGTTCAATAAGAAGGAAGTGATCATTAGTATTTTTGCCTTCTGACTAAATTGACACATTTTTATGAACATCAGTAAGTTTTAGAGACAACATCATGAACATGTGTGTTTGTGTATGAAGGTCTGCTAAAGAAGCAGAAGAAAAAATTAAAAAAGCTCTGGATAAAGGAGAGTTGTTACCCACAGAAGCTCGTTTCGACTCCAACTGCATCACTCCAGGTAGGCCCTATTCCTCCCTCTTTTCGCATACTTCTGGCAATCGTTTGTTTTTCTTTTTCCCCTCCACCTTAATACATGTTTGTCGCCCATCCGCTCCTTGTTGAAAAGCATGACTCGCAAAGTGTCGTACGGAACTTTTTTGCCGACAGCTGTGGCAAACTGACCGACATAGCAAAGCCTGTCTGTAAGGCTAATTTTAAAAGTGCCGTGCCTCGAGGTGGGAACACGTTCAATCTGGCCAAGTACCTTGCCAACCGACAACTAGTTGGAGCGGACTGTAGTCATGCACGCACGCACAACACTCAACCAGTATTACAGCATGCTTCTATTCAGCTGATGTGCTTTCCAACGAGAGTTTCCAACTACTTTTAGGGTTTCTTAGATTAGAGTTTGTAACTAGGCTTTCAAAGCTAGAGTTAGGGTTAGGGTTTCCAAGGTGTCTTGCTATCGCTAATTAAGGTTTCAAACTAGGGTCAGGGTGTCCGACTAGGCTTTCAAACCAAGGTCAGGGTGCTGAACTAGGTTTTAAAGCTAGGGTTAGGCTTTCCAACGAGAGTTTCCAACTACTTTTAGGGTTTCTTAGATTAGAGTTTGTAACTAGGCTTTCAAAGCTAGAGTTAGGGTTAGGGTTAGGGTTTCCAAGGAGTCTTGCTATCGCTAATTAAGATTTCAAACTAGGGTCAGGGTGTCCGACTAGGCTTTCAAACCAAGGTCAGGGTTCTGAACTAGGTTTTAAAGCTAGGGTTAGGCTTTCCAACGAGAGTTTCCAACTACTTTTAGGGTTTCTTAGATTAGAGTTTGTAACTAGGCTTTCAAAGCTAGAGTTAGGGTTAGGGTTAGGGTTTCCAAAGCTAGGGTTAGGGTTAGGGTTTCCAAGGAGTCTTGCTATCGCTAATTAAGGTTTCAAACTAGGGTCAGGGTGTCCGACTAGGCTTTCAAACCAAGGTCAGGGTTCTGAACTAGGTTTTAAAGCTAGGGTTAGGCTTTCCAACGAGAGTTTCCAACTACTTTTAGGGTTTCTTAGATTAGAGTTTGTAACTAGGCTTTCAAAGCTAGAGTTAGGGTTAGGGTTAGGGTTTCCAAGGAGTCTTGCTATCGCTAATTAAGGTTTCAAACTAGGGTCAGGGTGTCCGACTAGGCTTTCAAACCAAGGTCAGGGTTCTGAACTAGGTTTTAAAGCTAGGGTTAGGCTTTCCAACGAGAGTTTCCAACTACTTTTAGGGTTTCTTAGATTAGAGTTTGTAACTAGGCTTTCAAAGCTAGAGTTAGGGTTAGGGTTAGGGTTTCCAAGGAGTCTTGCTATCGCTAATTAAGATTTCAAACTAGGGTCAGGGTGTCCGACTAGGCTTTCAAACCAAGGTCAGGGTTCTGAACTAGGTTTTAAAGCTAGGGTTAGGCTTTCCAACGAGAGTTTCCAACTACTTTTAGGGTTTCTTAGATTAGAGTTTGTAACTAGGCTTTCAAAGCTAGAGTTAGGGTTAGGGTTAGGGTTTCCAAAGCTAGGGTTAGGGTTAGGGTTTCCAAGGAGTCTTGCTATCGCTAATTAAGGTTTCAAACTAGGGTCAGGGTGTCCGACTAGGCTTTCAAACCAAGGTCAGGGTTCTGAACTAGGTTTTAAAGCTAGGGTTAGGCTTTCCAACGAGAGTTTCCAACTACTTTTAGGGTTTCTTAGATTAGAGTTTGTAACTAGGCTTTCAAAGCTAGAGTTAGGGTTAGGGTTAGGGTTTCCAAGGAGTCTTGCTATCGCTAATTAAGGTTTCAAACTAGGGTCAGGGTGTCCGACTAGGCTTTCAAACCAAGGTCAGGGTTCTGAACTAGGTTTTAAAGCTAGGGTTAGGCTTTCCAACGAGAGTTTCCAACTACTTTTAGGGTTTCTTAGATTAGAGTTTGTAACTAGGCTTTCAAAGCTAGAGTTAGGGTTAGGGTTAGGGTTTCCAAAGCTAGGGTTAGGGTTAGGGTTTCCAAGGAGTCTTGCTATCGCTAATTAAGGTTTCAAACTAGGGTCAGGGTGTCCGACTAGGCTTTCAAACCAAGGTCAGGGTTCTGAACTAGGTTTTAAAGCTAGGGTTAGGCTTTTCAACGAGAGTTTCCAACTACTTTTAGGGTTTCTTAGATTAGAGTTTGTAACTAGGCTTTCAAAGCTAGAGTTAGGGTTAGGGTTAGGGTTTCCAAAGCTAGGGTTAGGGTTAGGGTTTCCAAGGAGTCTTGCTATCGCTAATTAAGGTTTCAAACTAGGGTCAGGGTGTCCGACTAGGCTTTCAAACCAAGGTCAGGGTTCTGAACTAGGTTTTAAAGCTAGGGTTAGGCTTTCCAACGAGAGTTTCCAACTACTTTTAGGGTTTCTTAGATTAGAGTTTGTAACTAGGCTTTCAAAGCTAGAGTTAGGGTTAGGGTTAGGGTTTCCAAGGAGTCTTGCTATCGCTAATTAAGGTTTCAAACTAGGGTCAGGGTGTCCGACTAGGCTTTCAAACCAAGGTCAGGGTTCTGAACTAGGTTTTAAAGCTAGGGTTAGGCTTTCCAACGAGAGTTTCCAACTACTTTTAGGGTTTCTTAGATTAGAGTTTGTAACTAGGCTTTCAAAGCTAGAGTTAGGGTTAGGGTTAGGGTTTCCAAAGCTAGGGTTAGGGTTAGGGTTTCCAAGGAGTCTTGCTATCGCTAATTAAGGTTTCAAACTAGGGTCAGGGTGTCCGACTAGGCTTTCAAACCAAGGTCAGGGTTCTGAACTAGGTTTTAAAGCTAGGGTTAGGCTTTTCAACGAGAGTTTCCAACTACTTTTAGGGTTTCTTAGATTAGAGTTTGTAACTAGGCTTTCAAAGCTAGAGTTAGGGTTAGGGTTAGGGTTTCCAAAGCTAGGGTTAGGGTTAGGGTTTCCAAGGAGTCTTGCTATCGCTAATTAAGGTTTCAAACTAGGGTCAGGGTGTCCGACTAGGCTTTCAAACCAAGGTCAGGGTTCTGAACTAGGTTTTAAAGCTAGGGTTAGGCTTTCCAACGAGAGTTTCCAACTACTTTTAGGGTTTCTTAGATTAGAGTTTGTAACTAGGCTTTCAAAGCTAGAGTTAGGGTTAGGGTTAGGGTTTCCAAGGAGTCTTGCTATCGCTAATTAAGATTTCAAACTAGGGTCAGGGTGTCCGACTAGGCTTTCAAACCAAGGTCAGGGTTCTGAAATAGGTTTTAAAGCTAGGGTTAGGCTTTCCAACGAGAGTTTCCAACTACTTTTAGGGTTTCTTAGATTAGAGTTTGTAACTAGGCTTTCAAAGCTAGAGTTAGGGTTAGGGTTAGGGTTTCCAAAGCTAGGGTTAGGGTTAGGGTTTCCAAGGAGTCTTGCTATCGCTAATTAAGGTTTCAAACTAGGGTCAGGGTGTCCGACTAGGCTTTCAAACCAAGGTCAGGGTTCTGAACTAGGTTTTAAAGCTAGGGTTAGGCTTTCCAACGAGAGTTTCCAACTACTTTTAGGGTTTCTTAGATTAGAGTTTGTAACTAGGCTTTCAAAGCTAGAGTTAGGGTTAGGGTTAGGGTTTCCAAGGAGTCTTGCTATCGCTAATTAAGGTTTCAAACTAGGGTCAGGGTGTCCGACTAGGCTTTCAAACCAAGGTCAGGGTTCTGAACTAGGTTTTAAAGCTAGGGTTAGGCTTTCCAACGAGAGTTTCCAACTACTTTTAGGGTTTCTTAGATTAGAGTTTGTAACTAGGCTTTCAAAGCTAGAGTTAGGGTTAGGGTTAGGGTTTCCAAGGAGTCTTGCTATCGCTAATTAAGGTTTCAAACTAGGGTCAGGGTGTCCGACTAGGCTTTCAAACCAAGGTCAGGGTTCTGAACTAGGTTTTAAAGCTAGGGTTAGGCTTTCCAACGAGAGTTTCCAACTACTTTTAGGGTTTCTTAGATTAGAGTTTGTAACTAGGCTTTCAAAGCTAGAGTTAGGGTTAGGGTTAGGGTTTCCAAAGCTAGGGTTAGGGTTAGGGTTTCCAAGGAGTCTTGCTATCGCTAATTAAGGTTTCAAACTAGGGTCAGGGTGTCCGACTAGGCTTTCAAACCAAGGTCAGGGTTCTGAACTAGGTTTTAAAGCTAGGGTTAGGCTTTTCAACGAGAGTTTCCAACTACTTTTAGGGTTTCTTAGATTAGAGTTTGTAACTAGGCTTTCAAAGCTAGAGTTAGGGTTAGGGTTAGGGTTTCCAAAGCTAGGGTTAGGGTTAGGGTTTCCAAGGAGTCTTGCTATCGCTAATTAAGGTTTCAAACTAGGGTCAGGGTGTCCGACTAGGCTTTCAAACCAAGGTCAGGGTTCTGAACTAGGTTTTAAAGCTAGGGTTAGGCTTTCCAACGAGAGTTTCCAACTACTTTTAGGGTTTCTTAGATTAGAGTTTGTAACTAGGCTTTCAAAGCTAGAGTTAGGGTTAGGGTTAGGGTTTCCAAGGAGTCTTGCTATCGCTAATTAAGATTTCAAACTAGGGTCAGGGTGTCCGACTAGGCTTTCAAACCAAGGTCAGGGTTCTGAACTAGGTTTTAAAGCTAGGGTTAGGCTTTCCAACGAGAGTTTCCAACTACTTTTAGGGTTTCTTAGATTAGAGTTTGTAACTAGGCTTTCAAAGCTAGAGTTAGGGTTAGGGTTAGGGTTTCCAAAGCTAGGGTTAGGGTTAGGGTTTCCAAGGAGTCTTGCTATCGCTAATTAAGGTTTCAAACTAGGGTCAGGGTGTCCGACTAGGCTTTCAAACCAAGGTCAGGGTTCTGAACTAGGTTTTAAAGCTAGGGTTAGGCTTTCCAACGAGAGTTTCCAACTACTTTTAGGGTTTCTTAGATTAGAGTTTGTAACTAGGCTTTCAAAGCTAGAGTTAGGGTTAGGGTTAGGGTTTCCAAGGAGTCTTGCTATCGCTAATTAAGGTTTCAAACTAGGGTCAGGGTGTCCGACTAGGCTTTCAAACCAAGGTCAGGGTTCTGAACTAGGTTTTAAAGCTAGGGTTAGGCTTTCCAACGAGAGTTTCCAACTACTTTTAGGGTTTCTTAGATTAGAGTTTGTAACTAGGCTTTCAAAGCTAGAGTTAGGGTTAGGGTTAGGGTTTCCAAAGCTAGGGTTAGGGTTAGGGTTTCCAAGGAGTCTTGCTATCGCTAATTAAGGTTTCAAACTAGGGTCAGGGTGTCCGACTAGGCTTTCAAACCAAGGTCAGGGTTCTGAACTAGGTTTTAAAGCTAGGGTTAGGCTTTTCAACGAGAGTTTCCAACTACTTTTAGGGTTTCTTAGATTAGAGTTTGTAACTAGGCTTTCAAAGCTAGAGTTAGGGTTAGGGTTAGGGTTTCCAAAGCTAGGGTTAGGGTTAGGGTTTCCAAGGAGTCTTGCTATCGCTAATTAAGGTTTCAAACTAGGGTCAGGGTGTCCGACTAGGCTTTCAAACCAAGGTCAGGGTTCTGAACTAGGTTTTAAAGCTAGGGTTAGGCTTTCCAACGAGAGTTTCCAACTACTTTTAGGGTTTCTTAGATTAGAGTTTGTAACTAGGCTTTCAAAGCTAGAGTTAGGGTTAGGGTTAGGGTTTCCAAGGAGTCTTGCTATCGCTAATTAAGATTTCAAACTAGGGTCAGGGTGTCCGACTAGGCTTTCAAACCAAGGTCAGGGTTCTGAACTAGGTTTTAAAGCTAGGGTTAGGCTTTCCAACGAGAGTTTCCAACTACTTTTAGGGTTTCTTAGATTAGAGTTTGTAACTAGGCTTTCAAAGCTAGAGTTAGGGTTAGGGTTAGGGTTTCCAAAGCTAGGGTTAGGGTTAGGGTTTCCAAGGAGTCTTGCTATCGCTAATTAAGGTTTCAAACTAGGGTCAGGGTGTCCGACTAGGCTTTCAAACCAAGGTCAGGGTTCTGAACTAGGTTTTAAAGCTAGGGTTAGGCTTTCCAACGAGAGTTTCCAACTACTTTTAGGGTTTCTTAGATTAGAGTTTGTAACTAGGCTTTCAAAGCTAGAGTTAGGGTTAGGGTTAGGGTTTCCAAGGAGTCTTGCTATCGCTAATTAAGGTTTCAAACTAGGGTCAGGGTGTCCGACTAGGCTTTCAAACCAAGGTCAGGGTTCTGAACTAGGTTTTAAAGCTAGGGTTAGGCTTTCCAACGAGAGTTTCCAACTACTTTTAGGGTTTCTTAGATTAGAGTTTGTAACTAGGCTTTCAAAGCTAGAGTTAGGGTTAGGGTTAGGGTTTCCAAGGAGTCTTGCTATCGCTAATTAAGATTTCAAACTAGGGTCAGGGTGTCCGACTAGGCTTTCAAACCAAGGTCAGGGTTCTGAACTAGGTTTTAAAGCTAGGGTTAGGCTTTCCAACGAGAGTTTCCAACTACTTTTAGGGTTTCTTAGATTAGAGTTTGTAACTAGGCTTTCAAAGCTAGAGTTAGGGTTAGGGTTTCCAAAGCTAGAGTTAGGGTTAGGGTTAGGGTTTCCAAGGAGTCTTGCTATCGCTAATTAAGGTTTCAAACTAGGGTCAGGGTGTCCGACTAGGCTTTCAAACCAAGGTCAGGGTTCTGAACTAGGTTTTAAAGCTAGGGTTAGGCTTTCCAACGAGAGTTTCCAACTACTTTTAGGGTTTCTTAGATTAGAGTTTGTAACTAGGCTTTCAAAGCTAGAGTTAGGGTTAGGGTTAGGGTTTCCAAAGCTAGGGTTAGGGTTAGGGTTTCCAAGGAGTCTTGCTATCGCTAATTAAGGTTTCAAACTAGGGTCAGGGTGTCCGACTAGGCTTTCAAACCAAGGTCAGGGTTCTGAACTAGGTTTTAAAGCTAGGGTTAGGCTTTCCAACGAGAGTTTCCAACTACTTTTAGGGTTTCTTAGATTAGAGTTTGTAACTAGGCTTTCAAAGCTAGGGTTAGGGTTAGGGTTTCCAAGGAGTCTTGCTATCGCTAATTAAGGTTTCAAACTAGGGTCAGGGTGTCCGACTAGGCTTTCAAACCAAGGTCAGGGTTCTGAACTAGGTTTTAAAGCTAGGGTTAGGCTTTCCAACGAGAGTTTCCAACTACTTTTAGGGTTTCTTAGATTAGAGTTTGTAACTAGGCTTTCAAAGCTAGAGTTAGGGTTAGGGTTTCCAAAGCTAGGGTTAGGGTTAGGGTTTCCAAGGAGTCTTGCTATCGCTAATTAAGGTTTCAAACTAGGGTCAGGGTGTCCGACTAGGCTTTCAAACCAAGGTCAGGGTTCTGAACTAGGTTTTAAAGCTAGGGTTAGGCTTTCCAACGAGAGTTTCCAACTACTTTTAGGGTTTCTTAGATTAGAGTTTGTAACTAGGCTTTCAAAGCTAGAGTTAGGGTTAGGGTTAGGGTTTCCAAGGAGTCTTGCTATCGCTAATTAAGGTTTCAAACTAGGGTCAGGGTGTCCGACTAGGCTTTCAAACCAAGGTCAGGGTTCTGAACTAGGTTTTAAAGCTAGGGTTAGGCTTTCCAACGAGAGTTTCCAACTACTTTTAGGGTTTCTTAGATTAGAGTTTGTAACTAGGCTTTCAAAGCTAGAGTTAGGGTTAGGGTTTCCAAGGAGTCTTGCTATCGCTAATTAAGATTTCAAACTAGGGTCAGGGTGTCCGACTAGGCTTTCAAACCAAGGTCAGGGTTCTGAACTAGGTTTTAAAGCTAGGGTTAGGCTTTCCAACGAGAGTTTCCAACTACTTTTAGGGTTTCTTAGATTAGAGTTTGTAACTAGGCTTTCAAAGCTAGAGTTAGGGTTAGGGTTAGGGTTTCCAAAGCTAGGGTTAGGGTTAGGGTTTCCAAGGAGTCTTGCTATCGCTAATTAAGGTTTCAAACTAGGGTCAGGGTGTCCGACTAGGCTTTCAAACCAAGGTCAGGGTTCTGAACTAGGTTTTAAAGCTAGGGTTAGGCTTTCCAACGAGAGTTTCCAACTACTTTTAGGGTTTCTTAGATTAGAGTTTGTAACTAGGCTTTCAAAGCTAGAGTTAGGGTTAGGGTTAGGGTTTCCAAGGAGTCTTGCTATCGCTAATTAAGGTTTCAAACTAGGGTCAGGGTGTCCGACTAGGCTTTCAAACCAAGGTCAGGGTTCTGAACTAGGTTTTAAAGCTAGGGTTAGGCTTTCCAACGAGAGTTTCCAACTACTTTTAGGGTTTCTTAGATTAGAGTTTGTAACTAGGCTTTCAAAGCTAGAGTTAGGGTTAGGGTTAGGGTTTCCAAAGCTAGGGTTAGGGTTAGGGTTTCCAAGGAGTCTTGCTATCGCTAATTAAGGTTTCAAACTAGGGTCAGGGTGTCCGACTAGGCTTTCAAACCAAGGTCAGGGTTCTGAACTAGGTTTTAAAGCTAGGGTTAGGCTTTCCAACGAGAGTTTCCAACTACTTTTAGGGTTTCTTAGATTAGAGTTTGTAACTAGGCTTTCAAAGCTAGAGTTAGGGTTAGGGTTAGGGTTTCCAAAGCTAGAGTTAGGGTTAGGGTTAGGGTTTCCAAGGAGTCTTGCTATCGCTAATTAAGGTTTCAAACTAGGGTCAGGGTGTCCGACTAGGCTTTCAAACCAAGGTCAGGGTTCTGAACTAGGTTTTAAAGCTAGGGTTAGGCTTTCCAACGAGAGTTTCCAACTACTTTTAGGGTTTCTTAGATTAGAGTTTGTAACTAGGCTTTCAAAGCTAGAGTTAGGGTTAGGGTTAGGGTTTCCAAGGAGTCTTGCTATCGCTAATTAAGGTTTCAAACTAGGGTCAGGGTGTCCGACTAGGCTTTCAAACCAAGGTCAGGGTTCTGAACTAGGTTTTAAAGCTAGGGTTAGGCTTTCCAACGAGAGTTTCCAACTACTTTTAGGGTTTCTTAGATTAGAGTTTGTAACTAGGCTTTCAAAGCTAGAGTTAGGGTTAGGGTTAGGGTTTCCAAAGCTAGGGTTAGGGTTAGGGTTTCCAAGGAGTCTTGCTATCGCTAATTAAGGTTTCAAACTAGGGTCAGGGTGTCCGACTAGGCTTTCAAACCAAGGTCAGGGTTCTGAACTAGGTTTTAAAGCTAGGGTTAGGCTTTCCAACGAGAGTTTCCAACTACTTTTAGGGTTTCTTAGATTAGAGTTTGTAACTAGGCTTTCAAAGCTAGAGTTAGGGTTAGGGTTAGGGTTTCCAAAGCTAGAGTTAGGGTTAGGGTTAGGGTTTCCAAGGAGTCTTGCTATCGCTAATTAAGGTTTCAAACTAGGGTCAGGGTGTCCGACTAGGCTTTCAAACCAAGGTCAGGGTTCTGAACTAGGTTTTAAAGCTAGGGTTAGGCTTTCCAACGAGAGTTTCCAACTACTTTTAGGGTTTCTTAGATTAGAGTTTGTAACTAGGCTTTCAAAGCTAGAGTTAGGGTTAGGGTTAGGGTTTCCAAGGAGTCTTGCTATCGCTAATTAAGGTTTCAAACTAGGGTCAGGGTGTCCGACTAGGCTTTCAAACCAAGGTCAGGGTTCTGAACTAGGTTTTAAAGCTAGGGTTAGGCTTTCCAACGAGAGTTTCCAACTACTTTTAGGGTTTCTTAGATTAGAGTTTGTAACTAGGCTTTCAAAGCTAGAGTTAGGGTTAGGGTTAGGGTTTCCAAAGCTAGGGTTAGGGTTAGGGTTTCCAAGGAGTCTTGCTATCGCTAATTAAGGTTTCAAACTAGGGTCAGGGTGTCCGACTAGGCTTTCAAACCAAGGTCAGGGTTCTGAACTAGGTTTTAAAGCTAGGGTTAGGCTTTCCAACGAGAGTTTCCAACTACTTTTAGGGTTTCTTAGATTAGAGTTTGTAACTAGGCTTTCAAAGCTAGAGTTAGGGTTAGGGTTAGGGTTTCCAAAGCTAGAGTTAGGGTTAGGGTTAGGGTTTCCAAGGAGTCTTGCTATCGCTAATTAAGGTTTCAAACTAGGGTCAGGGTGTCCGACTAGGCTTTCAAACCAAGGTCAGGGTTCTGAACTAGGTTTTAAAGCTAGGGTTAGGCTTTCCAACGAGAGTTTCCAACTACTTTTAGGGTTTCTTAGATTAGAGTTTGTAACTAGGCTTTCAAAGCTAGAGTTAGGGTTAGGGTTAGGGTTTCCAAGGAGTCTTGCTATCGCTAATTAAGGTTTCAAACTAGGGTCAGGGTGTCCGACTAGGCTTTCAAACCAAGGTCAGGGTTCTGAACTAGGTTTTAAAGCTAGGGTTAGGCTTTCCAACGAGAGTTTCCAACTACTTTTAGGGTTTCTTAGATTAGAGTTTGTAACTAGGCTTTCAAAGCTAGAGTTAGGGTTAGGGTTAGGGTTTCCAAAGCTAGGGTTAGGGTTAGGGTTTCCAAGGAGTCTTGCTATCGCTAATTAAGGTTTCAAACTAGGGTCAGGGTGTCCGACTAGGCTTTCAAACCAAGGTCAGGGTTCTGAACTAGGTTTTAAAGCTAGGGTTAGGCTTTCCAACGAGAGTTTCCAACTACTTTTAGGGTTTCTTAGATTAGAGTTTGTAACTAGGCTTTCAAAGCTAGAGTTAGGGTTAGGGTTAGGGTTTCCAAAGCTAGGGTTAGGGTTAGGGTTTCCAAGGAGTCTTGCTATCGCTAATTAAGGTTTCAAACTAGGGTCAGGGTGTCCGACTAGGCTTTCAAACCAAGGTCAGGGTTCTGAACTAGGTTTTAAAGCTAGGGTTAGGCTTTCCAACGAGAGTTTCCAACTACTTTTAGGGTTTCTTAGATTAGAGTTTGTAACTAGGCTTTCAAAGCTAGAGTTAGGGTTAGGGTTAGGGTTTCCAAAGCTAGAGTTAGGGTTAGGGTTAGGGTTTCCAAGGAGTCTTGCTATCGCTAATTAAGGTTTCAAACTAGGGTCAGGGTGTCCGACTAGGCTTTCAATCCAAGGTCAGGGTTCTGAACTAGGTTTTAAAGCTAGGGTTAGGCTTTCCAACGAGAGTTTCCAACTACTTTTAGGGTTTCTTAGATTAGAGTTTGTAACTAGGCTTTCAAAGCTAGAGTTAGGGTTAGGGTTAGGGTTTCCAAGGAGTCTTGCTATCGCTAATTAAGGTTTCAAACTAGGGTCAGGGTGTCCGACTAGGCTTTCAAACCAAGGTCAGGGTTCTGAACTAGGTTTTAAAGCTAGGGTTAGGCTTTCCAACGAGAGTTTCCAACTACTTTTAGGGTTTCTTAGATTAGAGTTTGTAACTAGGCTTTCAAAGCTAGAGTTAGGGTTAGGGTTAGGGTTTCCAAAGCTAGGGTTAGGGTTAGGGTTTCCAAGGAGTCTTGCTATCGCTAATTAAGGTTTCAAACTAGGGTCAGGGTGTCCGACTAGGCTTTCAAACCAAAGTCAGGGTTCTGAACTAGGTTTTAAAGCTAGGGTTAGGCTTTCCAACGAGAGTTTCCAACTACTTTTAGGGTTTCTTAGATTAGAGTTTGTAACTAGGCTTTCAAAGCTAGAGTTAGGGTTAGGATTAGGGTTTCCAAGGAGTCTTGCTATCGCTAATTAAGGTTTCAAACTAGGGTCAGGGTGTCCGACTAGGCTTTCAAACCAAGGTCAGGGTTCTGAACTAGGTTTTAAAGCTAGGGTTAGGCTTTCCAACGAGAGTTTCCAACTACTTTTAGGGTTTCTTAGATTAGAGTTTGTAACTAGGCTTTCAAAGCTAGAGTTAGGGTTAGGGTTAGGGTTTCCAAGGAGTCTTGCTATCGCTAATTAAGGTTTCAAACTAGGGTCAGGGTGTCCGACTAGGCTTTCAAACCAAGGTCATTTGCAGGCATTGATGTCACTTTAAAAAAAAAAAAAAAAAAAAAAAATTGGAACATCCAAATAGCCACTTCTGTGTCAAAATTGTTTGCTTGTACTAATATGTTTTTCAAATGCTTTTAAATGTCACACTTGTATATGAATAAAGATGCCTTTTTTTTTTTAAATAAATAAATAAAAAAAGGCCCAATTTCCCCCATTTTTTCCATATTGATCTTATATGGTAACAATAGAAAGTACACGAGATTAACGACATGTTATTTTCATTGCATTAGCAAATTTGACATCCTTGGTCATCTCTTCCTAGGCACTGAGTTTATGGTGAGACTCCAAGATCAGCTGAAGTATTTTGTCCACATGAAACTCTCCACTGACAAACTTTGGAAGAATGTCAAAATCTACTTGTCTGGCCATGAGGTGCGTGTGGATTAACACTTTGGTCTTAACAAATATCTTGCTAAAATTGATCTACTGACCAAATTGGAGCCTTTCCAATTGTTTTATAGACCCCTGGCGAGGGCGAGCATAAGATCATGGAATTCATACGTTCAGAGACTTCGAAGCCACTTCATGACCCTAACACCCGGCACTGCTTATATGGCCTGGATGCCGACCTGGTATGATTGGTGTGCATGGGAATTTGACGTGAAAGTGTATTAATGCGGCATGTTGTTTTGGCCCATTCATAGATCATGTTGGGTTTGACCAGCCATGAGCCAAATTTCTCGCTACTCAGAGAAGAGGTCCGCTTTGGAGGAAAGAAATCCCAAAAAAGGTTTGAATGTTGTTCTTTTTAAAGGTTGAATTTTGACCACCAGGTTATTCGGAAGTAGAACCGGTACAATGGAAAATGGGCTTTATACAGTAGGTGAGTGACAACTCAGGCCACTTCACCAAATGCAGCACTGGGCCCCTTTTAGCTATGCCTAAAAATTGTGAAAAAGAATTTGACGCTATATCTGACCAGTATTACCGTATTTTCCGGACTATAAGGCGCACCGGACTATAGGGCGCACTGTCGGCTTTTGGGAAAATTTTAGGTTTTTAGGTGCGCCTTATAGTCTGGAAAATACGGTACATCTCAGTATTCAAACATGTTTTCAGCACTTATCGTTAAACATATTTCATGTTTTTTTTGAACAATGAATCATGAAAATGACTTGACATTGTCATTTAAAGTGCTTGAAAACTCCTTGGTGAAAAAATCCTGTCCGTCTCATTCCTTCCAGGGTAACTGCTCCAGAGGAGACAACGTTCCATTTGCTCCACTTGTCGCTGATGAGGGAATACATTAACTATGAGTTCTCTGAGGCTAAGGTTGGAGATCAGACACTCACATCATGTTTGAAACACATAAAGCTTGCATAATTAAAATGATCTTGATGGATGTTTTTTTTTTTTTTTTAGAATCAGTTGGGCTCTAAATATGACTTGGAGCGGATAATAGATGACTGGATTCTAATGAGCTTCCTTGTTGGAAATGACTTCATCCCTCACCTTCCTCATCTTCACATTAATCACGATGCTTTGCCGTTGTTGTATAAGACTTACATCAGTGTGCTACCCAGTCTTGATGGTGAGAAAGTCACGAACGAAAAAGTATTCTGTGTTGACGCTCTTGTGTTTTAATTCTGTGTTACGTAGTAAGCCTGATACAATATAACGTTTTAGACCAAGTTGTAGAGCAGGGATGGGCAGCTTGGAAGGGTATTGTTTTTACCAGAGGTCCAAATCAGACCGCAGACTTCTTAACAAGATGTAGGACAAAAATACAATTTCAAATGTGGACAAAATATGTCCACATCTATTTACAAAATTGGTAACGCCTCTTGTAGGGCTGTAGGGCTCATGAAAAAAAATATTAATCACAAGAAAATGTTAGTACATAAGAAAAAAAAAAGAAGAAATATTAAGACAAAAAATGATTTGAAACAGTATAATTATGTAACTACCTTTTGGACCAAACAATCTTTATGAAATTAAATTGTAACAATTTTCTTGAACGACGTTTGAATGAAATTTGGCAAATTTCCATGGGGGTGCAAACCTACATACCGAACTACAATGCTCATCACTGTGATGTGAATCAAATTGTTTTTTTTTTTTTTGTTCTCAGGTTATCTGAACGAGAATGGCCATCTTAACCTCGGAAACTTTGAGAAATACTTGGAAAAACTCTCTGAGGTGCGGATTTTAGAATTAAAGCAACACTCTTTTTTTATTGTACTAGGGTATTGCTTTCTCTAGTGCTAGTAATAAGTAATTTCTCCATTACATCTTGCTGATCCACGTATTGTTCATAGAACGATAAGTCGATAGAATTAATATTGGTGTCAGTCCTATGTAAAGGTGTTTGTACAGTATGTGCGTACAGTATAGAGTATGTGTATAGTATACACAAATACAGTAAATACTATATTAAGTATTAAGAAAACCTCGTTTAACGTATTGTATTTTGCTACCGCTGTCCAGTTTGACCGTGAACATTTCAGTGAGGTGTTTGTGGACTTGAAGTGGTTTGAGAGTAAAGTTGGTAACAAGTACCTGAATGAGGCGGCGGGTCAAGCAGCAGAGATGGAAGCTGCCAGTAAACGCACCCACAAGAAAGAGGTAGGGCGGTAGTCAATTATTAAACCTCATCCAATATTCCCTGTTGTGTTTTCCTGCATACATGTGGTAATTACCACACTTCTTGCGTGTTTTACAGGATTGTTCTCTCCTTCTGGTAGACCTGACGTCACCTGATAAAGTGACAGACGGTGGGAAAGTACCTACTGTCGAGGATGAGGAGGAGGAAGATGATATATTTGAAACTGAGTTTAGACAGTACAAGCGCACGTACTATATGACCAAGATGGGTGTCGACACAGTGTCTGAGTAAGTTTTAGCACCCACTCATAACTGTTAGAATATTTATACGATGTTTTCCAAGCACATATTGTAGTGGGTAAGTGGAGACATTTTTATTCCAAAATAAGTGCAGTGCCCTCCACAATTATTGGCGCTCATGGTTAAGTATTTTTTTATTTTAGCTACGCGATTTTTTTTTTCTAAATAATATTATATATAATGATATTTTGTAAAGTAACCTGAAACAATGTCTGTGTTAATTCTTTTACAGTGATTTTCTATCAAAGCAGGCCAAATGTTACGTTGAAGGCATCCAGTGGATTCTTCACTACTATTATCATGGGGTTAAATCCTGGAGCTGGTGAGAACAAATTCCCATTTAATCTTTCAGTGGCCTGCCCTTTATTACTTAATATCTTCTGAAACAAATTGGAGTGTGAGACGTTATTTTTATTTATTTGTAATTTTTTTTAACTGCCAAAGAGATGTTGGTTTTAACCCATGAGGCATCAGTTTTTTTTAATACCTACTCACTTTTGATATCACCATTTTAAAAAATTGCTAGAGATCAAGGCATATTGTGTGTGTTGCTTGGTGCGCAATTTTGCATCCTTGATGCTTAAAGGGTTAAGCTTATTAATACTATCTTTGTTTCGGCAGGTTTTACCCCTACCACTATGCACCGTTCCTGTCAGACATCAGGAATTTTTCAGAGTTTACCTTGACCTTTGACTTTGGGAAACCCTTCCTGCCCTTCCAGCAACTCTTGGCAGTCTTGCCCGCTGCCAGCATGGAGCTTTTGCCTGAATGTTACAGGGTAACACACACATCCTCACTGGACCTTTTTCTCATTGCAAAGAAACCATCCAAATACATCTGTTTTACTCATTTTGCTAACTTGTGGATTTAATATTAGCATCACACAACCCAGACAACATGATGTCCTTTAAGAAGAGTCAGTCATAGATGTTAGGGAGAGAATCCGGTCACTTTTCAAAATAAAGTATTTCAGCCTAGCCTAATAAATAAACCAGAAATGCTGTAAGTTTGTTGTTTTGTTTTGTTTTTTGGCAGTTCGCCACAGCTAGCGCATGGCAATGCACTTTTGGGCTATATCTTTTTTTTTTTTTCCTTTCCAGGATTTTGATTGATTCTAGTGCTCAATGGGTAATTTCCCCCAGAATAATCGTAATGTATTCATTTCCCTATACAAACTAAGCTTTATGTTCATTTTAAACCTTTTTTAATAAATGTTTACGTAACAGACAATGTACAAACAGTAAACTCTTGAATGTAGCTTGCAGGAGGAAGAACAAAGTTGCTGAACCCTCATTGACAGATGTGGTCACAATGGAATTAATTAGTGCACTGTTTTTGACTTTCCAGCACCTGATGACCAGTGAAACGTCTCCCATTATCGAATATTACCCTACGGACTTCGGAACAGACCTCAATGGCAAGCAGCAGGAGTGGGAGGCTGTGGTGCTAATTCCTTTCATCGATGAGGTAAAGTAAATCAAAACACCATAACGCTTTTATAAATTTTCTTGAATGTTCTCTTTTTTTTTTGTTGTTGTCTCGTAACAGAGGTGTTTGTTAGCGGCCATGGAGAGCTGCAATTATAAGCTGACAAAAGAAGAGAAAGCCAGGAATAATCATACAGAGTGCGCTCTGTATACATATGACCATGAGGAAGACTTCACATACGACTCCACCATTCCTCAGCTCTTCCCAAATATCATCCATTGCCATGTCAGGTAGATGCACACTTCACCCCTTAACTCTTACACTGGTAAACTGAGCTCAGTCAGATTTCTAAAATCTTATCATACTATGTCAAACACAAATCACATTAACCCATCATAATTGCATGGCAGAATTAAAATATATTCTCGTTCTTCTTTTCCCTTTGTCTTCATTGTTTTGTGGTTGTCTCTTGTCATCGCTCTGCAGTTACTTCATCACCACATTAACTAAGTATAGCTAAGATATAATATATGAATGGAGAGATGAATATCATTTAGATGCGTATTGGAATGGAATGCATCCATCTAACAGCTCTCATTTGAAATGTCCACTCCAAGTTAATTTGTTATGCCCCTGGGTTTTCCAGGAAAGAAAACATTCCCATGGATGCCTGGCATGTTCCACTAAACCACATTGGCAGGAGTGTGGATCGCTCAGCTCTGTATTTTTGTGGATTCCCCACACTACGTCACATAAAACACAAGGTATTTTATGCAGAACCCTTTTGTTTGCAGATGAGATTTAGATGTATTGTGATCAATAAGCACATTGTCTTGTTCTTTCTATTATTTATTTGTACTTGTTCTTTTAGTTTAGTATGAAGAAGAGCGGGGTGGTGGTATTCCAACAAAGCAGCAGAGGTGACAATATGATACTGGAGATCCTCCCCAGTCAGAAAGAGGAATTGGTGAGCGCTCTTGTCTTTCATTTTAATGATAATGTGTGTGTATGTGGAAGTACTTTACTTTAATACTTGGTTATCTAGCTTCAGTATAAAATATGGTGCATAATAGAAATGACTGCTCTCTTGCAAATTATAACCACGATGATGAAGTGTTGTTTCCCCGCACTTCTCCGTCGCTAACATGTGCTCTGTCTTCTTTATAGGATTGCGAGGAGGTTGCTGAACAAGTACTGGGGAAGTCAGTCTTTGTCAACTGGCCGCATCTGGAGGAAGCACGCATCATTGCTGTGACAGATGGACACGCCAAGTAAACTTTTTTTTTTTCCTGGCGAAGATTTTTTTACGGTGTTTTAATGCAGAAAGTTTCATTCATCAACGAGCAAAAACGTAGACTAGTTTGTTCGGATCATCTTAAATAAATAAAAAAATTCGTATGCTTCAAAGATTTTGTCTAGATGAACCATCAGGGGTCCAACGAGTCTATGACAGGTCTTCTACCCCTCCACCGACCAGAGTCACATACCTCTTAGACAAGGAGCAGAGGGACTGGATAAAAGACATCCAAGGAATAACAGAACAGTAAGGCTCAAACGCGAACAAAAATCATTTTCAAATAATGAAAAAACTGTTCTTCAATTACATACATAATCTCATCTGTCATTCATCCCCAATCCCATATTTTGTAGCTACCTGAAGAGGAAAGGCATAACAGTGAATGAAACAACAGTGGTTTTATATGGACAACTGCTGACAGGAAGAAAATACGTCCCAAAGTCGAACGGTGTGGTCGAGTTGGAGAAACAGTGGGCGAAGCAGGTCCTTCCTTTTGCCTACCAGACTGTCGTCCAGGTACACGTTCCACAAGTTTCAACTATTGCTCACTAGTTGACTAGTAATAGTACTTGTTGACGAGTCATGCAACCAAGGTCATTTGCCAAAGCTAATTGCATTTCCTAGCAAATGTCTCTTCTCTCTTCCATTCTCAAACACATTTTTGTCAAGCTTTGGGATGAAGACATTCATTCATTCATGTTACTTATTGTTCATTTTAAAATTATGGTTCATTTCATCTGGATGAAAGCATTGCTAATGTCATATACATTATCATTCACCGCTGTGCTCACTTTTCTAGGACATTGAGGCCTTTTATTCATCTTTGACCTGCTTTAAGAGCTTAGAAGACCTCTATCCTCCACAAAGTACTGTTTTCATGGTGGGGAACCACTACTTGTATGCTGCCATGGGCAAGGTCAGTTAACTGCAATTTCTACACTTCTAAGACTTTGGATCTCACTCCAACCATTGCAACCGCACGTCTATCACTCGTACATTCTGAACAGGTGCAAGATTCCAGCGATGTCATCAAAGATGGCCGTTTGCGTGTGGTTTTCAACCTCCCATATGAACCCCAACTAGAGGTTCTAATCCAAAACCTGCATGTAAGACATACATTCACCATTACACAAACACACACACACAAATTAAAAGTATGTCTCCAGTTGATGTTTCTGAATGTATTTGTCTTTTGTGTTTTGTAGAAATACTGTGTAAAGTACAGCCCTGGGTACATTGTGGCGTCCCGGCTTGGTATTAGCGGCTACCTTGTGTCCCGCTTTTCTGGAAGCATCTTCATTGGCAGAGGATCTAAAAAGAAGTACAGTACAGTACTATACTTACCAGACTATAAGTCGCTATCTTTTTTCACTTAGTGTGTATTTTTCTGTCTTATAGAAAAGTGTAGCCTATAAACGTAACTTTTTTTTTTCTTTTTTGCGCGTGCGTGACACATTCAGATGTGCTTGATGGAACAGAAATTACCGTATTTCGTGAAATTCCAGTGTATTTCAAAAACGTGTCTTTATTACTACCCTCATGACTAAGCCATTTGTGCTTGATGTCTGCAAATACATTTTTAGCCCCTGTGGAGAGCAAAAAGGTAATGTTGGCCTGAACCTGAAGTTTAACAAGAAGAATGAGGAAGTTCCAGGGTACACCAAGAGAACTGAGAAGGAATGGCTTTACTCTGCTGCTGTGGAGGAGCTATTAGCTGAATACTTAGAAAGGTAAAACAGAACATTGCCATTCAAGTGGGATTTTAAATAATTTATTGGAAATATATTGTATTTTAATATACTATCATTTATACTTTTATAGATTTCCTGAGGTGTTTGACACTGTTGCAAGAAACAGTCACGATGATGTGTTCTATGAAGACGACATCTGGCCCGGGGAAGACCACAATGGGTCAGTGCATATACTTGTACTTGCCCTCATGTATAAACAGTGTACCTAATAGGTTATATTTATAATAAAATAATTAATAATATAGTCCTTCCTTAAAGGTATTTTATATTTGGTAAACCTCAGATAAAAACCAAATCATAACACAAAGTTGTCAGTCTAAATCTTATGACACTTTGTTCTTCCTAATGAAATATGTACGTATATGTAGTTTGTGTCCAGCACACCACTAGTAAGGCTTAAAGTTATACCAGACATTTTTAAGTTAAAGACTAGCACTTAACAACTTCCTAACGGTCCACAGGGCAGAAAAGGTGGCTGAAATCATGACATGGTTGAAAAATCACCCCGTCAGCTCTATCAGCAGAGCGTCATGTGACTTGCAAGTGTTGGACGCCGCAGTCATCGAGAAAATTGAGGAGGCTGTGGAGAAAGCCAAGGTGTTATACACACACAAGCACACACATTCTTTTCTGCGCTATTGTTGATTTGTTTCAGCGCTTAACCATATTTTTCCTTTCTATGCCTATCATGTAACCCAGGTGAAAAGGAGTACAAAGAACGTTCGAGTCACCGTAAAGCCGCATCTCCTGTTTAGGGTTTGTATTTTTTCTTTTGTAATGGTCAAGTTTGTTAAAGATGTCCTCCCATAGTTTTTATATTACTGTCCTTTGAGGAATGTCTGATATATTGGTGGATATTAGGTTCCTGTTTCACATATATGGTTATGTTTTTCTGCTTTTGTATGATTAAATAAGACACTATCATCTTTGCATCCATCTGTGGGGTTTTCAATGGCAATGCAAATCTGAGAAGTAGCACAAGTTTAGGATTTCTCTCAGGCATCCACGTTCTCTTATTTCCATGTAGCCCTTGGAGCAGCAACAGGGTGTGGTCCCAGACCCCAATGCAGAGTATCGCCTGTTTGACCGTGTCATCAATGTCAGAGAGAGCTTCACTGTCCCGTTGGGTCTCCGAGGCACTGTTATTGGCATTAAAGGAGGTGATGACACATCAGTTCAGACTCGTCAATTTCATTTGTTGGAAGACAAATATGTGTGTGGACATACTAAACGATGAAGATGTAATTAATATTGTGCATATTTTGCCTTTCAGCTGAGCGTGAGGACGAGGTTCTCTATGAGGTGCTGTTTGACGAGGAATTTGCTGGAGGGCTTAATATCAGGTAATTGAAGCCAATATGATGAGTTACGACATCAGTTGTGTACAGCCATGGCCAATTGTTGTGAGAATGACAGTAAAAAGTTTACTTCGCATTCTTAATGATGGCAATTGGCATGTCCTGCCTGCTTTCCACGTCTCCTTGTGTCAGGATGTTCAATATAATGCTGCTAAGATCTAAGACGAGACTTTCTGATATCCTCAGGTGCACATCACCTCGTTGTTACCGTCTACCGCCCTGTGCGCTACTTAACCAATCGCATGGTGCCCGAGTGGAATCCATGGACAACAGAATCACCGCCATTGTCAAACCTCAACCTGCTGCTGCCACCAACTTCAACTCCCATCATCATCTTGCTAGCCTCAACCATTCTCCACGTTCACCCTTTATATCAACGCAAGTAAGGGATTATTTTTATCTCATCGTTGTCACGATTCTTGCAATCTTTTTTTTTTTTCCCCTCATTCTCTTTGTTTTACCTAATAGCATAATAAACACAGTGAAGTAAGACCAGCCTACCAAGGCAGCGAAAACTCTAAGGCTGCTATGCAGAAGCAACAGGATAAGGTGAGTTTTTCTACCCGGGATAAACATTACAGACTTTTCTCTGCAGACTTTATACTTTGTCCACTTGTCATTACAGAGTCAAGACATGTACATGACTGTATGGCAGTCTTTGCTAGACTCCTCTACTTCCCATAAACCTCCTGCTCAATCGCAAACTAATGTAAGCGCTCATTTTTTGCTCATGTTTATATATATTTTTGTCTCTCTGCACAGTGCTTTGATAACGCACTGATTTTTTTCACTATCATCATATTAGACACAAGTGTACAAACTCACAGACTTGGGGCCAGGTCGAGCCTGCCGCATAATTTTACGTGGCCTGCAAAAGCAAATCTTGTCTGTCGACCATGTTGGTTTAAAACGTGATCTGTAAAAGTCAATAGGTATCGTGAAAAATGTAGTTTGTGTATTTGTGTGTACTCCGCAGCCCTCTGCTGGTCTCATTAAGTTGTTGAAGAAAAACGAAGATGACGTTTCAATTTTATCTCAGCAGAACACAGTCAACAAGGTATTCACACACACGGAGAGGTGGTTGTGGTTTGACCAACGTTTCTCTTGAGTGTTAAATTGGCTGCAAACTTATCCTATTTTTATTTCTCCTGTTTAAATTTGTATTTATTCAATCAGACATCAACTGAGTTTGAGGACCTGATAGCCAGCCTTAAGATTTCGAAGGACAGCCAACAGAGTCCTGCAAATCTTCCTCCAGCCCCTTTACAAACAACCGCCACCCAATCCGATGAGCCTTTGTCACCACAGTCCTTTGCAATGGTCAGTATCAGTCTTGCAACAAAAGAAAACGGATGTTTCTTTTGTGAATCCCATCTCTAAAATTAGAGTGACCCTTTACGACAAAAACAAGCACCGTTGTACTAAGATAGTGTTCCAACTGACTGTGCTTGTAGAAGGGCACAAAGGTGTTGAAGGAGATGCTGAAGATTGATGGCACTGCAACAGGAAGTTCTGCCCCTCAGGAGACTGCTAACAACCAGAAGCAAAACACAAGAAGAAAGTCAAAAAAATTAGGTACCTTATTCCTATGTACAGTGATCCCTCACCACTTAGTGCTTCACCTTTCGCGAATACAGTTAAAGCCTGTTGTCACATTTGATTTTTTCCCCCCCTCAACTAGCGGCACAAATGAATCTTCCCCATGGAGATAAAGCTCAATCGTCTTCTCCTGTGCCTGATACCTATGTTCACCTGCTCAACGCGTTGATGGCCACTAAGGTGTCGGAGTTGGAGTGCGTGTGTGTCGCTTTCGGCATGGCACCACCGGAGTTCAGCTTTATGCACAACAGACTGGTAATACTGCAATATTTCTCTGGCATCCAATGTCCTGGATTTGAAACAAAACAATGCATTGCTGCAATCTTACAAAAATCTGGGCTGTGTCTGCAGGGTGTTGCGGTGTGTCAGGTTAAGCTGTCCAACGGTTTGACTCTTCACGGGCCTCAGTGTCAATCAGAAAACGAAGCCAAGGAGAAAGCTGCTGCCTTTGCCTTACAGCGACTGGTACGACAAAATTTGATAAAATTACATTACAGCAGAGCTTTTTAAAAATCAATTTCGCTTTGGTTCAAGACAATTAAGTCAACTTTACTGTTATACATGATGTGAATTTGATTGTTGATTCTATATATTGACCAAAAAAATTCTTTCTATATAGTCATGTTTTTTACTGTTTAATAAAATTCTTGCTTCAGTTCCCAGAGTTTAATCTGCAAAAAAAAAAAAGAAATTTGACCAACAAAATATTAGAAAGTTGTCCCTCAAATTGGGTTATTGATTTGCTAACTGCTCTGCAAAGAAAGCACATTTTGAGCATTGTGTTGTGTAGTGATTCAGTAGTGGATTTCAGTTGATCATACTACACAACACAACCTCGGATTAGATTTGTTTTCTGTCATTTCACGTACCATTATTTAGTTAAAAAGAGAGAGAGAGAGAGAGAGAATCTATAACAGTCAAACTTTTTGCCCTGTTAGCAGTCACTGGGCTCAGGTTTCCCTCGTCAACCCCCTCCGTTCCATGGAGTGGCGGGTTTCCAGTCTCCAGCCTTCAGAGCCAGGCCTCCTGTTTACAACCAGCCAGGTAAATCCATGTAATATAAAAAACCGTAAACATTTGATCACACCTGCTAATAGGGAGAATGCAAGTGAACTTTCCATTCCATTCTTCTTATATTTTCATTATCAAGCAATATTGTGACTGGAACAGAATTTGCTCACAGCACTTGTATTGATCTATGTAGGCGGCTTGATGATGCCCCAGCGGGGTTGTTCTCCCGCCCCTATCTGGGGAATGCCTCTGCCACGCCACCCTCACCCCCATCCAAACCCAGCGTTCTACAGAGCAGAGGGAACGTTTCCTGGTGTCTCGAGGCCACAGCCAGTCAATACTCTGCCCATGGGCTCACATCATCAGTTCATCCCTTTACAGGTCAGCATACCAGTCGGTGAACGCAGCCTCCATAGTTAAACACAATTCTGAGATGCTTTTTGGCTTGTTTTTTTTTTTTTCCTCAGCTGAATGAAACACAATCAAAAGATTAAAATTTGAACATTACCTGTCATTCAATTATAAAATGAGATAAGACTGACTCTCACGTTCATTCGTGACGTATACACAAGTGATAAAATGATTGCCTTTATGCATTGCATTCTAAACGGTCACCTATAAATGAGTGAACCACAATACAGGAAGATGTAACAATTGTTTTCTGTGACGTTGGAGCAATCATTCACATACTAGTTTACTGCTTTAAATATTAACACAAAACAAACCGGACTTGACACCGTTTTTTTCCTCATGTATCTTTTGTTTCATTTGCTAAAAAGCAGAGCTACTTGATTTACATTGCTAGGCCATATGCCAAACTCTGTCTTTATCACGTTCAAAAATGTCTCATCGTCAAAGCAATCTCATGAAGACAACCCGAGTAAAGTTTAGAAATACAGTGGTACCTCTACTTACGAACGCCTATTCTTGTGAACCTTTTGAGATAACAACTGGAGCCCCCCCCTCCCAGCATTCCCTGTTCGTTAGTAGTGTAAAATAAAGTTCATAAGTAAAGGTACTACTGTAATTACTTGATTTGTTAAGAGGAACATTCCATCACAAAAAAAAAATCACTTCAACCAATGCAGTCAAACTAGGCTTTGGTCTGTTTCTGAAAATGTCGTTGTGCTCTTGAACACCAACAGGTTACGAAAAAGCGAATATCTACCAACAACAAACCCCAAGAGTTTTACTCAGCTGCCCAGAACGCAGCTAGGAATAAAGCCCGACGAGGCCGGGATACGCATCCTGGCCAGTCACAACCCATCAGAGAAGACAACCCTGCTCCTGCAAACACGCTTCCTGTGACGACGACCCACCCGTCCACGCCTCCTCGGCAAAATAGGCCGGCCGGGGGCCACACCCCTGGCTCCGCCTCCAAAAGGAAGCACAGGAAACTGGCTGTGAACTTTGAGGCAGCTCGAGTGTCAGACCAGTGAACTTTATGTGCGTCAGCATGTGTGCTCGCACCTCTGCTGCATATTGCAGTTGCTCCGTTGGCTGATTGATATACCAATCACATCCTTGCGAATTTTAGAGTCAGATTTTTGTTCAGTTCGTTACTTTGCATTTTGGACTCCAGATTTGACAAAGATGAGAATCTCACAATAGCAACGATGGCAACACTCTCACAGAATTGAAGCCCTACATTTCGAAGTTCACCTCAACTATGCACCGCCTCTCCAATTTACAGAGACGAACTGAAGTTTTTCCAATGAGAAGTTGTGGCAGCTCCCACAGTAACTGCTCTCTGATTTTTTGCGATTCCGTCTTTTATTTGCTCTAGTAGCTTATTTTTATTTTAGGAATTTGGCTGCAAACCTAAAAGTAAAAAAAAAACAAATGCATAGTTGTAATTATAGTGCCACTACAAGTTCATTTATGATGGTTGAAATGCCCCCGCCCAGTTTTTACAATTGGAAACTCATTTTGTTAAGGCCAAGTGTTTAGATGTTTGTCCTATTGAAACCCTGCATACTCACACGAGGACATTTTATTTCTGCTTCTCAGAACAATGTTACTTTTTTTCCAACTTTAACCTCATATGGGGACACTACCATCTTGCGCTGGTCATACCACATTACACCCATTTCGGAAGCGTGGAGCTGCCAGTGTGGAGTTTAAAAAAAAATTTGATTGGCAAATACGTTCAAACGTACTAACAAACACAGCAAAAAAATGTGTTAAGCTCAATTTATGATTATTGATGATTACATTCATAGTTGTAAATAGTTTTTTAAAGTAGCACATTGTCCCATTTTTGCATTTAATTAATTTTGGAAAGAATTGGAAATTGTTCTTTCAATTTCAAAGCCATTTTTTATTTGAATTTGAACTTCCATTTGTATCATCGCTGGACCGGGAAAGTTTCATTGTTCAGAGTAGAATATTTGCATTTTACAGTTTTAGACAGTTTTGATTTTGAAGACTGAAAGTTGAGTTATTCCACACGTCACCCACCTGATTGCAAAGCATCAATCTTCACCACCACAAGAGACAAAAACCCAACAACTTTAGTAATTGTACTTTTTAGGTCTTACTTATCCCAAATCGTTAGGCGAAATAAAAAATGCACACCGAATAAAAGCTCGGGTCTCAAGATGTTAAACCCCAAGAAAAACATATTATTTTTACATACCATAGTATTTTCAGTTGAAATGAATCTGATCGATTAACTTAAGGATTTGGCTGTGATCTGATGCATTTGTGTAATATGCTGGTGAAACCGCTTTCACCAGCAGATTACATATTTACATTCACACAAACCTTTGGTCAGCCTGCCTGAATATTAGTCAAGTAATGATGGTGATGATTGATATTTTATATACAATCAAAGAACGGAAAACCAGCATTTATATTCACACTGTAGTGAGATGCTTTCAAAATTATTCATCCGGTCTGTTATGTGTCGATCTTAAAAAAATAAATATGTGGGCATATTCACCAAGCAGAAAAATTAAATTAGTCAATTTCCTTTTATAGATTTTATGGATGGCTGATGGGTACTTTCCTCTGGCAAATTGTTAACTCGTTTTTTTTTTTTTTTTTTTTGAACGTAGTGATATCAGTGTTACAGTGAACATACTATGAGGGCCTTGTCTTGCTTACATTTTTTTGGTGCTATTTCACTGGCTAAAGGTTAAGGTATGATAAAATATGACAGCTAAAGCATGTATTTTTTAAAGTGTTTGAAATTAAATGTCAATTTTAAGTTTAAATCCAACACTGCTGTGTCAGAGGATGACAAATTTGTGTTGATTGCTTCATTTTCTCTGATTTTGGGGTTGCCTACGACTGCTTCAATAAACCTAATCGAGAGCCTGCGGCATCACAAGTAAGATATATGACACTGTTATAACTACAATTAGGATACTTGTTAAATAAAATGCACAGGGATTTTACACCATTATCTAAAATACCTTTGCAAAAACAAAGCTTTGTGCTCCCGATAAGCAAATTCCTAAACTACAGCAATAAGTAAATCTTTGTTTAAGCCAAAGTGACCCTTATATAATTTTGTAGGGTTGTATAAGGCAGTGTTTCCCAACCTTTTTTCATTCACGGCACACTTTTTCATTGGAAAAAATCTCGAGGCACACCACCAACAAAAATCTGTTAAGTGTTACACCAGCTTCCATATTAAAATCAGTTATATTACAACAAAAGACGTAAAGTTCTATTCCTGTATATGTATGGAGAGTAAGAATTGTCTCTGTGCAACACTGTGGTGTTTCTTAGCAACTGACTTGAAAATGAGTCCACGGGAGCACTGCAACGGCGGCAGGCAGAATTTTTGCAAGAACAATTCATTTTAGGATGAACTCTCGATACAAATATTTTCATTGGATTGAAGGCAATGGCGTTAACCACTCGACCAGAGCTCTTGCTGTACTTAGGGTTAGGGTTTGTGTTCGGCTTGCTCTCGCTTTTGCTGTGCTTAGGGTTAGGCTTGCTTATGCAACCAAATCACCTCAGTTGTTTATCACTTCCTCTGATATTTTTGAACTTACCGTAAATTTCGGACTGTAAGTCGCACCGGAGTATAAGTGAGCAGCAGGGGGGGGGGGGCCCATTTCAACCCCTTACACTGAGTGCCAAGCAGGGAAGAAATGGGTACCATTGTTATAGTCACTGGTATGACTCGGCAGGGGTTTGAACCCACAACCTCCCAGTCTCAGGGCGGACACTCTCCTCTCTGGCCACTGAGCTGGTAAACACTTGTGTCGTAGTATAACACTTGTAGTCGTTTTTAAATAACGTGTATACCTATATACGCCTAAATATTGTTATCCAATATATCTACTGCAATTTCACATTAGATTGCTGGTTTGAAATTTGCTTTTGATATTATTTTTAATAAACATTTATGTTAAAACGTGTCTGGCGTCTTATTCCTTGTTTTTATATTCGCCAATTAAAACATAAAAATCAGACATTTTATATGACAATATGTGTAGGTACACTACACGAGGTTAAAAAAAAAAAGAGAATAAATAAATAAAGGGTTAATTGCACAACAAAAGCACGTTTACAAATATACAATACAAATATACTCGATACAAATATTTTCATTTGATTGAAGGCAATGGCGTTAACCACTCGACCAGAGCCTGCTCGGGAACCAAAGGAGATTTGGTCATATTGATAGGGTATCCTCCATCCAAACATGTTCGGTGTTGAAAGTTTCAACGGATAGTCCGAAGCAACCCTTTCCACAGTAGTCACCATGACAGGCGACCACCTGGTGGCGTCAGTGTGCCGAGCGCCGTTGGACGATCAGGAGAAGAAGATTTGAATCGACGGATGTGACGTCAGGGCTTTAGGTCAATTGAAGACAGGTGTGCTCGTTCAAGGGGAGTTATCATATGCAGGTGCCACCGGGCGCGGGCCGGCGGCGGCGGCGGCGGAGGAGGAGGAGGACGGTTTCTCAGGTAAGCGAGCATGCTAGCAAATGTTTGTCGTCTCCTGCCGTTTCTCACGACGGCACGCTTTGTTGCTTTTTCTCACAAGCCTTTTTTTTCAATTGATTTTGTTTGTCGCAGGATTGTCGTACTCTCGTGACTCGGCAACGTCACGTCCACCGCGACGGTGGGCCTGGAGGTAAATTGTAGGCCGCAGGCCATTTAGCCCGTGAGCAAATGTTTGCAGTTTCTTACGATGCCATTTATTATTTCTTGCAGGATTTTCGCTGTCTAGGGAGTGCTTGAGGTTTCGGCACGGCACGACACGGCACGCCACACTCCACTTTGCGTCGCGTCGTTGCGCGTTTTGGTGGTATTTTAAATGTCTTTCGCGGTTGTTGTTTTTTCATGCTGGCCAGCATTTTTTTCATTCGTCTGTCTGTAGACGGTTCGTAAATGACGCCGCCGATAAGCGCGTGTTTGTCTGACTATAGGAAATGTTAGTTTGACTCTAGTCAACTTAACCATATTTTAAATTATTTTATACGATGCGTGTGCCATTTCCGTGTCATGCAAACTGGTGAATGCAATGTATATGTTACGTCATGTCCAAATCGGACCAAATCCATTCAAAGATGGCGCCCGCCCGCAACAAACATTTGCCCGGGTTATTTTCTCCCGTCTTGGACGCCGCCAACCTGGATCATCTGTCCAATGTGAGGGGAGTTGATGAATGATGGAATTAAAATATGAATTATAATCCTGAATACTTATCTTAATTTACTACAATGTGATGATTATATTTTTTTTTCAAATGTAAAACTCTACTTAGAATGTATCAAATTCAAATATGAACTATAATTGTGATCAATTATCATAACTTACTACAATATAATATTTTTTTTCAAATGTAAAACTCCTAGTATGTATAATTGTTGGTAAAAAATCATGCCATTGGCACTCGACTCAATGTCTATTTTTGTTGCAATCATTTGCTTGTCTTTTGTAGCACTAAAAACCGCCACCCAGCCAGCATCCTTCTATACAAAGCAAGCAGGAGGCTCTTGAAGGAGCCCTTTCAGTGATGTTGAGGACACTGAGGAAGAGTAGTCCTAAATCAGGTGAAAACCTGTTTTTGTCAAGTTTCAACTTCCCAACACACAATGGTTGTCGAGTTTTAGCTTCCCAGCACACAATTAATGGCTGTCTGTGTTTTTGTAGGCTGCAAGAGGAGCCGAATGGGACAATTCCATATGAAAAGGCACGATGGCCTATCCAAAGGAGCGATGGCCTATCCAAAGGAGCCATGGCCTATCCAAAGGAGCCATGGCCTATCCAAAGGAGCCATGGCCATATGCAAAGGAGCAATGGCCATATGCAAAGGAGCAATGGCCATATGCAAAGGAGCAATGGCCATATGCAAAGGAGCAAAGGAGCAATGGCCATATGCAAAGGAGCAAAGGAGCAATGGCCATATGCAAAGGAGCAAAGGAGCAATGGCCATATGCAAAGGAGCAATGGCCATATGCAAAGGAGCAAAGGAGCAATGGCCATATGCAAAGGAGCAATGGCCATATGCAAAGGAGCAAAGGAGCAATGGCCATATGCAAAGGAGCAAAGGAGCAATGGCCATATGCAAAGGAGCAAAGGAGCAATGGCCATATCAAGTCAAGAATCAAGCATCGCGCTGCAAAAGTCGACGTGTGCGGATCATGTGCCCAGGAGGGGGCAGTGTGGTTGCCTTTGGTTATGGGTGCACGACGGAAAGGTTGCAGGTGTGGACAGTGTTTAGGGCTCTGATGGTTGGTCTTGCTTTCGAGGTGCGCTGTGGTTGTGGCTGGTCTGGATCCAGCGTTGTCTTGTGCTTGGTTGCCATTGACGGCCCACTTGGGGGAGGACGTGGTTCCGTGGATGGACACAAAACTGAACTTTGACGTGGAGCTGAATGTCCAATTTTGCCATACGACTTGTACCATTGTGTATCTTTTTCTAACCTGCCACTGTCGTAGTTGCTGCGTTCTTTGTTCTTTCCCCTCGGTGTAGGGTGGCGTCGGAGCGAGCCGATCCCGAATGTCCAATTGTGCAATTTGACTTGTGACATTTTCTTTTTCTAACCTACCACTGTTGCACTTCCTCTAACCCTAACCTACCACTGTGGTACTTGTGTTCTTTGTTCTCCCCTAGGTGTTGGAGCGAGACAGTCACATTGTGTCTTTTTCTAACCTAGCACCGTTGTGCTTGATCGAAGCCTAACGTACCACTGTGCGTCCTTTGTTCTCTAGGTGTAGGGGGCGGTGTTGGGGCGAGCCGGTCCACGGTGAAGACTTAATGATGTGAGCAGCGCCCAACTCATTGCATGTTCTACCTTTTGCAGGCCGGACGCAAAAGGGGGGTGCATGGCCCGATTCGACCCGGTGGCCGTCACCAAGAGTACCTAACCGCTGTGATCAAGTAAGCAAGTGACCTACAACTTGGGGTGCTCTTTGCGTTTCTAACATTTGTTTCTGTTTGTGCAGATGGCGACCGGGACGCGACACGATCTGCTCAGAGGTGGACGGACCGCTGTGGCATCGCTCTGAAGTAGCAGAGTTCTGAGGGAGACCCGCTTCCCTGGAGGCGTCGACCTGCGCAGCTTCAGCATGTGAAATGGATTTTTTTCTTTTCTTTTTAGTTCACACCGGCGGTGTCCAAATGTCTGTTTGAGGGCTGCGTACTGAATCAAATTGAGAATTCTTTGACACAAATTCATTCAATCAATCACAAAATGTTGCCATTCATATTTTGTGCTACAAAGTAGTGTTGCGTTCATTCGTGTGGTGTGTTGATCAAGTTGGCCCGAGGCTACCATTTGGACACCAATGGTGACGTGTGTGTAGGGCTGCACCTGGATTGGAAAACCGTCATATGGTGGTATAGGTCGTTGACATGCACTTTAGGAAAACAAAGATTTTTTTCTATTCATGTGGCAAATGAAACATGTTTTCTGGCCTCCTAACTATTTGTAATGAGTTTAGAAGATAACAAGTCATTGATGCAAGTTAAAGTTAACTGGTCTAAGTGATGTCATTGCGATCAAATAGTTCCTCTCCATCCTAGAATTTTGCACAACTTTGCTCAATGCTGTGGTCTGGCCCAATACTGCCATATCGTTGGTATTCCAAAATGTTGTGCAGCCCTCATTGAGTGCCAAACGCGCAGCGACGGCAAGCGACTGCAAGCGCAAGCGACCGCGCAGCGACTGCAAGCGCAAGCGACCGCGCAGCGACGGCAAGCGCAAGCGACCGCGCACGCGACGGCAAGCGCAAGCGACCGCGCAAGCGACGGCAAGCGCAAGCGACGGCAAGCGCAAGCGACCGCGCAAGCGACGGCAAGCGCAAGCGACCGCGCAAGCGACGGCAAGCGCAAGCGACGGCAAGCGCAAGCGACGGCAAGCGCAAGCGACGGCAAGCGCAAGCGACGGCAAGCGCAAGCGACGGCGCAGCGAGACTTTTGTGCTTGTCTTGCAAGGTGGAAGAGACGATGTATGAAACAAAGAGCCGATGGACGGAGGCCACCAGACCCGCAATTGGTGAGCGGGGTGCAAAGGAAGGAATCACCCAAAGAAAGCAGTCGCCAAGTGTTGACGAGGAGCCTGATGCATGACTGGCCAAGGCTGGCCAGAGGTGGTGACATGGCAATCCAACAAGTGCAACGCACTTGTTAGTTTTAATTTGATTTCCTTATTTGTCTGCCGTTCAGGGTTGCCGGGGCGGCGGATGGGACGAGCGCGAGCCTGCACCCGGAGGGACTGGGCTGCACCCACAAGACCAGGGAGTGGGCAGGTCATGAGTACGTTGACAAATGTGAGCCGCATGCAACTGAGAGCCGTTTGTCTTTTTGCACTTGTGCGAGGCGGAAGACGAGTCCAACACCGGCCGGAGCAGACCCGGACCTTGGCCCGTGACGAGCGTCCCGCACGAGACTGATGGGTGCAGATGCAGCCAGCGTTTTGGGGGGAGTATGACTTTGTTTTTTCTTTTGTGCTTTCCCTACCCCTGTCGGTTTGAATAGGGTAACTAGTAGCACGCACGGGCATTTGGGTTGCTGTGACCCTCTAGATACGAATCGGCAAAGTAGACACCCCATGCCCTCCTCCCTCCCCCTCTTCCTCCCTCTCTCGCTCTCTTTCTCCAACGCGCCCGGCAGTACCTGCATGGCCTGGTGCACTCGGGGTGGAACGTGGCTATACCTTGCCCTTTGTGGAATACCAGGGTATAATGTCTGCCAGACCGGGTCCCAGTGTCGTCGACGGTGTCGAGGACAAGGAGATTCTCCGTGACGCTCTCCGTGACGTCACGTTTTCCTCTTTTCCCACTCGGGGCCAAGCCAGCTCTACTCAGGGGGAACTGGCCGGTTGCGTTTAAGTGCGCACCAAAGCCTCTTCTCATCTCCTCTCGCTCTCTCCCTCCCTCCCTCCCTCCCTCTCTCCCTTTTTGTAAGGGGTTAAACATTTCATAACTCGGATCGCTCCAATGCGGGAGGGCCGTATGAGGCATGCGCCAGCCCGTGCGTGCCGCTAGTTACCTGATTCAAACTTACCTTAGTCAAGGTTGGGGGGGTGGGGGTGCTAGTGAAATTTTTCCCCTTGCAAAAACCACCACAATGTCTGCCTTTCAGGATTGCTGGGGCACTGGATCTGATGGGTGCCTGCACAGAGAGGGACTGGACAGGACCGCGAGACCAGAGGGTAATAATAAAAAACTTTATTTGTAGAGCACCTTTCACACAAGAAATGCAGCTCAAAGCACTTTACAACAAAGAAAGAAATTATAAGCATTGAATTCTTCATATAGGAACAGACATAAAAAGAAAGAACAAAAACATTCATGTGTACATACGCTATTAATAAAGGAGCTTAAAATAGGAACACGCTTTAATAGACAGGTAATGAGTACGTCCACAGAAGTGAACCGCGTGCAACAGAGTGCCGTTTTTCTTTTTGCAGTGGCACGAGGCGGAGGATGAGTCCAAACGTCGAATACCGGCCGGGGGGGGAGCCAACCTTCGCCCGTGATGAGCGGCCGACACGAGACGGACGGGTGCGGATGCGGCGAGGGCAAAGCGCCCAGCCAGCATTTAAGGAGAGTATGACTTTGTTTTTTTCTTTTGTCCTTTCTTTCCTAAATCCCTCCCTCCCTCCACTTTTTCACTGGGTGTGCACACTGGCTATCTGCATGATGCCTCTTTCTTTCTCTCTCAGCGCTGCGTCATTTTGCAATATTGTTGTTTTACTGTTGTTTTTTTTAATCATGAAATGAACTGTTTGTACTGTAATTGTGTGTGTGTACCACTGAACTGCAATTAAACTGTGAACTGAATTCAAGTGGTCCATTTTAAACATTGGCATTGGCAGTCTATCGTGCATACGAACTGGAATCATTTGAGACATTCTCAATGACAAGACAATTGTAAAGTTAGGCTGAAACAAAATTGACTTGTTAAATATGCAGTGTCAGGCTTTTTATTTTTTTAACTACAAAAAGAAAAGCTGCATGCATTCTAAATTGTTGACAAAAGCCAAGTAGCCAGACACCTATAGATGCCAACGACAAGTGTACAAAAGCTCTCTGTTGTGATCAGTAAGTCATCTTTGGCAACCCTGCTTTAAAATGGCCACCGAACTCAGAATCTTGCAGAATGTTGGTACATTTTTCTGTACGAGTAAAAGCTGTTTTAATGTGGTCAGAGCCATTTTTGGTTTGTTTTGAATAGTCATGCATCATGTGGGCATTCTTGTGAATAAAATAAACAGTCGTGTGTTTGCTTCCTGTTGGTGGTCTTGTAAATAAAGTCAACTTTGGTGTCATCATTCGCGATGTGCCTCAATCGATGGTGCATCTCTTGAATGTGAAACTTCTTGCATGTTTTGTTGCAGGGCTTGGCGTCCCCATTGGCTGTCTGACTACAAAAAAGGCTGTTGCTGTCCAGTCCAGGTTGCTGCTATAGTCAATTGAATTTGTAAACGCAGCGTGTAACTTCCAGGACCTTAGCTTTCAATTCAAAGCAGTTGCGTAACTACACGGCCAGCCTCGGTACATGTACTGGGTGGTACCACCCAGTTCAGAGTGAAGCAAAGGCCAGAGTGTTCTTATTCATACCGGCATCCTTATGAAATTGACCATATCAGAAAGGCTAGATGAATTCCAAGTGCTGCCACCGAGTAGCAGCGTATTTGCCTCAACCTGTCTGATGCTGGGTCAATGCGATGCACCTTGCGTTGTTTTGCCCAAAACAACCTAAGAAATGAAGTACTGCTGTTATCTCGCCAGTGTGCATGTGTGTTAAAAGTACAAAACAAACTCATTTGCATGATAGACGTCTAAACCGCATGCTAGATATTTGCCTCAACCCGTCTGATGCTCTATTTAACTGTATGGGATCATTTTTAACAATTTTAATCATTTAAATTTTTAAGTACATTACAAATGATAGGCGCCCCAATTAGACAGCTGGGTCAATGTGACCCGTCTTTTGCGGTTTGTTCTGCCCAAAGCAACCTAACAAATACACATAAGTACTGCCGCTATCTCGCCAATGTGCGTGTCTCTAAAATGTACAAAGCAAGCAAATTCATTTGCATAATAAACTTCCAAACCACATGCTAAAAAATATGCATGTGATGCAGAAAGTCTTCTGTAGCTTGCTAAGATTTGCCAATTTGAGCAATGCCGTATCTGAACCCGAGGCTGGGGGTTGCCCGTCCATGTGCCTAATCGCTCGGCCATTGGTACATCAGCAATGCTCCTTTCTATGTCTCCTCATGTCCTCAGCACTGCAAACCTTTCTGACGGTACACCATATGAAGTAAATAACGGAATGTTGTTTTTTTACACCTCTAATGTGTATCAAGCATACCAGATGGTGTTTTAGAACAGCCTAGAATAGTAAATAGTAAAAAAAAAAATAAAGTAAAAAAAAATTAAAAAAAACTTGTAAAGTCCTAAAAAGTTATCTATTTATAGACATCGCTATGTAGCGAATGTCGCAGCTCAGCGTATGCAGTAGGGGGCGCAGGCGGCAGGGACCGCGGGCGGCATGGGGGGCGCAAGCGGCGCAGGCAGTATGGGGCGCAAGCAGCAAGGGTGGGGAATCGAACCCTGGGTCTCAGGTGTTCAAGCGCAGCGACGGAGCCACTCGCCAAGCGTGGCGAGCTCGGCAGTGACCCCGCTTTCACTTCGAGTCATTCTTGCACGTTCAGTATTGCGCTCCGCGCGCGCTGGGTAAGTACAAAAGAGAACTGGCGGCCGCCAGCTGTCACGTCACACTGGCCGACCGGTTCGTGACACGGCCTCATGCCCCGTACATCCCTGGTTCGATCCCAGTGGTGGGAACTTTCTCCGGCCCACTTTTGTAAGTGTGTGAATACATGCATAGAGGTTGCATGTCGACGCATTTATTTATGTATAAACGCCCAGTGTGGCCCCGCCCGCAAGTGGGCGGGGCGATGCAGCGGGCCCCGCCCCCATCGAAATGGCCCCGCCCCTGGCTCCGCCCCCTGCCCTACAAAAAACAGTAGGGCAGGGGGCGGGGCTACTGTATATACAGTATATATATATATACTGTATATAAAGACAGTAGGGTAGGGGGCGGGGCGAAGCCCCGCCCCCTACCCTACTGTCTTTCAATACACTATTAAAGACAGTAGGGTAGGGGGCGGGGCGAAGCCCCGCCCCCTACCCTACTGTCTTTATATACAGTATATATATACTGTATATACAGTACATATATATATACTGTATATACAGTATATATATATATGTATATATATACAGTATATATATATATATATATATACTGTATATACAGTATATATATACTGCATATACAGTATATATGTATATATATATATACAGTATATATATACTGTATATATATACTGTATATATATATACTGTATACAGTATATATATATATATATACAGTATATATATACTGTATATATATATATATACTGTATATACAGTATATATATACTGTATATACAGTATATATATATACAGTATATATATATACTGTATATACAGTATATATATATACAGTGTATATATATATACTGTATATACAGTATATATATATACAGTGTATATATATATATATATACTGTATATATATATATATATATATATATATATATATATATATATATATATATATATATATATATATATATATATATACTGTATATATATATATATACTGTATATATATATATACTGTATATATATATATATATATATATATATATATATATATATATATATATATATACAGTATATATATATATACTGTATATATATATATATATACTATATATATATATATATATACAGTATATACAGTATATATATATATATACTGTATATATGTATATATACTGTATATACAGTATATATATACTGTATACAGTATATATATACACAGTATATATATACTATATATATATATATATATATATATATACATATATACTGTATATGCAGTATATATATACACAGTATATATATATACTGTATACAGTATATATATACACAGTATATATATACTATATATATATATATATATATATATACATATATACTGTATATGCAGTATATATATACTGTATATACAGTATATATATATATACTGTATATATATACATATATATATATACTGTATATACAGTATATATATATATACTGTATATACAGTATATATATATATATACTGTATATACAGTATATATATATATATATACTGTATATAAAGACAGTAGGGTAGGGGGCGGGGCTTCGCCCCGCCCCCTACCCTACTGTCTTTAATAGTGTATTGAAAGACAGTAGGGTAGGGGGCGGGGCTTCGCCCCGCCCCCTACCCTACTGTCTTTATATACAGTATATATATATATACTGTATATACAGTAGCCCCGCCCCCTGCCCTACTGTTTTTTGTAGGGCAGGGGGCGGAGCGAGGGGCGGGGCCATTTCGATGGGGGCGGGGCCCGCTGCATCGCCCCGCCCACTTGCGGGCGGGGCCACACTGGGCGTTTATACATAAATAAATGCGTCGACATGCAACCTCTATGCATGTATTCACACACTTACAAAAGTGGGCCGGAGAAAGTTCCCACCACTGGGATCGAACCAGGGATGTACGGGGCATGAGGCCGTGTCACGAACCGGTCGGCCAGTGTGACGTGACAGCTGGCGGCCGCCAGTTCTCTTTTGTACTTACCCAGCGCGCGCGGAGCGCAATACTGAACGTGCAAGAATGACTCGAAGTGAAAGCGGGGTCACTGCCGAGCTCGCCACGCTTGGCGAGTGGCTCCGTCGCTGCGCTTGAACACCTGAGACCCAGGGTTCGATTCCCCACCCTTGCTGCTTGCGCCCCATACTGCCTGCGCCGCTTGCGCCCCCCATGCCGCCCGCGGTCCCTGCCGCCTGCGCCCCCTACTGCATACGCTGAGCTGCGACATTCGCTACATAGCGATGTCTATAAATAGATAACTTTTTAGGACTTTACAAGTTTTTTTTAATTTTTTTTTACTTTATTTTTTTTTTTACTATTTACTATTCTAGGCTGTTCTAAAACACCATCTGGTATGCTTGATACACATTAGAGGTGTAAAAAAACAACATTCCGTTATTTACTTCATATGGTGTACCGTCAGAAAGGTTTGCAGTGCTGAGGACATGAGGAGACATAGAAAGGAGCATTGCTGATGTACCAATGGCCGAGCGATTAGGCACATGGACGGGCAACCCCCAGCCTCGGGTTCAGATACGGCATTGCTCAAATTGGCAAATCTTAGCAAGCTACAGAAGACTTTCTGCATCACATGCATATTTTTTAGCATGTGGTTTGGAAGTTTATTATGCAAATGAATTTGCTTGCTTTGTACATTTTAGAGACACGCACATTGGCGAGATAGCGGCAGTACTTATGTGTATTTGTTAGGTTGCTTTGGGCAGAACAAACCGCAAAAGACGGGTCACATTGACCCAGCTGTCTAATTGGGGCGCCTATCATTTGTAATGTACTTAAAAATTTAAATGATTAAAATTGTTAAAAATGATCCCATACAGTTAAATAGAGCATCAGACGGGTTGAGGCAAATATCTAGCATGCGGTTTAGACGTCTATCATGCAAATGAGTTTGTTTTGTACTTTTAACACACATGCACACTGGCGAGATAACAGCAGTACTTCATTTCTTAGGTTGTTTTGGGCAAAACAACGCAAGGTGCATCGCATTGACCCAGCATCAGACAGGTTGAGGCAAATACGCTGCTACTCGGTGGCAGCACTTGGAATTCATCTAGCCTTTCTGATATGGTCAATTTCATAAGGATGCCGGTATGAATAAGAACACTCTGGCCTTTGCTTCACTCTGAACTGGGTGGTACCACCCAGTACATGTACCGAGGCTGGCCGTGTAGTTACGCAACTGCTTTGAATTGAAAGCTAAGGTCCTGGAAGTTACACGCTGCGTTTACAAATTCAATTGACTATAGCAGCAACCTGGACTGGACAGCAACAGCCTTTTTTGTAGTCAGACAGCCAATGGGGACGCCAAGCCCTGCAACAAAACATGCAAGAAGTTTCACATTCAAGAGATGCACCATCGATTGAGGCACATCGCGAATGATGACACCAAAGTTGACTTTATTTACAAGACCACCAACAGGAAGCAAACACACGACTGTTTATTTTATTCACAAGAATGCCCACATGATGCATGACTATTCAAAACAAACCAAAAATGGCTCTGACCACATTAAAACAGCTTTTACTCGTACAGAAAAATGTACCAACATTCTGCAAGATTCTGAGTTCGGTGGCCATTTTAAAGCAGGGTTGCCAAAGATGACTTACTGATCACAACAGAGAGCTTTTGTACACTTGTCGTTGGCATCTATAGGTGTCTGGCTACTTGGCTTTTGTCAACAATTTAGAATGCATGCAGCTTTTCTTTTTGTAGTTAAAAAAATAAAAAGCCTGACACTGCATATTTAACAAGTCAATTTTGTTTCAGCCTAACTTTACAATTGTCTTGTCATTGAGAATGTCTCAAATGATTCCAGTTCGTATGCACGATAGACTGCCAATGCCAATGTTTAAAATGGACCACTTGAATTCAGTTCACAGTTTAATTGCAGTTCAGTGGTACACACACACAATTACAGTACAAACAGTTCATTTCATGATTAAAAAAAACAACAGTAAAACAACAATATTGCAAAATGACGCAGCGCTGAGAGAGAAAGAAAGAGGCATCATGCAGATAGCCAGTGTGCACACCCAGTGAAAAAGTGGAGGGAGGGAGGGATTTAGGAAAGAAAGGACAAAAGAAAAAAACAAAGTCATACTCTCCTTAAATGCTGGCTGGGCGCTTTGCCCTCGCCGCATCCGCACCCGTCCGTCTCGTGTCGGCCGCTCATCACGGGCGAAGGTTGGCTCCCCCCCCGGCCGGTATTCGACGTTT
This sequence comes from Syngnathus floridae, assembly GCF_059516105.1. Lineage (NCBI taxonomy): Eukaryota > Metazoa > Chordata > Actinopteri > Syngnathiformes > Syngnathidae > Syngnathus > Syngnathus floridae. Next base: position 10,391,976 of record NC_142426.1, read on the forward strand.
GGACTCATCCTCCGCCTCGTGCCACTGCAAAAAGAAAAACGGCACTCTGTTGCACGCGGTTCACTTCTGTGGACGTACTCATTACCTGTCTATTAAAGCGTGTTCCTATTTTAAGCTCCTTTATTAATAGCGTATGTACACATGAATGTTTTTGTTCTTTCTTTTTATGTCTGTTCCTATATGAAGAATTCAATGCTTATAATTTCTTTCTTTGTTGTAAAGTGCTTTGAGCTGCATTTCTTGTGTGAAAGGTGCTCTACAAATAAAGTTTTTTATTATTACCCTCTGGTCTCGCGGTCCTGTCCAGTCCCTCTCTGTGCAGGCACCCATCAGATCCAGTGCCCCAGCAATCCTGAAAGGCAGACATTGTGGTGGTTTTTGCAAGGGGAAAAATTTCACTAGCACCCCCACCCCCCCAACCTTGACTAAGGTAAGTTTGAATCAGGTAACTAGCGGCACGCACGGGCTGGCGCATGCCTCATACGGCCCTCCCGCATTGGAGCGATCCGAGTTATGAAATGTTTAACCCCTTACAAAAAGGGAGAGAGGGAGGGAGGGAGGGAGGGAGAGAGCGAGAGGAGATGAGAAGAGGCTTTGGTGCGCACTTAAACGCAACCGGCCAGTTCCCCCTGAGTAGAGCTGGCTTGGCCCCGAGTGGGAAAAGAGGAAAACGTGACGTCACGGAGAGCGTCACGGAGAATCTCCTTGTCCTCGACACCGTCGACGACACTGGGACCCGGTCTGGCAGACATTATACCCTGGTATTCCACAAAGGGCAAGGTATAGCCACGTTCCACCCCGAGTGCACCAGGCCATGCAGGTACTGCCGGGCGCGTTGGAGAAAGAGAGCGAGAGAGGGAGGAAGAGGGGGAGGGAGGAGGGCATGGGGTGTCTACTTTGCCGATTCGTATCTAGAGGGTCACAGCAACCCAAATGCCCGTGCGTGCTACTAGTTACCCTATTCAAACCGACAGGGGTAGGGAAAGCACAAAAGAAAAAACAAAGTCATACTCCCCCCAAAACGCTGGCTGCATCTGCACCCATCAGTCTCGTGCGGGACGCTCGTCACGGGCCAAGGTCCGGGTCTGCTCCGGCCGGTGTTGGACTCGTCTTCCGCCTCGCACAAGTGCAAAAAGACAAACGGCTCTCAGTTGCATGCGGCTCACATTTGTCAACGTACTCATGACCTGCCCACTCCCTGGTCTTGTGGGTGCAGCCCAGTCCCTCCGGGTGCAGGCTCGCGCTCGTCCCATCCGCCGCCCCGGCAACCCTGAACGGCAGACAAATAAGGAAATCAAATTAAAACTAACAAGTGCGTTGCACTTGTTGGATTGCCATGTCACCACCTCTGGCCAGCCTTGGCCAGTCATGCATCAGGCTCCTCGTCAACACTTGGCGACTGCTTTCTTTGGGTGATTCCTTCCTTTGCACCCCGCTCACCAATTGCGGGTCTGGTGGCCTCCGTCCATCGGCTCTTTGTTTCATACATCGTCTCTTCCACCTTGCAAGACAAGCACAAAAGTCTCGCTGCGCCGTCGCTTGCGCTTGCCGTCGCTTGCGCTTGCCGTCGCTTGCGCTTGCCGTCGCTTGCGCTTGCCGTCGCTTGCGCTTGCCGTCGCTTGCGCGGTCGCTTGCGCTTGCCGTCGCTTGCGCGGTCGCTTGCGCTTGCCGTCGCTTGCGCTTGCCGTCGCTTGCGCGGTCGCTTGCGCTTGCCGTCGCGTGCGCGGTCGCTTGCGCTTGCCGTCGCTGCGCGGTCGCTTGCGCTTGCAGTCGCTGCGCGGTCGCTTGCGCTTGCAGTCGCTTGCCGTCGCTGCGCGTTTGGCACTCAATGAGGGCTGCACAACATTTTGGAATACCAACGATATGGCAGTATTGGGCCAGACCACAGCATTGAGCAAAGTTGTGCAAAATTCTAGGATGGAGAGGAACTATTTGATCGCAATGACATCACTTAGACCAGTTAACTTTAACTTGCATCAATGACTTGTTATCTTCTAAACTCATTACAAATAGTTAGGAGGCCAGAAAACATGTTTCATTTGCCACATGAATAGAAAAAAATCTTTGTTTTCCTAAAGTGCATGTCAACGACCTATACCACCATATGACGGTTTTCCAATCCAGGTGCAGCCCTACACACACGTCACCATTGGTGTCCAAATGGTAGCCTCGGGCCAACTTGATCAACACACCACACGAATGAACGCAACACTACTTTGTAGCACAAAATATGAATGGCAACATTTTGTGATTGATTGAATGAATTTGTGTCAAAGAATTCTCAATTTGATTCAGTACGCAGCCCTCAAACAGACATTTGGACACCGCCGGTGTGAACTAAAAAGAAAAGAAAAAAATCCATTTCACATGCTGAAGCTGCGCAGGTCGACGCCTCCAGGGAAGCGGGTCTCCCTCAGAACTCTGCTACTTCAGAGCGATGCCACAGCGGTCCGTCCACCTCTGAGCAGATCGTGTCGCGTCCCGGTCGCCATCTGCACAAACAGAAACAAATGTTAGAAACGCAAAGAGCACCCCAAGTTGTAGGTCACTTGCTTACTTGATCACAGCGGTTAGGTACTCTTGGTGACGGCCACCGGGTCGAATCGGGCCATGCACCCCCCTTTTGCGTCCGGCCTGCAAAAGGTAGAACATGCAATGAGTTGGGCGCTGCTCACATCATTAAGTCTTCACCGTGGACCGGCTCGCCCCAACACCGCCCCCTACACCTAGAGAACAAAGGACGCACAGTGGTACGTTAGGCTTCGATCAAGCACAACGGTGCTAGGTTAGAAAAAGACACAATGTGACTGTCTCGCTCCAACACCTAGGGGAGAACAAAGAACACAAGTACCACAGTGGTAGGTTAGGGTTAGAGGAAGTGCAACAGTGGTAGGTTAGAAAAAGAAAATGTCACAAGTCAAATTGCACAATTGGACATTCGGGATCGGCTCGCTCCGACGCCACCCTACACCGAGGGGAAAGAACAAAGAACGCAGCAACTACGACAGTGGCAGGTTAGAAAAAGATACACAATGGTACAAGTCGTATGGCAAAATTGGACATTCAGCTCCACGTCAAAGTTCAGTTTTGTGTCCATCCACGGAACCACGTCCTCCCCCAAGTGGGCCGTCAATGGCAACCAAGCACAAGACAACGCTGGATCCAGACCAGCCACAACCACAGCGCACCTCGAAAGCAAGACCAACCATCAGAGCCCTAAACACTGTCCACACCTGCAACCTTTCCGTCGTGCACCCATAACCAAAGGCAACCACACTGCCCCCTCCTGGGCACATGATCCGCACACGTCGACTTTTGCAGCGCGATGCTTGATTCTTGACTTGATATGGCCATTGCTCCTTTGCTCCTTTGCATATGGCCATTGCTCCTTTGCTCCTTTGCATATGGCCATTGCTCCTTTGCTCCTTTGCATATGGCCATTGCTCCTTTGCATATGGCCATTGCTCCTTTGCTCCTTTGCATATGGCCATTGCTCCTTTGCATATGGCCATTGCTCCTTTGCATATGGCCATTGCTCCTTTGCTCCTTTGCATATGGCCATTGCTCCTTTGCATATGGCCATTGCTCCTTTGCATATGGCCATTGCTCCTTTGCATATGGCCATGGCTCCTTTGGATAGGCCATGGCTCCTTTGGATAGGCCATGGCTCCTTTGGATAGGCCATCGCTTCTTTGGATAGGCCATCGTGCCTTTTCATATGGAATTGTCCCATTCGGCTCCTCTTGCAGCCTACAAAAACACAGACAGCCATTAATTGTGTGCTGGGAAGCTAAAACTCGACAACCATTGTGTGTTGGGAAGTTGAAACTTGACAAAAACAGGTTTTCACCTGATTTAGGACTACTCTTCCTCAGTGTCCTCAACATCACTGAAAGGGCTCCTTCAAGAGCCTCCTGCTTGCTTTGTATAGAAGGATGCTGGCTGGGCGGCAGTTTTTAGTGCTACAAAAGACAAGCAAATGATTGCAACAAAAATAGACATTGAGTCGAGTGCCAATGGCATGATTTTTTACCAACAATTATACATACTAGGAGTTTTACATTTGAAAAAAAATATTATATTGTAGTAAGTTACGATAATTGATCAAAATTATAGTTCATCTTTGAATTTGATACATTCTAAGTGGAGTTTTACATTTGAAAAAAATATATAATCATCACATTGTAGTAAATTATGATAATTATTCAGGATTATAATTCATATTTTAATATCATCATTCATCAACTCCCCTCACATTGGACAGATGATCCAGGTTGGCGGTGTCCAAGACGGGAGAAAATAAACCGGGCAAATGTTTGTTCCGTAACGGAACGAGAGCGGGCGGGCGCCATCTTTGAATGGATTTGGTCCGATTTGGACATGACGTAACATATACGTTGCATTCACCAGTTTGCATGACACGGAAATGGCACACGCATCGTATAAAATAATTTAAAATATGGTTAAGTTGACTAGAGTCAAACTAACATTTCCTATAGTCAGACAAACACGCGCTTATCGGCGGCGTCATTTACGAACCGTCTACAGACAGACGAATGAAAAAAATGCTGGCCAGCATGAAAAAACAACAACCGCGAAAGACATTTAAAATACCACCAAAACGCGCAACGACGCGACGCGACGCAAAGTGGAGTGTGGCGTGCCGTGTCGTGCCGTGCCGAAACCTCAAGCACTCCCTAGACAGCGAAAATCCTGCAAGAAATAATAAATGGCATCGTAAGAAACTGCAAACATTTGCTCACGGGTTAAATGGCCTGCGGCCTACAATTTACCTCCAGGCCCACCGTCGCGGTGGACGTGACGTTGCCGAGTCACGAGAGTACGACAATCCTGCGACAAACAAAATCAATTGAAAAAAAAGGCTTGTGAGAAAAAGCAACAAAGCGTGCCGTCGTGAGAAACGGCAGGAGACGACAAACATTTGCTAGCATGCTCGCTTACCTGAGAAACCGTCCTCCTCCTCCGCCGCCGCCGCCGCCGGCCCGCGCCCGGTGGCACCTGCATATGATAACTCTCCTTGAACGAGCACACCTGTCTTCAATTGACCTAAAGCCCTGACGTCACATCCGTCGATTCAAATCTTCTTCTCCTGATCGTCCAACGGCGCTCGACACACTAACGCCACCAGGTGGTCGCCTGTCATGGTGACTACTGTGGAAAGGCTTGCTTCGGACTATCCGTTGAAACTTTCAACACCGAACATGTTTGGATGGAGGATACCCTATCAATATGACCAAATCTCCTTTGGTTCCCGAGCAGGCTCTGGTCGAGTGGTTAACGCCATTGCCTTCAATCAAATGAAAATATTTGTATCGAGTATATTTGTATTGTATATTTGTAAACGTGCTTTTGTTGTGCAATTAACCCTTTATTTATTTATTCTCTTTTTTTTTTAACCTCGTGTAGTGTACCTACACATATTGTCATATAAAATGTCTGATTTTTATGTTTTAATTGGCGAATATAAAAACAAGGATTAAGACGCCAGACACGTTTTAACATAAATGTTTATTAAAAATAATAATATCAAAAGCAAATTTCAAACCAACAATCTAATGTGAAATTGCAGTAGATATATTGGATAACAATATTTAGGCGTATATAGGTATACACGTTATTTAAAAACGACTACAAGTGTTATACTACGACACAAGTGTTTACCAGCTCAGTGGCCAGAGAGGAGAGTGTCCGCCCTGAGACTGGGAGGTTGTGGGTTCAAACCCCTGCCGAGTCATACCAGTGACTATAACAATGGTACCCATTTCTTCCCTGCTTGGCACTCAGTGGAAGGGGTTGAAATGGGGCCCCCCCCTGCTGCTCACTTATACTCCGGTGCGACTTCCAGTCCGAAAATTACGGTAAGTTCAAAAATATCAGAGCAAGCCTAACCCTAAGCACAGCAAAAGCGAGAGCAAGCCTAACACAAACCCTAACCCTAAGTACAGCAAGAGCTCTGGTCGAGTGGTTAACGCCATTGCCTTCAATCCAATGAAAATATTTGTATCGAGAGTTCATCCTAAAATGAATTGTTCTTGCAAAAATTCTGCCTGCCGCCGTTGCAGTGCTCCCGTGGACTCATTTTCAAGTCAGTTGCTAAGAAACACCACAGTGTTGCACAGAGACAATTCTTACTCTCCATACATATACAGGAATAGAACTTTACGTCTTTTGTTGTAATATAACTGATTTTAATATGGAAGCTGGTGTAACACTTAACAGATTTTTGTTGGTGGTGTGCCTCGAGATTTTTTCCAATGAAAAGGTGTGCCGTGAATGAGGTTGGGAAACACTGGTATAAGGTAATATGCATTGTGGGAGTTAAAAGTGCTGAGGAATAAAAGGACATGCTAAAAAGAATCAGGCAAAGTTTTTTTTCCATCAAACAAGAAGAAATGTCATGCCATTACATTGCAATGCAAAGAAATGGGATACAATCAAATGTCAGTGTATGAGTAAGCCATAGTTAATGAAAGCAACATTCTTAACCAGACATGAAAAGTAAAAGGGTTTTAAATGGAATTTACCTTTAAAAGTACAGTCCATTGGAATGCAGCTGTTCTCAATGGCTAAACTAATTTAACAAATTTAATTCACTAACCTTGAGTTTTACTACATTTTTCCTGTTATCATATTAAATTAAAGTGTTAATTAAGTGATAGGATTCGAGTGATCCCCGGACCTGGTTTTGGCAGCAAAAAAAAAAAGAAAAAAAAATCAGTGCAGTTTATTCATTTAAGAGACACTTGAAGTTGTGCAGGCACAAAGTAAATAAAAAGCATCACTTTTCTTTTATACATGCGTGCTAAGATTTCATTCTTACATATAAAATAAAACAGGATTATGACAAATGATCATAGCTAGTGATGTGCAGTAATATTAGTTGGCACAAAGCTGCAGCTTTCTGTACATGATTTCTGTCTCCGCTGCCATCTTTCCGTAATTGTTATTGCAAGAAGGCAAATAAATAAAATAGAACTTAAATATGAATAAATTAAGCTACACTTCTCATCATTCACATGTCCGTTTATACCATTCTGTGTCCCACAGTTGTCTTTTGATCATTAAAATAAACTGCCCACCATTCTCACACATGCTCTACCATCTGAATGTGCTGATGTCCCTTTGTCCATAAAGTGTTCATACAAACACCTTCAAACAAGCCGTCCGAGTTCCACTATTTCTCGCTATGCTTAAAACTACCATACAGTACATCCTACGGTCTTGAGTCTATTTTCTTGTGGTTGCTGAGTGGGTGGGTGGGTGGGGGGCTCAGATGAACCATTCCTTCTTGCTCTCGTCGATAGTTTCGGTGAAGGCGGGGTCGTTGACGATGATAGCCGCGTCGGCGCAGTCCGCTGACTCGGCACCCTTAGCCTCGTTGGTATGGTAGGAGCCTTTGTGTTGGAACATGTGGCGGATGACAAACACCATGATGCACAAAACGGCAAAGATGACCATGGCGATGATGCCTGGGAGCACAACAAATGGGAGAGAAAAGGTCATAACCCCCATGATGCAACTTGCCAAAATACACAGCTCTTCATAGTTTTGCTGTTCAGTGCGTCTATCTGCGACACAATGCAAATTTTGTGTTGCAAACTGCATTGTGAACCAGTTTTTTTTTTTTTAGCCTTTTAATATTTACCCCCAATGACTGCAGAGTTGCGATTGACACCATTACTGCTTGACGATTCCTCACTGAAAGGGAAAACTGCTCCGCCTGTGAGCAAAGTCAACACAGAAATGTTGAACCTGGCATTCTCCTCGTGTTTCATGCACAGGTATTTTACCCTACCGGTTTCGACGTGCCAGGGGTCATTTGCCGCCAAGGGGGAGATGGTCAGTGGGGAGGCTCCACAATTGGACGGAACCAGAATCCCGTGGGTACTGACGGGTGCCGCCTGGCCAGAGCGCAGGGCGGCTTTGAGTGGCGCCACACTGTTCAGTTGAACCCTTGACAGGCAGCCCACAAAGCCTGGCGTGTTGTAGCGCTCAATCAAGATGGGGTCAATTTGTCCTGTTTCTGCAAGCACAACACAAATGAGCCCCGTCAAAAAAAAAAAAAAAAAATTCGTAAGCAAACACCTTAAGATTGTCCTAAGCACTTACCAAAAACCTTTCCAAGAAACAAACTTTTGATCAAGTTGAATTCTGTATCCGAGGCCTCGGGTAATATGTGAGTGGACACTGGATAATGGTCAACCTGGAAAACATGCAAAGTAAACGGAGCAATGAAATGTGTGTTTGGCCAACAAAAAAAAAAAATATGGCAGCTATGTCGGTGTAGCTAAAAGCTCACCTGTAATCGTATCTCCCGAAAGTGTCTGCTTATGTTGACAGTGTGAGGCTGCCCGTTGGCCATGTTACGATGGTCAATATCGATAGTGAAAGGTTCGTTCAGCCCTCCTAATCTGTAGCGGATCTGGAGCGTTCCTGGAAAAACATGGATAAACCACTCATTGGTACAAAAGGATTGCAAAATTGCAACAGCATTTTAACAACAGCCCATGTTTGCGCATGCAGAGGATGGAACTCAGAAGCTCACCATTAACCCTGAGCACCACAGCCAGGTAGTCCTGTGTCCTGGAACTGACGTAGACCAGGATGCTTGGAGCACTGGAAGTGCTAAAGCTGAAACTAAGCTGCTCCTGAGTCAGGTTGGCCTCAACAGGAACAGCGACGTCCGAAAAGCTTTTTCCCTCCTGGACCACAAAGTAGGCTGCTTCTGGCTGGAAGTCGTAGCGCACCAGGGTTCCGGTTTCAAAGTAGGCGCCCACGTCTACCGCAGATCCAGGAAAGTTCAAGAAAGAGAAGGGGTTACTTCTTGATGTGATGTCACCTGCAGGACTCCAGTTAGTGTGTGGGCCCTACCCTCAGTACAGAAAGGTCCATCAAATGCCGTGAGCGAGCAGTCACAAGAGTATCTGTTGTACTGCTCCACGCACTTCCCTCCATTCTTGCAGTGCATCCCATAGCTGCTGCAGTGACCCTGGCAACCTGGATTCACCCCTGAAGTCACCTTAGCCTTTTCCTCCAAGTCATAGGTCAATCCGTTTATCGTCAGAGCTCGCATGCAGCCCAGGAATCCCCTCTGACCTCCTGAGGCACCTGGGAAGAGACCAAAAAAAATGAGATTTGACATGAACTTTTTCACACCTCAGCTCTTTCTTACCAAGGTAAAGGTCGCTGTAGAACTCCAGTTTTGTGTGCCCCTGCGGAGCTGTGAGTCTGATCTCTCGGTGCTGTCCATCAAGCTGCAGCACCGCCTCCTTGATGTTCTTCTCGGCCTCCACGCGATGCCACTGGCCGTCATTTAAAGGCACCGCAGAGTGCACAAGAATCTCCATTCGCTCACTGCCCACATCGAAGGAGAAAGACACCCAGGAGCCTCCTGAAACACCAGGAGGACATTATTCGTTCAGGTTACGCAATCTTCAACTTCAGACATTGGAGAGACAAGAAATTGGTTCTGCTGTTGAGTCTTTTCCAGTTGATCTGAACATATGACGATACTGTACCTCTTAGTTCAATGTGAAGGAAGTCCGATGTTCCAGAGTTGTCAAGGAAGACCCCATGGCTGGAGGAAGTCTTAAAGTAAAAGGAGATGTCAGTGCTGGTTTCTCCTCTGATGGAAGAGAAGTGGAGGAAGGAAGCTGGACTTGTGAAGGACGCGGCATTCCAGTATTTTCCTTTAAAGGCAGTAAGAGCAGACACAATGATTCTGTTGTGATTCGATTTCAAATAAACACATTTCATTCTCTGCTGAGTATGAAACTCACGGTCCCCCTGACATCTGAGCGCCCCCACTGTCAGCTTAGCCTCAGATCCAGCTCTGCCTGTATCACCAACCACAACCTGCCGGACTGGCAAGTGGTCCTTATACACCAACAGGCCCGCATCTTCTTTCCTGCCGACACAAACGCAACGCACAGACTCCAGATTACAAACCTAACTGGGAAAGAAAGACAAGAAAGATTGCCCACCACTCACCAGGAGCGCTGATCGGCGTCACAGTTGCAAAAGTGTTTGGGGTTGGTGCAGTTGTGCTCAATTCCACATGCACACTTCTGTATCCCTGGACCTGAACCTCCCCAATAGAAATGTCTCTCGTTGGCTCGTCCTAACCACCAGGTAAACGGTTCACTGCCTGTAAGTTAAAATAAATATTTCGTAACTAATATCAGATCATATTTTCATTTATAAAAGATACTGTACGTGTAGTGTCTTATTGCATTATTATCTATTGAGGATTCTGTAGAAAAGCAACAAAGTCTTTAAACTGATAATACATAGTTTGAAGCCCTTTGTATCACGTTCATTATACAGTATAATAATGTATGTTTTATTTCAAATTGATTCACCTGGAGTGTTGAGTAGTCGGGACATTCGGCAGGCATAGGCAAGATATTGTTCGCACTTTTCCGCTCTGCTGGTGACTGAAAACAACTAAAAGAAAATGCCCAAAAAAATTGCACCCTCGATTTTATATTCTCTTTAGCAGTTAATTGTAGTTTATTCACAAATTCCAAGAACTCCCCTTTGCCAAGCATAAATACTGTCACTATTGCGTACCTGCTGATCTGTTACATTGTAAGTGATCTGCAGTACTGCCTTCTCCTCCGGATTAGCAGTCATGACTGATGTCTGAGGTGCAAGGTTGTTCTTCACTACGGTCCAAACTTTTTCTTCTGTAAATCACCAATTCACACATTAGTCAGTGGACAGTAAACAGCAGATAAGGAAAGTTAGAAAGACCCAAAATATCCGAGCAAGTCCACCTCTGAATGCTCAAAAAAATGAAACATAAATAAATAAACAATATAAATAAATAATATAAAAATGATAGTATAATAAAAATATGAAAATGAAAGTTTCGGAGTGGCCAAGTCAAAGTTCAGACTCAAATGCCATTGTGAATTTTTGTATTTTGTCCCGTCAGAACAAATAAAATCCTAATTTAGAAACTGCACTTTGAATTTACATGTCCTGTCTTTTTCTTGATTCGGTATTAAAATTGCTTTTATTACATGAAACGATCAGAAGCGGACAACACATTTTTTGCTCACCTGTCATGTCACACATAACTCTGAAAGGCTCTATAGCACCACTGCCATCAGGGTCAATCCAGTAACTCCCAGTGCCTCTACCCTGGTGCTTATAGTCTTCACAGGACTGCTGGAACTTGGCTGCAAGGGAGACAAACAGCACAGAACTGATCAGCCCAAAAAATATTTTTTAAAAATATGATGACGTTATTGTGCTTTTGTGTGCTCGTACAGGTATGGCAAGTAGCCCCAGCGTATCCAGTGCCACTACAGTTGCAGCTGAATGTATCCCATGTTTGAGAACAACGGGATCCGTGCTCACAGTGGTTGGGGACACATCTAAAAGGCCACGACAGGCACGCGGGTGAGCAATGAAATAGACACGGCAGCCTCGAACTCATCCAAACAACGATTCTATTGGTCAACCGTTGTGTACCTGTCAATGATGGCGCACATATTCAGGCTGACATTTTCAAAGGTTCCAATGAGACCTTGTTCCACGGCCTTGAGGTCAGCTAGATGGTCATCGATGTGGATCAACTGCATGCAGCCCTGGAAGGGGCGCTGATGTGTGTGAGTGGTTGTATGTGGGAAGTAACCTTGAAAACAATAATGGGGTCAAAATTCACTACTTTCAATTTGTCCCAGTTTGACCTCAGTTCAGTAAAGTCAGTTGCAAATTCAACATCCAAAGCCATTTGGTCTCGTCACCTCCAAAGTAGTATGTTCCGCCCGTCATGATCTGTACTGGAATGGCGGTTCTGACTGTGGATGCCTCGTCTCCATCTACTGTTAGCATTGCATAGTTCTCCAAAGCATTCAGATGGACACTGTGCCACTGGCCATCATTCAGGCCGGAGCCTGAACACGACAAACACGCCTCATGTTTATAAACTCATTCGTAGAGAATTGCAACATGAACCTCCAATGACAAATGAGTAAAAGCTCACCTGATGAAATGTCAATATGCGTGTTCTTTTTTTGTGTCACGTTCATATATACGACAATCTTGCCCTCGGTCAGTCCCACCTCCACCCAGCCGTCAGCTAGCGCGGTGAACATCAGCAATCCATTTGGATTCCATGTCCTGAAAGACAGACTGACAGACAGTGTGTCACTGTCAGTCTGACCGGGCAGGAGCAGGAACGATGTGGAGTTGAAGAAGACAGGGAAGGTGTTGGACTCAGCACAGGAAAACGTTAAGTTGCGCTATGGTGGGGGAGAAGGGGAAGGTAGAAAAGAGAGACAAGAAAAGTAGTAAGAATGCAGTAACATAAAATCATTGTTACAAAACTATCACTGCTGACTCTATGTATGGAGTTTAGTTTTATTTTTGTTGCACACTAAATATACAGACTACACACATGCAGTCATGCACTGGAGTAGCACGCAGCTTTCCAAAACCCGAATGAGCACAGCTAAAAAGGGAGAATCGTCTTACAAAGCTGGATGTGTCCACTTTCCCCCTGCGGACCAAGTGCGTAATGTTGTCGCCATTGTAGGTAATCCCCTCCATGCAGCCCACAAAATTGTCTCGACCTCCCGAGCTTGACTTTGCTGATAGAGGTAGACCCCCGAAGCTAATCTGGAAGGAAAACAAATGCTATCGTTTCAATTCATAACATGCATTCATTCAAATGTGTCTGCTGCTACTTTGGGGGGAAATTGAGGGTGGACACAGCACAGTGGTGCTTTACCTCATAGTCGAGATCGAGATGAGCAAACTCTCCATTGGTCCTGAAGTGATGAACATGGTGATCCAAAGTAAAGTTGACATTCCTTCTGTATCGCTCGATGACAACTGAGTGCCAGTGGTCGTCGTCAAGTAAGCTCCCACTGGTCACCGATGTGTGGCCTTGGATAGAGCCGTACTGGTTACTGCCTGAGAGCAGAAGAATGTTGACGGTTAAACTTTGGCAGCTGGAAAGGAAAAGCTTAACAGGGGCAGCGCTGTTACGGTCCGCTTAATGTTAGGAAACCTACCAAGATTCATACTGAGCTGAAGTCTCGCCCTTCGAAGCTCCAGAGAAACATAGTCTCCTTGTTGTCCCTCCCCGTGGAGCAACACTCCATCTCGAGCTGTGGTTCTAAACTTCAGAGCAATGACATCCTTTAAAATCTTCATCTTTTTACTCCTAAAGCGGTAGGACAGGATTCCATGGCCATCAAAACCGATCACATCAGCCCCTAGAAGACATTATTGGGTTCATTATTGGGCCAACAGTAGGCAGTTGACTTTGGCTATCATAGTAAAAAAAAATATCGTATAAAGGAATGAGTCCCAAAGTCAGTACTTTTTTGGCATGAACTGATTTGGGTCGTCCGACTGGGCATATATAATTTCATCCCAAAGTGCATCTTTCCAAGTTGGTAGAAGAGTTGGCAACCCTAAACTAACCCTAACCCTATATCCCAATGAAGGGTGAACAATACTCAAATACTACTCACAGTATGAGCAGCCATAGAGTTCCAGACGGAGTCCGACGCGACCCTCCTTGCTCTTGTCCAATGGGACAAAGCGGACGTAACGGGCCAGAATGACGTGCTGCAGCTGATAACGAATCACTCCATCGCTGTTCACGTTGCCGTCAAAGTTCTGGATGTAGACAGAAACGGAACAACTTTTGGATTTGGTGGTCAAATTCAAAAGTACAGATGGCACAAAAGTTGAAGAATCTTCCTTACCCAGATGTTTCCATCCTGTAAATAAGGCCTCCAGTTTGTCTGCGTGTCACTATAAAGGAGCTGATATTTGCTGGTCCAGTCGGAGCTACTGTAGCGGCCCTGAGTTGCTATGGCAACAAGCTGTTTTCTGGCACCCAAATCGACCTGTAACCATCGGTAACGGTCTGAGTCCGAAGGCGACCAGCCTCCAGCCCCTGGTTTTGGAAGTATCACACAGATGGACAAGTTAAGAAATGGCACAGAAGAAATGGAAAAATGTAAACTGTTCAATGGCCATAATTTCCAAGAATAACACACACTTGAAAAATGATCTTTGTAGTGTTTAGCTACAAGTATGAATGTAATTTTTGCTCCACATTGGCAACTCTAAAGCAATATTCAGAGTGATACAATTAAATTATCTTGAACTACACAAGTTTAAATTCTAACGGATAAGGTCACAAAATTTCAATCTGCATACCTTGTTTCCGATTAAGCTTGGCATAACCAGCCCCATAATCTCGAGCATAAACGGATGAGCTGGTGAAGGAGCTATACGGAAGAGGTGTGGCCAAACTGTCCTCACACCTTCCTAAAAGGACACAAAAAAATTTCAATACCACTTTTTACAAATTGAGTGTTCATCCAATACAGTATTCTAAAACTTTGAAAGCCTCCATAGTTTGTTTGTCTCTTTGTCTTTTCATACAACAACAAGGTACATACACATACAGATACACACACACACACATACATATATATATACATATATATATATATATATATATATATATATATATATATATATATATATATATATATATATATACATATATACACACACTTATATATGTATATATATACACACACACACACACACGCACGCACACACACACGCCCTATGACAAAACCTACTGTCACGATCAGCACAATACAAGAATCGCCCATTTATGTGTGGGACAAAGCAAAAAAGCACATATGGCAAAACAGTAATTATAATAATGATAGTAATAATAATAACAACAGATCTATATTTATGTCATCTCTGATCTCTATTTACGTCATCTCTATTGTGATGTTCAGGGGTGAAGAAGTCCACAGATGGTGATTACCTGATTTACTGTATCTTTATCTTCGTCAATTCAGCAAATAGACGCGGAACTTGATCTTATAACGTTACGTAAGTGTACATATACGTTTAATGTTTGCCTGGTGAGTGCATGACGGAAAATTAGGTAGATAATCGTTTTCAGGCAGTTTAGCCCCAAATTCTTATCGTCACTTCATCGACTCCAAATTAGCTAGCTTTGCTACCAGTGTGTCTGTTTGCACCCACTTACGGTTAACTGGGGACGCAGCTCTGCAGGTGATGGTGATGCTACACAGGACTGGTAACAACAACTTGGTCACATGAGACATTTTTACAGGGAGACCCAAAAATCCAAACCCAACCGAGAGACAATGGAGCGAATCCCTGCGGGATGTTGCTGATTTCCAGCTCCTGCAGGGTCTTCCTTGCAGCCGAATACGTCGCTGTTATCTATCGATTAAAAAATAGAAGTCAAGTCACCTTGCTATGCGGCTTAAAATGCGTTCTTTTACCTCCTTTTTGAATAATTAAGGCGGGTGTGAGCGAGCACCTCGAAAAAGATGGTGTTTGGGAGCCTCGAACCCCAGGTGCATGATCACACAGCCAACTGCTAGATAAAGCAGCGGACCCCCCGTTTCATCGATACACTTGGTACGGTCCAGACGCTATGCAATTCAAAGGGCCCCAAAATATCAAAAGGAGGAGGTGAGGGGGAACAGAAGGGTCCTCTGTTTGCCCTGAGGGGATAACAAGCACGCATCATTAGCTTGATATAGAGTATTGGATTTGTTTATTTAACCAGATTCAGAATCAGACTTCAAATTTACCTAAGGACAGTTAGATGGCCCACAATAACATCAGCATTTTTTTTCTGTTCTCTGATTGGCTGGTCAGAAATAGCCAAACCTGACAAAACATGTCGGAATAATCTTCAAGCATTAATACATTCATTAATCAGTATCGCTAGTGAGCATAATGTATTCATGTTATTTGATAAAGATTCATTCTGAAGTGCTCCAGTTGATAAACAGTGCATGGTACAGTTGTGTCATGTTATTAATTGCAACATGGCGTGGTGATATTAAGGAGAGGAATTTATTTTTTCCCTGGTTTTTCATCCTTTTCAAGACTATATTTGGCAATTCAGTAAACCTTTTGTGTTTTGTGAGTTTTAACAAGGATATCACATGAGATGAAAAAACAAAAACAGGCCCCTTTGCTTGCTTGTGTGTGAGCTGTTGTGACATTGACAGTGGCACAGTAATACAGATTTGTAAAATAGTATATTTCCAAACTAAATAAAAACACAACATAAAGCCTCAGCCCTTTTTAATTTAATGCCTAATAGTTTACACATTATTCAAAAATGTTTTACAGTAACTTTTATTGGTGCGTTTGTTTTTTTGACGCACAGATTCCTTCAATATTATCCTTAAATTAATTTTGAGTACAATATCTACAAGTCACTTTTTTAAACTTACATCAAAACATTTTTGGGAATAAGAATGACACCCATCATTTCAACATATGACCATGACGAGTTCAAACTATTTCTCCATGTAAGTCCATGATTCACCAAATGATTGTGTTAGCTAATGAGAAACTGCCCCAGAGGTTTTAGTTATGAAGGGGGAAAAAAAACGTCAACAAAAGTTGTACTTTATCCAGAAAGTGCAGCATAACAAAGACTTCATCATCATCAACATACTAATTCAACATCATCAATAAAATATACTTTTTCATGGTAACAGTTTCATAATTTTGTTTTAACATTAACTTGTAACTTTAAATTTATGATTTCCCTCAAATTTCTAGTTACAGCATGTAGTTGAATGGGTTTGTCTAGTACTCATAATCAGAATGCGGTGTCTTCTGTGATGTGCTTCGTGTACTCTGGCTGCTGAGACTTAGGTGTCTCCTGAGACAAGGGATTTTCTTAGCAAGCAGCCTTTTAAAGTGGCTCTGAAATTTTTTACCCACAAATGTGTAAAAGACTGGACTGATACAACAATAAAGGTAGGCTACATTGCGGGTCACAAACAACGCATAGTCCAGCTTATCTGAGTAAGTGCAATCGACATCCGGACTGGAGCTTTGTATGGCTCGAAGCAGGATGACGATATTGTAGGGGGTCCAGCAGAGGAAGAAGGTAAAGATGATGATGAATATCAGCTTGATGGCACGACATTTGTCCCTCATTCGAGTGGACATGATGCGGACAGTGATGCTGATGTAGCAGTAGCTTACCATGAACAAAGGTAAGAGGAAGAACACCAGAAATTGTTGATAATATGTGACCAGACGCCACAATGCCATGGTGCTTTCAGAGTATCCTGACTCCTCACACACTAGCCCATTGGAATTACTCTTCCACACCTTTTGGAAAACCAGTTCTTTCACACTGGCTATAATACTGATGCACCAAACCACAACAGAAGAAATGAAAGCATAGCTCCTCTTTCTGCTCTTAGCAGCTGCCACCGCATGCACCACTGCAAGGTATCGGTCGAATGTCATAAGTGTGAGGAACAGGATGGAGCTGTAGAAACCGATGAAGTAGGCGCTGCTGACCAACTTGCATAAAATATCTCCAAAAATCCACTCAGACAGATGATAAGTTGCCCAAAATGGGAGACTGGTGGCAAACAGGATGTTGGAGAGAACCAGATTGAGTAAGAAAATGTTTGTCACTGAGTTGAGCTTCTCATACTTGTAAATGATGTAGAGGACGAGGCCATTACCAAGGTAACTCAGGAAGAAATTGACATAGCAGAAAGCCGGGTTGAATTTGGAGCCAAAATCATTGACATTTGACTTCCTGCAGAGTTTGACACTATCACTGACAACATCGTCTGGGTTGTAGGTCACATTCTCGAGAAGGTCCAAGATGTCCCACTCGTCAAACATGTCCATAGTTAGCGATTGTCCTGAGGCACAGAAATATTTTCAAAGTATATTAGTTTTTGTCCGCTTTTTGAGTTTTGTGTGTGAAAATGTATGCAAAACAAATGTAACCCTTTACCTCAAAAGACCATTGCAATATTACAAAGCCATTTAAATAATTAGACTACATCTGAGGCAAACTTAAGCAAATTTGTAACTGAAACAAACCATAAACCATTTTCGACATCAACAATCATTCTGAATATTTCAGTATTGATGCGGATTTCAAAATAATCCAGCATGTCTTGCGTGTATATTTCCGTTACTCACTCAAAAGAGAGAACAGAAACTGCTGACTGTTACAATAACAGTCTGGTGTGCAATACTACTCTTGACTTGTTCAGTAGTTTTTATTTTATTTGATTTTTTTTACAATAACAGTGAAAAGCCATGTTAATGATCACCTTTGCATTTACAAACTACAAATTACAAACTAGCTATATGTGCATGTATGTGTATATATATATATATACACATACATACACACACATATATATACACATATATACAGATAGATTGAATCAATCAAAAAGTTATTTTCTTAATCATCTTTTTTTGAGTTAGGTCTAATTAAATTATTTAGTAGTCACACGTACAGTATTGACTGTTAAGTTGCCCTTACGTTCGAGAAATAGAAAAGATCTAAGTGTAATTTATTATGAGGAAATATCATAGGGTCAATGTTTTTTCTCAATATCAATATTAATTCTTAGTGTATCCTCTAAGGAGAAATGGGCACAGAAGCATCAAGGAATATATCCTAACATTTCAACAGACAACATAAAACATTTGTTTCATTAAAAACAGTATTATGTGCAGAGTATGCTCTAAACTTTAGTTCCATAAAAACCAAAAGCAATAAAACAGTGACTATAAAAATAATAACATTGATAAATGAACTAGAAAAGTCACTCTCAATTACTCACCAGTTCTGTTTTCTTTATAAGGCATATTGGAGAGAGACCACTAAAGTCGCACTAAAGTCTACAAGTGCGGAAGAAGATTTTGAAAGTGGGAAGGCCCGGAACTCATAGAGGACGTGCACGCTGACGTACTGAGTACACAGGTACTCAGTGTGTGCAAGTGGAAAGTCACATTATACTCCTTATCAGTTGAAATGTATTTTAACTATATTCCAACAATGCAAACTTTCTTGAATTTGAATTGAACCCAAACACATCACAGGAAAAAAAATGAATCATGTGAAACATTTTATTTTCCATTGAGAACTTGTGTTTTTTTTTATTAAAGAGCAAATGATAAACAACCATTTAAAACAAACAATAGGGAAAGAAATAGAAAACTCAATGTGCTGGCTGTGTTACTGATACTGGCACCCTTTCCTGGAAGTAGCTGAAATTTGCAAACCGCAATTTCCTTTGAATCTCTGGTTCCGCTCAATATATACGACAAGCGGATAGCTCTGAGGGAAAGCAATACAATTGTGACATTTCTAACCGGGAAACGGAATGTTCTGTTGACACACAATGTACTAAAAAAATGCTGAATTAGTGAAAAAAATCAAAATAGTGAAATATATGTACAACAATTTGTATTAATTTTTATCAGAAACCAAGACAGTGAGTCTTCAAAACTTACATACACACACAAAACCAAAACCAGTGTCTAATTTTGCTTCATTAATGCCGTGTATACATGAGATTGTCCAGCTAAGGACAATTGAAATGAAAGCACTAAAATACAATGAAATGATTAACAAGGTATAAAAGTCATACAGAAATCATTTTGAATCATAAAAAAAAAAAAAAGAAATTCTATGAGTAACTACAACAGCAATTTTCCATTTTTTTCTGAAATGTTCATTGCTTATTGTTTCCATCAAATTTCTATTTACAGCATGTAGTTCCTCTAGTACTCATACTCAGAATGCGGTGTCTTCTGTGATGTGCTTCGGGTACTCTGGCTGCTGAAACTTATGTGTCTCCTGAGACACGGGATTTTCTTAGCAAGCAGCCTTTTAAAGTGGCTCTGAAACTTTTTACCCACAAATGTGTAAAAGACTGGACTGATACAACAATAAAGGTAGGCTACATTGCGGGTCACAAACAACGCATAATCCAGTTTGTCTGAGTCAGCGCAATCGACATCCGGATTGGAGCTCTGTATGGCTCGAAGCAGGATGACGACATTGTAGGGGGTCCAGCAAAGGAAGAAAGTAAAGATGATGATGAATATAAGCTTGATGGCACGACATTTCTCCTTCATTCGAGTGGACAGGATGCGGACAGTGATGCTGATGTAGCAGTAGATGACCATCAGCAAAGGGAGGAGGAAAAACAGCAGAAATTGTTGATAATAAGAGACCAGACGCCACAATGCCATGGTGCTTTCAGAGTATCCTGACTCCTCACACACCAGCCCGTTGAAAGGACTCTTCCACACGTTCTGGAAAATCAGTTCTTTCACACTGGCCATAACACTGATACACCAAACAACTGCAGAGGATATAAAAGCATAGCTTCTCTTTCTGCTTCTAGCAGCTGCTACTGCATGCACCACTGCAAGGTATCGGTCGAAAGTCATAAGTGTGAGGAACAGGATGGAGCTGTAGAAACCGATGAAGTAGGCGCTACTGACTAACTTGCATAAAATATTTCCAAAAATCCATTCAGACAGATGATAAGTTGCCCAAAATGGGAGACTGGTGGCAAACAGGATGTTGGAGAGAACCAGATTGAGCAGGAAAATGTTTGTCACCGTGTTGAGCTTCTCATACTTGTAAATGATGTAGAGGACGAGGCCATTACCAAGGTAACTCAGCAAGAAATTGACATAGCAGAAAGCCGGGTTAAATTTGGAGCCAAAATCATTGACGTTTGACTTCCTACAGAGTTTGACACTTTCGCTGACAACATAGCTTGGGTCATATGTCTCATTCATATTGAGGAGATCCATGAGGAGGGAATATTGGTCTTCAACCGTGTCCATGGTTGGCGATTGTCCTAAGGCGCAGAGATATTTGCAAAGTATATTAGACTGATAAACGTCACAACATTACTTGTTGAGCCACATAATGCACAAAGTGGTTAGACCACTGTTAAGCCCAATTTAAAATCATTGACGCAAACTTGAAACTGAAAGCAAGAATAAAAAACTTCT
Source organism: Syngnathus floridae (assembly GCF_059516105.1). NCBI lineage: Eukaryota > Metazoa > Chordata > Actinopteri > Syngnathiformes > Syngnathidae > Syngnathus > Syngnathus floridae. The sequence continues at coordinate 10,412,859 of NC_142426.1, forward strand.
AAATACTATGTATATATAATTCTTAGATGACCAATCAGTCTTAATATTTCAGTTTTGGCCTTGATATGGAAACAATACAGCATATGTGTATTAGATTTGGTCTATTACTACTCACCCCAAAAGGGAGAACAGAAACTGCTGAGTGTTGCAGTAAAATGTCCTGACTTTCACAGATGCAGTGTGCAATACTATTATTCTCAAAAATGACTCATACTCAGAGGTTTAAAAAACACCATGTTCGTGATCAATTGCAGAGAGGTGTTATTTTATTCCATTTATTTACAGCAAACCTTGGCCAATGTCGTTCCCAGTAGTGCAAGAAACTTTAAATATACACAAAGTCACAAAACTATAATTATTTGTTTTAAATAAATGTCCTTATTTTATTCTAAGTGTAGCAATCAAAATGTCATATTTAAAAAGGAATACACATGGCCATTTTTGCTACCAAATTGTGATATTTTATTTTATGCATTTACTGTATTGGAACACAATTAAGTTAGGTTGCTTTGTGATTTTAGTAAGGTTGATGTTAGCGGATGTAGTTTTGATCAATTATATCACATGCATTATATCATATTTGTATAAATTATCAAGGCCTTGGCTACACAAATGAATTGCAAACTGAACGAAGATTCAGACGATCAAGTAAAAAGCCTTTTTCTTACTCATCGTTTTTTATTGCCTTTGAGTTTGTTGTTCCCTAAAAAACTGTTCTAGAAATGAAACAGCTGCAATTTTGATTTCTTTTCTTACATTTATTATACTCTGAGGAAATATCATGTAGTAAAAAAGAATCATAAATTGTAAAGAGTGCCGATTTGTCTTTTGCCTCAAAGTGTGTTGCTCAATATGAGTAATACTCTCTTAAAGAGGTAAACACACAATAACATCACAGAAATTATACCCTATGATCATATTTCTACAAACACACAACTAAAAAGATTTGATGCAATTTAAAACAGTATCATATGCCCTAAGTTTTAATCAGACTAACAATTGATTACAAAATTTCATATGGTATAAAAATTCACACTTAATTACTTACCAAAGCTGCTTTCCATATAAGGCTTAAAGGTCAGAGATCGCAAAGAAGCACACAAGTCAATTCTGACTGCAGATCGAGAATCTGAAAGTAGGGGTGCTGGCCTCCTTCCAGGAGATGTGCACACAGATGTCTTGTACGTGTGTGTAAACTGGTGGCTGGTGTGTGTGCGATAATGTTGACCAGTCAGCAATTATTCAAAGTGGGTGTGATGCAGGCTCTTTTATCACTTAGTCGCTGTTATTTATTTTGTACTTTAAATTGGATATCAAACCAACTAAATTATGAATGCAAGGCAAAAGAAACCAGGATGAAGGGTGCAACGATAGCAAAGAAAACAGAAATAAAATTCTACATTCAGTATGGGAAATACAATATTTAAGTGCAGTTACAGGAAATCCGTCTTCTCACTTGATAAAGTATGCATGAGCAATATCTCATACAAACTTTCACACAGGCAAAGCAGTAAGCAAAATTGTTCACACTTTTGCCAAAATTGTCACAGTTTTGTCACAAGCGTGATGAAGATATGATTCCCTGAGATTAAAATAATGATATTCTCTTTAACATAACACATAAATCACTGATTTCTCAGATTAATGGTTTAAACCTTCGAGCTGTGGTTTCTATATGTACTGTGCATGATTCAAAAAGTAGGAAGCTGTGGTAAGTGAGTCAGTTGAACATTGTTGGGGGCTTCAAAATCAGTTTCGAAATGATAAATAGAAGAACATTGTCCACTTTGTCTTGGAGACAAAATATTGACTTGAGGAAGTAAAAAGAATTCAAAATATCAAGTAAAACAAAAGAAGCCAGAGCTTGTTGTGAATTACTTACAAATGTGGTCTACCTGAAATCCCTAAATTGCTTTTTGTGCAACTAGTGTGGGGTTAATTCTACCTTGAAGTTGGGAAGAGTAGTTGCAATCAGTCGGTATCCTCAAGATTCCATTCTGATGCCACCAATGGAGGATTCATTAGGTCAATGGTCTCACCTTCTTTGAGTCTCAAAACTGCCAGCTTCACACTCCATCTACAGAAACGCAGTTTTGAAATATTTGCCAACGTTTAGCCCGTGAAGGGTATTGGGTTTTATAATTTTGACTCTATACGTATACTGCAACAGTAGAAATACAACATCATGACATCAAGTCCAAATTGGTATACAGTGATCCCTCGCTACTTCGCGGTTCGTTCATCGCAGCTTCTCTTTCCAAATCAAAAAAACATTTAAAAGTCAAAAAACTGTATTGCTGCTGGTCTAATATTCATTAAAAGTGCCGTTAAAGCAGCAGTAAACTTGTCTCCTGCTGCTTTAACGGCAATTTTCCAACTTTCTAATTAATTAGTGGGTCCTTTCTGGAGCATAAATTTATTTTGACTGAGGGAATAGAATGTACATACCTATTGGTGATTGGGTCTCTGATGGAAGATGTATATAAATAGCCCCCAGTTTTTGAGCCAGTAACAGGGATCTTTATCTGCAAAACCATAGAAGCTCTAATGAATACATACAGAGCTCAACACAAATTTATAATCCCTCAAATGGACTCAAATGGAAATTTGCTTCATCAGATCGTACTTAATGAAATGTTCAAAAGTAAGGGTGTCCGTATGTGCACTTTGATGATCGACTTTGTAATCGTATCATCAAATTTGCAGCTGTATGTTTTGGACATTGAGGTGAAAAGAGGGGCGGAGGTGTCAACTGATGGTGTGTTGGCACCGATGGTGGAGGAAGATGCCAGTAAAGGCATCAAGGATACACTCACTTATGTTGAGCATGCTATGTAAATCAAAAAAATTATTACCATGCGGCTTTCTAAACACAGTACCTGTGCTGTTTGGTGGTCTATTCGATTGTGCCTGTCAGTCAGGTGGATGTTGTGAATTTTTAATGGTGGAGCGCCCAAACTCTTCATGGCGACCGTACATGCTTCCAACTTCTGCAGAGGCAACTTGTGGTAGTCTGACTCAGCAAATTTCTCTAATATGATACAAAAATAAATCTGGTTTATCCTTTAAAACAAAATACTGTCACATTTTTACTACTTCCAAAAAACTGAAGTGACACCTTTGATTTCTTTCTTCCTTTTTATGTCGAGAGACTCAAAATAAATCAGTGAGCTTTCAATGAAAATTCTGCATCGATAAGTTTTTCATTTTAAAAAAAGAACAACAATTTCTTATCTGTATAGTTTAGTACAGTCAGTGTAAAAAAAAATAAAAACAATCAAAGGGAAAAACGTTAATGACCTAACACAGTTTTATACTCACTTTGCATCAGGTAGTACATGGTGCCAATTCCTCCTCCTGTCAGTAAGGTGGTGAATATTGTGAGCTGTTGCAGTTTATTGGTGGAAATCCTCATCTTCTGTGTAAATAAAAAATTAAATAAAAGGAAATACTGTTGTGACCAGAACCAGATACTGCAGATTTGCCCTTCGATACAGTTCGCCAGTCCCTCATTGGCACTATGACTGAGTGAGAAATGACATTAACGACTCGACTGTCAGTGATTAATTGACAAGCATTAAAATTAATCTAAAATCACAGTCATTTCTTAGAGATATCCTTACTTTGGCTTACTGATTCACAGCGCAACAAAATTTTATTTAGCATGTTCACCTCTTCATTCATCAGTATCACGCATTAAGGACGCCGTGGGACAAGCCTACGTTCCAAACTTCCGTATACGTCATTTTTGGTGCGCTCCATTATTGCTCCGCCATGTGCCTGTCGGGTTCTGGAAGGCGGGTACTATGTTAGATGGCAACACAACTGTACTGAGTTCATTTCTGGCCCCACATATAATTCTGTGAACCAAACAAAAGTCACTTTGATTTATCTTGCACTCAATTTCATTTATCTGGCATTGCGAGTCTGAGAAAAAAAGAACTCCTTCGAGCCGGATTTGAACCAGCGACCTAAGGATGTCAGCAAGCTCTACAGTCCTCCGCTCTACCAACTGAGCTATCGAAGGGTATATTGGGGTAACTCCACATGTACATACAAATGCAACAATCTCCCAAACTGGTGGGTTTTTGAATTGTTCAGTATGAAGTCTGAGAAAAAGAACTCCTTCGAGCCGGATTTGAACCAGCGACCTAAGGATGTCAACAACTTCTACAGTCCTCCGCTCTACCAACTGAGCTATCGAAGGATACATTTCAGTGAAGCTACATGAACACACAAATCCAACAAACTCCTAAACTGGTAGATCTTGCAATAGTTCAGTCTGAGAAAAAAAAATAACTCCTTCGAGCCGGATTTGAACCAGCGACCTAAGGATATCAACAAATTCTACAGTCCTCCGCTCTACCAACTGAGCTATCGAAGGATGCAAACTCTCCTAGATAACTAAATACAAACCTAGCTAACTACCGAACTTTTTATCTGCAAGTGGTTGTGGGTTTTTTAGATAAGCTTGTAGAATTTGAAAAAAGAAAAAAAAAACCCACGAGAAACACGCTTTCATCATATCGGTGATGTAAAGCTGGAAACTGAGATAACGTCTGTTCCTAACCAACCCACGATACACATTTGAATGAACACTTGATGGTAGATTAACTCGTTTCTCTTTCCGTTAACAATATGATACTTAAAAATGACAAACAATTCACAGGCGACCCTTTTCCTTCTACCATAACCCACAAAAGCGCAAAACAAATAATGTCCAATCGGCTTTCCATAGCACGCTGCTGATAAGGGGCGTGGCCTCCCCGGCACACACGCACTTAGTAGTACACAAAAGCGAACAAGCTAGGACAGTCATCACGCTGCACAACGGCGCGCAGAGTATACACAACTACTTCCACGCAAGGATTGTCGAGTGTCGACAAGCAAGTAAGTAACCTACTCTGGGAGCATACCAGATTCGAAATGTTAAGGGTGTACTGATTCTCAAATAATTACGTGAACATCGGATACCGAGGGATGGGTACCCCCCCAAACACTTAGATAATACATTAGATAAGACATCATTTTATATATATATATAATGTTTATATACATATATATATATAAAATGCCTATATATATATAATATAAAATATATATAATATATATATATATATATATATATATATATATAATGTTTATATATATATATATAATGTTTATATATATATATATAATGTTTATATATATATATATATATAGTATATATAAACAATCCTTCGTCCACATTGTCCATTTTCCTAACCCCCATCAATTCGATTTTTTTAAAAAAAATATCACTTAACATAAATGTAAATCCAATTCACCCAAAAATATCTTCATTAGTTTAGCATGCGTGTCTTTTGCTCAGGATCGTAGTCTTATACTATGCAAAGTGACTACTTGTTTGGCCCAGTGTGATTTGGTTCATTTAGCAAGGCATGATCAATGCAACATCCTCTCACAGGCATGATGTTTGGAGCTGTGGTGGTGGGCATCGGGACAGCAGGTTGGGTGAGGATCAGAGACATCTTATCTTCGCTGCCGGGCAGTTCTGCTGAGAAATTCACTGTCCAAGGATTCGTCTCTAGGTCGCAACAAACTACTGTCTTGCACACATTACGCACAAATACAAACCACTTTAATAATGAACTCAATATACTCAATATGGCGTTATTACATCATAAGTTGATGACACCTTACGTTCATATTTTTGTCAACAGGAGAACTCTGGACAGTCAGCAAGGAGTGAGTCAGATTCCAATCGAAGAGGCTCTGAGCAGAGAAGACATTGACGTGGCGTTCATCTGCACAGAGAATGCATCACATGAGGATGGTGTCAGGTATGTAAAATAATCATAATTGTTCAATATTTTTGCCTGAGTGTATTTCTCAAATATGTCTTTGCTCAAGGTCATCTTAAATTTTTGTGCACTGATGTTTTTCTGTACCAGAACTTTTTTGCAGGCAGGGAAACATGTTTGTGTGGAGTATCCCATGACGCTAAACTACAAAGCTGCTGTTGACCTCTGGAATTTGGCGCAGGAGAAAGGTGATAATAATGTGACTTAGTGTACAAGTACAAAAATCTTGAAATACATCTCTCAAATGATTAGTCAATTCCGAGGTGTTGATCAAGAGTATAAAAAAAAAACTTCAATATGTCAACATTGTAGATAAAATACTGTGTCTGTGTGATAGGGGTGATTCTTCACGAGGAGCACATAGAACTTTTTTCAGAAGATTTCAAATGGCTGAAGACAGAGGTCAAAGGAAAAACTTTGCAGGAGGGAACGCTTCATTTTACAGGTTATGGTTCTATTGGTGGTACTGTATTTTTCTGACTATAAATCAAAATGTCTTACCTTAATTCTTATCCTGTGTTGTATTCTGAGGAAAAGGTCAGTTAGTGCACTTTTTGGTGCCATAAATCTTTGTTGTGACATAAGGAAGCCGCATGCTAATCTAGACATACATCACACGTTTGTTGCCATGACTACTACTTTTACTACTACTTCGTTTTTATCCAGTCTACTCATTTTAATATCCACAAGTCCCACCTTAGTTTAATAATGCTGTTTATTGTGAGACCAGATACATTTATAGTATTACCAGGCTTATTGAATTTTGTGTTTTGTTTTTTTTCTTAGGTGGCGTTCTAAAGCCAGGGTTTGGTTTTCTTTCATTTAGTGGCATCGCTCGGCTCACCTGGTTGGTTGAGTTGTTTGGAGAGCTCTCTGTAACTGCAGCAACCATGGAACAAGACTTGGGCACTAACTACAGCAAGATGACTGCAAAAATGCTAACTGCTGACAAAAAGTGAGAGAACAATGTTAACCTTGTAAAATTGTAAGATGACAGATATCAAAAAGAATGATTGGGGGGCCCTTTGCTGCTTTTTGTTAGCAAAAATAATCGTTGTTCTTAGTGGTTTTTTTTTTACCCTATTGAGGTTAAGAGAGCTAGGACTGTCCCCATTTAATATTTTTAGAATCGATATTTTCTATTAATTATTCCATCAATTAAATGAATAATCGGATACAGTTTAAATTGTATTTTATTTGTACATATTTGTTTTATTTAAGCGTATATAATTGATGTATTTCACCTTTTTTTTTTCAGACCTTTGACTTGGATTGAGGAACGAGCACCAGGCCTCCCAAGAGCCAAGAATATCAACTTTCAATTTGAGTCCGGACAACTGATTGAAATCCCTCCAACACCCAGAGGGGCAGTGGGTCTTTTCATGCAAGATCTGATCCACTTCTCCTCCAAGCTAATGGGGCAAATAAGCCCAGATGATCTCCAGAAAGAGAAAACTAGAGTCCTTCACTGCTTAGAATTAGCTGAGAAAATACAGCAACTTAGCCAGAGATAATAAGTCTCTCTACTTAACCATTTGCAATACGACTTGACTTTTTGCAAACTGATTTTTTTTCCTCCAAAGTACACTAATATTGCTTATAGAGATTAAAGAAAGGATGCCAGATGAATTGCAATATTTATACAGTATTTAATTTTAGTGTGTCCGTGTATACAAAACCCTATTTAAATAAAGGTGAGATGAAAATGTAAACAAAAAAAAAACAAATATACTTGTTGAAACTAATACTTTAAAATACATTTCATAGCGGGTTTGTGAAACAAAGCAAAAAAATGACAAGCTCCTCCCCAAATTCTTCAGAAAACCCTGAAAAATGTTCTCTGCAGAGAATAGAGGGTGAAACATTAAAAAATGCCCAAAAGATTTTTTAGGGGGAGCCAGTGCCCTCGTAGCACCCCTTCTAGCTCCGTCAGTGAGAAGCATTCCTCAAATCAGAGCGACCTGAGCAGTTGGCGGACCAGTTTTTCCAAAGGATGTGCTACCAAGTATGAAGTTGAGTTACTAAAATGTTATCCAGTCTATTTTGGGAGGTCTGTGTGGAATGATCAGATTTGGCTTTTTTGTGTTGGCTGTTCCCGTACAAATAAAACAACAACCAAGCATTTGTTTTTGCTCTAATTTCTGTGAGATCTGGTGTTATTATCTGACAAAAACACATGGGTGCCAATGTTTTGGGCCTTGACTACATATGTATACTATACATACTGTATAAACAGTTTAATAAACATTTCATGGTTTATACAGGTTCCTAAATCCTCTTTACCATTCCATAAAACAAGTCTTCCAGCCCATATGTGGACATGAACAAGCACTTTTTATAAAAAATGAAAACATTTGTTTCATAACATAAAGTAGAAAAATGATTAAGAGTGCATTTCAAAATAGATTACATTATAAACAATCGTTAAAATGTGTTGTACTTTACAGGCACAAGACAGACATCCTGATTAAAAAGTACGAAATAAAGTCCCTGTGGCATTTTTATGTACTTGATGAATCCAGTGCAAATCAAGAACTTGAAAAGATTTGTTACCGAGTTTAGGTGTCATCCCTAATCAAACTGCCAAAGTAAGCAGTTAAGGTCTTTAACTTGTTGTTGAGGATATTCTGCTCTACCTCCACCTTACCTCCAGGACCAGCCAGGGAGACAATCTGTGGACAGATTGAGAGACACACCATTATAAGGTTTGTCAAGTGTTGAAAAGTTTTCTTTATAAAAGCTACTGAATGCTCCAAGTAATGAATTTAACATTTGCAAACATTGCCGTGCCCAATGCTTTCATTATTTTACTCATTTTCTTTGTAAAGAAAACTTTGTTAGATATTCCTGTTAGATACATACTATATTGCAGTACAGAAAATGGACTGATGTGTTTTGACTTTTGAACCCAATGATGCAGGTGTTAAAAACTTGGATTTGCTGGACATAGCATCTGCATAACCAGAACCATTTTCAAAAAACACTGAACAAAAATGTTTTTTTTAACTTTTGCACCTCCACACATTTTACGACAGTGAAGATTCTGACCTGATCCATGTCTGCGTTGCGAGGCAAGAAATACACAATGTTGTCTGATATTTGTTTAGCCAGATGAAAAATCTGAAAAGTGACCCCAGTTAAGGATAGAAACTAATATAATATTTATCATGTCATTATTAGAAATCAAAATTGGCAAAACATTGAAATAACAATTTGTCGTTAGAAAAGTTGAGTTGTTAGAAAAGTAATTTACTGCACAAACAATCTAAAGGGATGTCATGCATTGCTTACTGATAGACTGTTAAATTGTAAATAAAGAAAAACAGCATAAAGGCGTAAATAAATAAAAGGATATCCATCTGGTTCCATCATGGTCTTTATGTCAAACACCTCTGCAGTCAGGTAATCTGGTCCTCCCCAGGGGGGCGACAAGAAGACAACGTCGCCGCAGAGACGAGGCGCCAGCTGAAGGAAGTCCCCTTGAATAAACTCGATTTGATGTGCGACGCCATAAACGGTAGCATTGTGGCGTGCTAAGTCCAGACGTACTGGGTCAATATCAACAGCTAGGACTGAGAGTAAAAACACAGGACATGTGAACATATACGAGCAATTTCTGATAATCCTTGATTGAAAGCTGAATTCAACTATTTCAAATTCATTATGGTTAAGGAAAAGCTATTTACAGATTTTTACCTCTTTTCCCAGTCAATGCAAACTGGATAGCATTTCCTCCAACTCCACAGAATGCATCAATGATCAGCTGAGTGTTGGAAAAGCTGGACTCCACTCTGAGGGCAATGTGCTCAGCAATCTTCTCTGGTGTCACAGAAAACCAGCCCTCTGAAACATGTAACGATGTTAAGTTTGGGGACATTTAAAAGGTGCAGAAGCACACATGACAATAGTACGGACAAACTGCCACGTCTCATGCCGAGTCAAACCAAAGAATAAAAATGACAAGATTTAAAGACCTCTGTCCAGTTTGATTCCTTCGTCAAAGCGAGAGAAGAGTCTGTACCGCTGAGCCCAGTATTTGGCCAGCCCTGGTTCTGCTGCCATGTCTGCCGGTATCTTCTGCTTCCTCCATCGTTTATTCATCTTCTTTGGCTTTTTTGCTTCTTTCACAATCAGAATTGATTTTATATATATATTTTTTTTAATTTTTCAACTGTAATCCTAAATGTGATTATTATATAGTTCTGCACTCACCAATATTGCCTGGAGGTTTGTTGGGCAAGAGAAAGTCTGGGACTTCCAAACATTCCAATTGCCTAGTTGATTCCTCTCTCTCGATATCCTTCTTCTCAATGTCCGGGAAATTAGGACTCTCCTCTTCAAATGATGTATGACTTCCATGTGCAACGTTGTCACTACTGACGTCATTTTTGTCAGATGAAGTGGGAGGCTCCTCCTCAGAGTGCATGCTTTTTCCTTCATGCTGTTGTTGCTCATTTAAATTCGCATGTGCGTCACTCTGAATCGCCCCAAGAAAGTTTTGAACCTGTGAAAAACAACAGAGCAGTTTTTAGTTATCGGTGTAGCGTTCACATTTTAACTCAAGTGGTGTTTGGTGGTAACTTTTTTTTTTTTTTTTTTTTAAAAAAACAAATTTATTTTAACGGGAGTTTAAAGTACTAGTACAAACCCAGATTCCTACCTTTTGGAGGATGGTGCTACACTGAGGTTGAGTTCCATCTTCATCTGTCTCAGTGAATCTGATGTGTGTGTTCACACTGCTGCCAGGTCTCTTGGAGCACCACCGCTTCTGACGCTTCTGGCCCAAGCTGCTTTTAAAGTTAAAAACACTGTCGAACCTGAAAGACAGGTCAGATTATTATTTTCAAATTCATATGAGTGTTGATGATGGATTAAAACAAACTTGATATAGAGATTAAAATAACAAATCTGAAAACGTCATCAGACGCACGGTGACTCTGGATTGTGTTTCAGTCCAAGTCTGTTCCAGGCTTCATCACATGTTAGATGTGGGTTCTCCTCCACGTCAAATTCATGACTGCAGAGAAAATGAAAATGAGCCTTCAGGAAAGTTATTTTTACACTATCCATGATATACACCGCTCGCAAAAATTAAAGTAACACAATAATATATAGAATCATGACATTAAAACTTCTGGGATTTTGATATGCAGGCCGTACCAGAAGAATGAAAGAACTGCTACTCGTGACTGAGGGTGAAAAAATACACCAGAAGTCAATGTTCAAATTTACCTGCGTTTTATTTTACTTTGTCCGCCTTTTGAGGGATTTTCTTCATCATCATCATCATCATCTTCCCCATTTGATACCTGATTCGAAGAACCTACATGTATGTTCAGACTCCCTGCAGCCTGCTGAGACTCTAAATAAATAAATAAAAATAAAAACAGAGTTTTTGATACAGTGATTTGATGAAACAATTCATTGTGACTAGTGTGGGACATTTTTTTTCAACTAAATAAAATATAAGAATATTCATCCATTCATTGTACTGTATACACCTACATAGAGTGGCAAACATGCAAATGTGGAATAACATTCTATTTTGTATCTCCTACCAGCTAAAATTCAAAAACGATAATGAAATATGTCTGATAATGCAATATGATTTATATCTCCATCTCCTCAGTATTACCTGTGTGTTGGGTTTCTTCCTGGTGTGAGGAAACATCTGATTTCTTACCAGAATTACCCCCATCAGAGGGCTCAGAAATACAGTCTTCTGCGTGTTTCTTTGTTACACTGGCCATATCAGAAGGTTTTCTGGTTGTTCCACAGTCAGCTGAGATGTTCCCACCTGCCTTTAAAGTGCAGTTCTTTTCAAGGAGACCATTTAAAACCTCGACACCATCATTTTTTTCATCCAGCCGTTCCTCTGAATGGTTCACTACGCTTTCATCCACCCGCTCATTTGTAGTTTCTTCCCAAGTGTTCTTCTCACAAGATAAGTCAGTGGTCCAGCCCTGTGCTGCCCAGTATGAGTATTGCTCCCAATAGTAATAATAGGTGTCTGTTGCGTGTTGATCCCAGATGGCTTTTTTGTTGGGGTCGTCCCATGGGCTAGTCACACATTGGGAATCTTCTGTAGACGGCAAGTCATCAGGATGTTTCTCCAGCCAGCTGTTCCACAGAAGAGCTTCACCTTGTTGAGCTTTACCAGAAAGAGATCCGTAAAATAAAAGACACCCATTACTGAATCCAATTAGACTGGATGAATTGGTATCTGATAGAGATTGATCCAAAATGTTTACATGTGCCTTGTCATGAAATAAAATGCTCGGAACGTGTCCACATTTGTAACATCGGTCCTACCCCAGTATGTCTCCCAGCCAGCATCATTGGCCGATGGGGTTTCGACTGCTTCATCCAGCATCTCTGTCTTCAGTCCTTCTTCCAGAGGATCACGGATGTCTGTGCAAACAGACATTAATGAAACAATAAATCACAGTGAATCATAATATTACATCTTGTGGGATGAGGGTTTTGTGGCTTGGGAGGAGTTTAGGGTAAGTCCTTTTAATTGGCCTCGGAAACCAGCTCTGTCTAGAATTGGCCTTTGAAAACTTCCGTGTATGAAATGCTTTTGTGTAATTGATGATGGCGCAACAACCATGCCCAACTGCAATTATTATTATTTGCTGCTAGAACTCACAGTACAAGAAAATAAGACAAGTTGTACATTGTTCTCTTTGTTGTTGTTTTTAAACGCGCCTTTCCTATTCCCCTCCTTTAGAGAACATATAGAAATACATGATATATTGATATTCTAAACAATAATACACTCAATCCAAACCCCGCACAAGCCAAATATTAGTGATGTAGGTTAAACTGCATAAAGATACAACAGAGCCAAGAACAGTGTCGGTCAACAGTTTGCCTTAGCTTGCTGGTTTGAAAAAAATACAAATAAATTATGTTACGTATTACCTTTGTCAGTAAACTGCACATTTTCCTCCTGTTCCTCAAGAGATTGTGTCTGATTGGTAACTGGTCGCTTGGTAGATCTCTTCTCCTGCCACATGAGCACAAATATAATTCAGATCTGACATATCTATTAATGCCTCTGATGACATATTTGTTTATTATTAGTAACAGAATGACATTATTAGATGGCATTGCATCTGACTGGTCAAAATCAAATAAAAGCACATAAATCCATCTGAAACTTACACATCTCTGCTATGTTGCCTTCTCCATTAACACAATGATATTTTTTCGATATTTTGTGCAGTCTTAGACAGTATTCACACTTTAACCAGAAATCAGCAAACATACCTTTTTACGCCGGCTGGAAGAGCTGGCAAAGGCAAGAGGCAGACCCATACTAGACATCAGTTGAGCCTCTTCATCTAAAAATTCAACTTCTTCATCGCCCTCTTCTTCCTCATTCTCCTCTTCTATGGACAATGAAATGAAATATGTCAAATAAAATATAAAAATAGAATCGAAAACCTACCTTGGATTGCAGAGTCTGCCTGGTCAGGTGAGAGAAGTCTATTATCTGACCGATATAACTCTCGATCACTAGGAAGAAGCAGATAAAAAGATGATGAACACCGCATCTAAACAATTTAAACACATTAACAAGTGCGTTTGTTTGCGAGATATCATTGAGAAAAGATCACTGACTGTACAAAAGCTCTGGAGCAGCAGCAGTGGATTATTTCTTCGGATGTATGTTTTCTGCTGAAGAATATGTCTGCCACGACTGACACCGTGCTCTTGTCCAGCATCATGGAGTCGATTTAGCCTTATTAATCAGAATTGTTTACAAATTAAACCATTAAACCAGATTTACTGTTGTGCCAGCATGGGAGGACTATTTGTGCGTCGTGAGAGTCTTCCGGCCGGATTATCCCGGCAAAACATTTCAGAATAAAATAATATTTTTACGTTTGTGGTCTGTGGTTGTGATTCCGCCCACACCGGTCGGAAGTGATAGTCTTTAAATTTGACTACATAACAAATCTCGTATTTTAAATCGATGTATAAAAAAATACTTTAACATTTATTTATGTCCGGGGTTTCGCTGTCATTCCCTCGAAAACATGTCCCCACCGGACCGATTTCTGCGTTACACTCAAAGCGTCGCGGACCCCGGAATCGCCAGGAAGGCATTTGTTAGTTAAATATCGTTGCTAATAGAATTTTAAATTATGTCTCTACAACCAGCCATTATAATTTAATTCACTCATGTTCTGCCTTGTTTACGTAAATTCTGAATTTTATCAGCGAGTAAATATGACGCCACACTCACTGGCCCATCGTTTTTGTCGATGTTATGATAATAACATTGCCTCTGCCGAGCTAACCCCCTTCTAATTATTCCAAACACGTTTGTCATGTGAGACAATACTATTATGAAGTTGTGACTTTCCTAACAGCGCCACCAAAAACTCAAATTTAATCGTTTCCTTCTCTTACTTACTTAGTTATAGTCGCAAATGCTATTCAGGCATCATTTGAATAATCCAGAGCCACGTCTTCAGTGAGTGACAGCAAGGAAGGATGTCAAATGCTGTAAACGAGTCATGTCTGACGGGAGCAGAGGACACAGTCGCCTTCCTAGTGAGACATTTCTGTTATCTCTTGGAGTATAAGCAACATGTAAGAATTCCCACTGCTGATCTTTACGGCATCTGAATATATTTAGTGATTATTGTGGATGTTCAGGAACGTTCCAACAATTTTATCTGCGTCTATGTAGATATTGCAAACTGCTGTGTTAATCTTTTTTTTTTTTTTTGCATGTAGCAATTGAACTTACTGATGTCCATCTTTGTTTACAGTTTTGTAGCTTTCATGCCTTGGAGGAATGGGTTGGCCTTGGTCAGGTAGAGGACTACCTGAGTGTTCTCGAATACTTATTGTGGGTCTTCACCCCTCTAGCAATCGTCTTTATCCTACCCTTCCTCATCGTCATCCTCCTCTACCTCTCGATACTTTTTCTTCATGTCTACAAGGTAGGCAAAAATAATGTTTTGTTTCACGATATTAATTTGAATGCGGTTTTTATTTTGTATCACTCATGTCCAGATTACTGTCAGTACTCCACCATATACAGCTTTTCAGTCATTCAAGGCTTCTCTAGGTTCTGTCAACAAGAACTTTGTTAATTTTGAACGAGAGAGCACAGACAAAAAGTTTTAGTCCTTTAGTCAAATCACAGCTGTTGAAGTTGTTAAGTTGCAGTGTAGTTGTTAAACTATTTTGCATCTTTTTATCCTCTAACAGAGGAAGAATCAGTTGAGAGAGGCATACTGCAACAACCTTTGGGATGGAGCCAGAAAGACTCTGGCAACGTTATGGGATGGACATGGCGCTATATGGCACGGTAGGATTAAATTTGGTGGAAATTTACTCAAATTGTGGAATGTGTTGGGCCAAGCTTTAAATCCACTCCTAGACAGGACAGTGGTTGTGACCTTTTAGAATTATTGAAGTGGGATGTTTCTTTGCAGTAACTCAGTAATATGCAGTTATTTTGTCTTCAATCACTTCTGCATTGTGTAATTTTCTTTTCCACCAGGCTATGAGATCCATGGGATGGACAAAATCCCAGACAAAGGACCAGCACTAATAGTGTACTATCATGGAGCCATTCCGATTGATTACTACTACTTCTTAGCTAATGTCATTATCCAGAAAGGACGAACTTGCCACTCTGTAGCTGACCACTTCCTTTTCAAAATACCAGGTATGTGCGGTCTCTGACAGATACAAAATCTACAAGAGTGCAGTACTATATGTAATAAGAAAGTAGACCTCATAATTTTCTTTACAATATGTGCCCCGATTAATTAATTAACTGATTAATATTGCCTTTGTGGAATAGGAGTTAAGCAAGAAAATTCACCCGTTTTTATCCATCGTTCCGCCAGGGTTCAAATTACTATTGGAGGTGTTCAGTGTGATGCATGGTCCTCAGGAGGAGTGTGTACAGGCACTGAAGAATGGTCACCTGTTGGGCATTTCTCCAGGAGGTGTGAGGGAGGCTTTGTTCAGCGATGAGACTTATCCTCTTCTTTGGGGTAAACGCAAAGGCTTCGCCCAAGTCGCCATCGATTCTAAGGTGGTACGTAGTTTTTCCTGAAATTAAAAAACAATCCCTTACATCTCATTTATGGTTACAGTATCCAGAAGAGGTAAGGAACAAAATGCTAACCACAGCCATTTAGAAAAATATTTTAAAAAATGCACAGTTATTATGTATATATACTGTATTATCTTTTATGTTTCAGGCTATAATTCCAATGTTTACCCAAAATGTCCGAGAAGGCTTCAGATCTTTGGGAACACTGAGTAAGTGCTCATTGAATTGTTTGGCTCGAATTTTTTTGCCATCTTTTTTTTTATCTTTAATTAAATATTTATTTTACTTCTGTTCACCTGCACGAAATTCACAAATACAATTACATTTTCAGCCTTAATTGTAATCATTTATTTATCTATTTCATTTTTAATCACACCAGACACCAATGTTCTGATCCTGTGTTTTTCTGACCAGAATTTTTCCGTTGGCTGTACGAGAGATTTCGTCTTCCTATCGCTCCTGTATATGGTGGATTCCCAGTGAAGTTCCGAACATTCCTTGGCGATCCTATCCCCTATGACCCGAATATAAGTGCTTCAGAGCTGGCAGAAAAAGTACACCCAAAACACATTTCAAATTTCTAACTGAGAAAAGGCAAAACAAACTTTTGTTCAGGGACAATGCAGAGTCCGAGATTGGCACACAAATAGCTTAGTATAGGTTGCCTAACGCAACTGTGCCTGAATATTATTCCAATGTGAATTACAGTGGCTCTTCTAGATAAAAATTATACCATTAATCTAAAATCTGTTAGTTAATCTTTATTAAATAAATATCATAACATTTTGCTAGTCACTATCACGAGGAGTGTTTATTTTGATCCTAAATTGGATTGAATACTCAGATCTTATTTGTAAAGTTGATGAACCCAAGGTGCATTTCAGACTACTAACTGTAAATAAATCAGAGAAAATGGCACGTGGATGATGATGATGATGTAATAAGTCATGAGAAGACTATATATTTCATCCTTTCCTTTACAGGTAAAACAGGCTGTCCAGTCTCTCATAGACAAGCACCAGCAGAAGCCCGGGAATGTTCTGAGAGCCCTTCTGGAGAGATTCCGCAACAAATACAAAATTGAATAGCGTCATCATACACAGACTATCCATTAGACAGAACAAAAATGGGACATAGAGGGAGTGTGTTCAATAAAGTAGACTACGTTGGCGAAGTGCATTATTCTAAAGGATTATGTCGAAGCGCAAAACTTGAAATTCAGATTTGATGGATCTTTTGTGACACAAGTCCTGGAACTTTTTAGATACAAGTTAGATACATGATATACCTTATAGACTCGTGTCAGTGCCAAACTGGCTCCCTCTCCATACATATTCTTTGAGTTAAACAGATGTGTGTTGATGGTCTGAAAATCACTGTGTCTATCATCTTGATTTCCTCATGCTACCAAAGTTAGACTTCTTGAAGGGTCTTAAAGTTTTTTGTTTTGTTTTTCTCAAGAGTTTCACTTCAGAAGCCCTGCTTTTCCGTTCTTGGTGTGCAAATCAAAACTGTTGCTTTAAACTACTCTTAATATGCCTTTGTTTGTGAAAAGTCTTAATAGTTATGACCAATTAGCCTCATGTTTTTTTAAATTAGGGTACTATTGTTGTGTGCTTGGAGTAACACCTATAAATTACTATATTATCAATGAAAACAGATTTGGACACATTCTGGCTAAAAGCTTGTGAACACTTTGTATGGGTATCATTCTTTTTTAATAGAATTATTTTGGTATATAAAATGTAATTTGAAGACAAATTATTGGTTGTTGGAACATATCAAGACTGTCTATTTAACATAATAATATGTGGAAGGATGTGCATTATTAAGTTTGTTTGCACTGAACATGAAAATCCACTGATCACCTATACTTTTCTTTTAAATAGAAATAGTGTCACCCATTAAAAATACATCCGTCCACCCATCTATACAGTTCCTCTACTGCCTAAATATTTTAGGGAGTTACTTTCAGCTTACAACTTTGTCAGGGTAAATCAAACTCATTTGTAAATTGCCAATATGCTATTGTCTTGAATTTGAAAGTGACATATTGAGTCGGGTAATTTGGACATGGAATTTTGCTGTCATCTTTTTTGGAAGAGGAGTCTCCATAGCAACCATATTTAAGAAAAGGGTAGAAGCACTGATCTGGCCACACTTGAAAAGATGTATTCAAGTCTATTTTGAGGGGTTTTAAGATTCCTCAAGTTATCATTTAGTTGGAATTTCGATGTTTTAATGGCAGTCCTTACTTGACTTTGGGGAACAAAATTTGCAAGGTGTATGTTGCGTAATAGCAGAATGTAATCCTATTTGTGTTATTTCTAGTTCTTGGGTGCTTTGGAGTGTTTTAAAATGTGCAGTACATATCTCCTCCTTTTTGAACTGTCTACATTGTGGTTGCAGATGCAGTGTAATTTATTACTTTTCTGTGCATGTAAACATATATTTGCATGTATGTACTAATAATTCAACTGATGAAAGTTTTGCACAACGATTTTTGAACATTGTAATTGCCAACTCAGAGTTCATTTTTGTAAAAATCAAAAATGTGTTGTTTAACTGATTGTTTTATATTGGTGTCCTGGCTGCTTTATTTCTATATATGTAGTCTATGTATTTGCTTTTAAATGACAGACTCTAAATAGGACATTTTTAAATTTGAATAAATCTATTTTTTTAAGAAATACCGTTTTAATTAATGTTGCTCCATTTGATGAAAATATGTGTATATATATATATATATATATATAATATCATAATATTTATTCATGTTTGAAAAAGGAATAATAGAATCTACAGGAGCCAGAAAATTACCATCGAAATAACCACAGTGTACTTTATTAAATACATTTTGGTAGTTTGCATTAGATTCAAATAAAAATTTACAAAAAAAAACTCCCTATGTACAAAAATGTTTTGATCTTCATCACTCTGGATTTTATTTTTTTTAATTTAATGTATTCTTCATCCATAGAACACCGTCCCCCCACAGTTTAGCACTTCAGAATTTAATCACAGAATGCAATTTACCATTTTTCTTAAACATTTCTTTTTTTCTGAAAATACACCACATATACCACACATATTGTTTTATTCTCTGAAGTACTTTATATTGTCATAATTAGGGCCAATCTATTGGCGTCGAACCCTTCACAGTCAGAACTCAAGATAGGAATGTCCTATTTTTAAACATGTACATTTTGCATATGTTTATTTACAGTTAAGCTCTAAACTCATCATTTCCGATATTCATTTAGTACATGGTATCATCCAACTGCTGACCAAGCCACTTGAACAGGATGCTCATACAAGTGTGTGACAGGATAAGCAACTTGATTTTACCTTTATTTGTGTGCTGAATAATCTAAAATAGGTGTTACTGCACAGGTTTTAATACGTCCATCAAAACTAAGCCAGTCACTCACTTTCATTATGTTTTTTTAGCAAGTCCGTTGCTGTATCAATAGAGGATAATCACGCGACACCAATGTGAGTGGTGTGCTGTTAGTAAATTGTTTTGTTTCAATCAATGTCTCACATACCACAATCTCCACTAAATTGTTAGAAAGAACCTCCAAGTAGTCCGGCCTTGTTTGGACATGCACACAACCTGCTGTCCATACAAAAAAAATGTGAATCGTTACACTTATACACCTTCATATAAACACACATATAGTCGGCCAAATTATTCATACCTTGTTAAAGTGATTATTATTTGTTTAATAGATATACTTTGACCCCTTTTCCTGCTAAAAGATATCCATCCATCCGTCCATGATGCACAATATGTGAGTGCATCGGATTTTAGCGAGTAATATTTGAAGAAAATGCCACATTTATAGTATTGTCAAGTATAACATGTATGCCGTACAATACTGAATCAAATTGTGATCCAACCAAACAAATCAAATAATTTCATTTTGAAATAAACAGTCCTTGAAATCGTATGGAGATGAGTATTGAATCGTCTTTTGCACATTAACTTGTGTTAATATTTTTGTTATTCTTTTGATGACTAATTTGTCTATACAAATTAATGATTGGAAAATCGGAAAAAAAAATTCTGACAGACCGAGATAAGCTGTTGCTATACCAAACTATCCAACGTTCTGCATTATGGAAACACGCCGGCAACCTTGGCTCAATTGCAATGTCACAGTTTTTATATGATGTGTGTTTTTACTATGCTGAAAGGGCCTTAGAATAAATAATTATACTTCAATTTTCAATGGGACTTTTGAGGTTTCAGTTTGGCACATGACAATTATAATGCAAATATTTTTATGCACTGTAAGCATTGTGATATTGGCTTTACAATGAAATGTTATATCAGCAGGATATAGACACTGTCAGAAATAAAATGGGTGGATGTGATGAAGATGAGGAGGTACTCATTAACTGAATGTACTGAGGTAGCTTCATGTCAACGGTAAATTGACAATATGGTCTGCAAGTCATACCATACTGTCTCACGCATGGACGCAAATTGCGAACCATTGTTGAATAAATGATACAATTACTGCAACGCATAGCACAACAGCGAGTCACAGCCAGACATGACAAACTAACTGCGCACTGTCTACTAATTAAACTTCCCCATGACCTGCTAGAATCACAATTCTTCAGAATTCTGACTTTAAAGTGGGAATTCTCACGTTAAATCTGAATTCTGAGAGAAAATGTCAGAATCCTGGCACCCGCACCTTTTTTCTTTCCTTCACTGGCCCTATAATGCTCTTCTGTACATGTTCGAACATGTAGTCACAAAATAATTTAAAAAAATATGGCTGGGGAATATGAATGTTCACCCAACATTGTCCCACAACAATACCAACATGGGATCCACAATACATTATGCAAACACACACACACAAGACACATTGGTTAAGGGAAAAAAAGCAAATTAAATGTTTGCAAAACAAAACAGTATTGGGCAGAAACCAGAGAGAAAATAATCAAATACTCAGGAAAATGCAACCTGCATTATGAGCTAGTAGAATAAAAATAAAATACATACAGCCTTTCTCATCTGCTTTGTCTTTGTTAGAATACAAATCATTACTTTTAACAAAGTGAAGATATTCAAGTAGGTTAGGGCATGTCAGCTATATGATGATATGATCATTTTTGTCTTGGACAGTGGCATTATTACATTTAAATTCAGACTGACAAGCTGAAATGATGCAACCTTTCACGCGAATGAACAAATCAAATCAAAAGTGACATTCTGATTATCCAATTGCCTTGTGTTGTGCTTTTCTCTTTCCTTGGAAAATAACAATATTGTATACATAGCAAAAACCATTTAAAAAATGGAAGCTACTTTGGGTAAGGGCTGTATTTGACTAAATGAGAAAATTACATCGCATTGTGTGATCATGTGCTTACTTTAACATCCCAGCATTCCCTGAATGTTTTTTTTTTTTTTAAAGATTGTGATAGTTAGGAAAGAGGTGGAAATGTGCTATATACAGTGATCCCTCGCTACTTCGCGTTTCGTTTATCCCGGCTTCACTACATCGCGGATTTTTTACCCTAAATTAAAAAAACATTTGAAAGTCAAAATCAAACTTCTAAATTGAGGAAACACGTGTCTAACCTTTAGGACAATGTAGTATTGCTCCCAATGTTCGTTTAAATTCCTTTAGAAGTCAGTTTTCGTGTGTTAGCACGATCGCAAATTAGCATCTTTCTGCTAACTCGTTAGCCTGCCCAGTACTTCTTGATAGTGACCGTACTTCGCGGATTTCACTTATCGTGGGTGTTTTTTTAACAAATTATCCGCGATAAACGAGGGATTACTGCAGGGGTGGGCAATTAATTTTTACAAGGGGCCACATGAAAAACCTGAGTTGTGTCACACCTACGATAACTTAAACCTGCTCAATTTTCTTCCATTGTAAAATGCACTAAATTATTTATTTTAAATAGTTGGTACTGGTAATTAGAAGAATACAATTATTCTGTTTATATTTATATTAAGCTATGTTAAATTGTGGTGTAAAGGTCAAATAAAAAAAACAATTATTAATCAATACAATTTATTCTTAACTTCTTTAACTTTTCCTCAAATGACAAAGCCGGTGGGTGGGAAGTTAATAAAAAGTCCTTGTTGGGCTTGCAGTTTGACTAGCAATGCATCAGCCTCTGATGCGCCCTGTTTATCAGACAAATGTATTTTTCTCATGCTTGGTCGTGTAGTGGCGACATGCACATGGCTTTACCTTTCATTTCTGTAAAGAAATACTTGGCAGTCCATGTCTTGTTGAAAACACGGCGCTCCTTGTCAACTTTTCTTCGCGTCAGCAAACATTTTGAGGGCAGCATTACTTCGCACTGTTCACCTTCACGCACAGCTCACGTACACGTACGCTACCGGAAGTGCGACGCCTTTCAAAATAAAAGCGAAACAGTTGTATTGTACGCACGACACAATTTTTTTTTTTTTTTTAATTACAATTGGCCTCATGCGGGCCGGACAGGGACGCACAAATTGGATTACTGTATGCCTCACCTCTTGATTTTGTCTACAATACCCATTGTAGCTTTTCCAGATGTCTGGGGAAAACTTTGTTCGATTCCCATACGAGGACAGTATGGAATGTTTACGTGTTCCTTAAATTATTACCTGAACTATATTTAAAAGTTTGCGATGGCATATACGTTTGACCCTGGAAGATGTATTCTATTTCAAATATCATCACTGTGGGAGTCAGGGAGTGAGTGGGCCGGGGAACAACCTGCTCAACGTGTGGCCTATTATCTTAAATCTTTTCAAGTCAGCAGTACCATCACATTTAATTCCACAAGGGGCATGGCAAATCACAGTAGTTAAACCCCCTTTTGAGTTTGTAAACAATGTGGCATTATTTTTTGGGGGGGGCGTGGCTTAGCTGGAGGCAAAATGATCTAGCATGCTTGAAAACACAAGTTGGCATATTTCATCTTCACTTTGCCTCCAGCTAACACTGACGTCATCATGACGTAGGCCATAAAGGGGTCCATATATTTGCACACAAATTTGTACATACGCGCACACACACACAGACACATACGGTATTGTGCAAAGTCTTAGGCCACCTTGAGCGTTCTTCTTCTAAGGATCTTTTTACAGCAGCCATCAATCTGAACAGGATAAAAAAAATAGCTGACCAATCGTCATGAAAATTAGTAAAGGACGGGCATAGACGAAGGAAGAACTTTGTTGGTGATACTTAAGTTGAGTTATTTTTGTTCACAGCTTGGCCTTGTTTGAGGCCTGTATTTTACTCACCAACATTGTATTATAGTACTTGCTAAAACAACATCTGTAATGGTGATCTAAGACTTTTGCACGTATAGAACAAGAATAACAATGACTTCAGTACCCACTACTGATCTGAAAAGGTAAGAAAATGCTGCATGTTGTATAGAAGTATTGTACATCCCGGTTGCTTCGATTTGGCGTTGCAAGCGCTTCCTTCCTGGCTGTATCTTTTGGATTCTCCACGCATCATTTCTTTTCAAATGGCATCCACCACAGTCCTCAATTCTGCTGCTCTCCTTCACAAGGTGGAACTTCAGCTCACTTTAGTGTAGAAAGCTGTTCTTTAATGTGGACTTGAGGTGCCAGGAAGTTTTTTTTCTTCCCCATGGCAATCGGCGAGTTGGAGAAAGAGAGGCTGTGGATCTGTGTCCAACTTCGACCTTTTTGTTCCACCCTTTCTTTCAGCCAGGTTTGACAACTGTAAATAAGTGCTACTTTAACCATTGTCTTCAAGTACTTGACCTTCTTCTTCTAGAATGAGCTAAGACGATTAAAAGTCTGCACTTGTGGAGAGACTACTGTGCCACTGTATGAGGCGCTCCACATCTTCAATATTTCCAAGGAAACGTTTTGGCACTAGGAAAAGGGAACAGATATTGTTGTCAAATTGATGAGAGGTGTACACAACATCAGGTCATCAGAATTCTCGAATATGAGGACACCTGCACAGTAAGACATACATGAGTTTTTCAAGTTTTGAATCAGGGAATTTTTCCTCAGAAAGTCAAGTGTCACATAGGTATACACGTGTATCATCTGATGACTTCAAACTTGGACCCTGGAGGGATAAGGATATCCCAATGGATTTGTTAAACTCAGTCCAAGTCACATAAGTCTCTTGGGGTTTTTGAGTTTTTCAGTACTCTGTTGATATGCATTTTTTTTAATACCACACAGGATTTCCCTGATGAACCCAAGTAAAAATAACCAGACAAGTAAAAATACAAAGGAGATAGTGATGAGCTTCACCTCTCCTCTGATGGTTGGATTTTTCATTGGAAGGTCACTGAGTTGACGAAGAAAGTAGGGGGAGAGAGATGAAATGGGGAGTCACGTGCCACAGTCTGTTTTGCTGATTCTGGCTGCTGGGTGGAGTTAAGAGAGCATTATAATGTGGTTTCATACTCCAACCGTTCTTGTACCAGGGCATCATCTTTATACTGCAGCCGTGGAGGAGTCAGCGAGCAATCTATGGCCAAAATTGCCTTTCGTATACTACGGTCGAGGACGTGGCGCTCCCAGGCTGGGTAGCGGTTCCGACAGAGATCAATCTTGATGACGGTCTCATCGAGGCGAGCCGCACGAGATGATGGAGTGGATGGCACGGTGTGTCGGACCTGAAACACCGGCATGCAACCATCCCTTTCCGTATATTTTGCGTCGCGTTCCAATGTTGTGGTGGCGCCTCGGTTGGAGCGCAGAGAATTGGTGCCACCCTCAGACGGGAGTGTGGAGAACTGAGTCGTGGCATCCAGATCAAGGCGCTGGCAGCTTGGCGAGTGCCCAAAACGAGGCCCGTTTGGATGGAAAAAAGCATAGTACATGAGCAAGAAAACCACCCCTGTGAGGAAACTACTGAAGATGACGCAGAGTGCTGGCACAGCAAAGGAGTCAGTGGGGTGAGGTAAGCGGTAGATGTACCACAATGCACTGAGAGCTGCATTCTCCACCAGTATCACCAGGTAGTAGATGAAAAGACGACACCTGTGCAACGATACAAAATAGAGAATAACTTCATTATTCATTTAATTAGGATGTTCTCCCTCATACAGTATACAGTGATCCCTCGCTACTTTGTTTATCGCGGCTTCACTATATTGCATATTTTTATTTTTCCAAAATTAAAAAAAACATTTCAAAGTCAAAATAAAACTTCTAAATTGAGGAAACACGTGTCTAACCTTTAGGACAATGTAGGATTGCTCCAAATGTTTGTTTATATTCCTTTAGAAGTCCGTTTTCGCGTGTTAGCACGAGCTTGAAAAAAATCTTTTGGCTGTCTACCAGCAATAATAATAATACGATTATTTTTAGATGATTAATAAGCATACTTCTCACCTTGTCCGTCCCTCCTTAACATTGAACCAGGAAAAGATGTAGATAATGCCCACCACCATGTCAAACACAATTTCTTCCCACTTGCTGATGCAAAAGTCCGTCTCACAGTGGACAATCCAGAAGGTCATGATGCACCAGTGTAGCACGATGAAGATGCCAAAGTAAAGTTGGAAAACGGACGCAAACAGGGCAAAGGTGATGACCCTTGCGGCGATAGTGAAGAAGTGCCAGCAGAACTGAATGATGACAGCCAGGTAGGTGATGGGCTTCTTGTCATCCCGAGATTCTCGCAGGGCCTTCTGATAGGAGGCCAGGGCCCAGGCAAGTGAGACGAGGGAGGCTGCTGCTGTCATACCTGAGACACAAACACATTTCACATTGTCTCCATGATGGAGGTGTTTGCTGAAGCTTAGCACAAACAAATAATGGAGTATTTTCCTCATCAGTCATACTGCATTCAACTAAGAGGGATGAATCTACTGTGAAAATGACAAGACACTTATTTTCATCTGCTGGTGAGCACAAATACAAATGTTCTTTTTTTTTTTTGGCACGATATAAGCTTTTAATACGATTTAAACATTGTGTGCTTTATGTCCAGCAAAGCATATATTTCGGATTAACGACAAGATGAATAAAGCTTTTTGAATGATCTGACCTGAGAATTTCTAAACAGGCTGGAAAGATTTTTTTTTTTTTGAGAGGAAAACATAATCACCACAAATGAAAATAAAGCTGCTAGAATGGTCCAGCCAATCACATGTTCTAAAGATCTAAAGAGATATATTTTAAACCCAACTCTCATTTTCTATGAAGTACAGAATAATACAATGATGATGAGATTCCAAGATTAAGTGTAATTTGTGGTCAACATTTAGAGATTTTTCTCTTACCTTGCACAGCCTGAAGTTTGTGTGTCTGTATTATGATGCACAATTGTAGCACCAACTGTGGAGCGCTCTCGAGAAAAGTGGCCAGTAGATGCAGCATGCTCACGTCTGCAAACTCATAGATCATCCTCCAATGGTAACGCCACCGGTCAGTGTCAGAACTCTGACGACTCCGAATGCCCAGATAAATAGTATGGAGGTACCTGTAAAATAAAAAAATAATAAAAAAAAATAATAATACCAAAGTGGTAACTACCAGAATTTTGGTGATGAATTAAATGTCGTGAAAATACTGCAATGATTTGCATTCTCTGTCTTGTCCTCTGCCTTTGCCTCCTACACATATTTCATGATCTCTTATCACCAATATATTCCGCCAAGAAATTAAATGCCATTGTCAATAAATATTTGGAAAATATAATCTGGTGCGAGGGTATCAAAGCTGTAGCATGTTCTCTGCTCCCACTTGTCTCATTGTGTGCTTATGTGTGCAGAGACTGAGCTGACTGTCTGCCCTGCCACTCTCGCTACATTCACAATTTAACCGAAGGTGTCCCAGTTCTGACTGCTTGTCACATCCAGTGAAGAGGAAAGTGATGTCTCATTTTCATTTCAGCCTCGCACTAAGGCCATCAGAACAGTCACTATTACCATGGCAACACCACTTCATCCGTCCAGCATATTCTCTCTCAAGTAGCAGCTGACATTTATCAAGCATTACAGTACTGCAATTTAATCATTCATCCCATTTAAATCGATTTAGAAATTTTGTGCAGTGCAATAGCGATACCCGCTCATTTCATCATGTGCGAGTGTGAAGCTGGTCTGTTAGTCAGCATTCCATGAACTGTGTAAAGTAATATTCTATAAATTGTGAGATGCTTTCTTTGACCCAAGAGATTATAAAAATACAGTCAGGTATCATTGCTGTACTGAAGGACCATTGTAAATTGCGTATTGTAAAGACATCTGTGATTATTCCCTTAATCCATCAATTGTCCAACACTTCTATTTTTTTTTTAATTAAGAGTGCCATATAATGTATTATCTAGCTAAGGAGGTTGATTTTGAAGGTAATAAACACCGTGTGGCTAATCCGGCTAATTTGAAAATGTTTAATACGTTATGAACGCTACTCCATAGTGTATCGTGGTCAGAGAGACCTCTGCAAGATGGATATGAATAATGCAAGAAGTGGATACACCTTTCACACACACACACACGCATACATCGTGAAATATTTAATGCAGTTGGGATTCCCTGATGCAGATACTTTACCGTGACAGCTTTGAACAGCTGCTGTTAAACTGCAGTCACACCCCCCTCCTCAAATCACCATGACAACTCAAACTTAGTGTTGCAACAAAGCAGGCTCGCTTAACAAACCCATCAGTTCCACGAGTACTGATGTGTGTACTGTGCGTATATCAAATACACACTACATAATTAATAAAGAAATTAATTGCAATAGATGCTCCTAAATGCATTGTGGCAGTACACCCACAGTGGTTGAACACATTTGGAAGGAGTGCGGCAAGATTACAAATTCATATTAAGTTCTGTGCAAACAAAAATATACAGAGGAATGAGATATTGATGTGCTTTCACAAAATAGGCCATATGTGTGACGTGATCACGTGGGAACAAAACTGGCAGATACAGAAGAAGGTTGCAGATCCAACCTGGAAACTGAGGGTGTGTTGATCATGTTTAGAATTTGTTAAGAGAAACAGTGGCCCTGAAAGGATCTTGCATCCATCCATTTTCTATTCCGGGAGGTGGAGCTAATCCCAATGGATTTTGCTCGAATCGGACCAGACCCTGCACGGGTGACAGGGAATGTACACCTATACATGAATGTACTACTACAATTACAAGACAACAGCCATTAAATAATTTAACAGTACAGACACTCTGAGTAAGATAGTCTGTCATCAAGTGATCAAAACAGAGACTTGGCTGCAGGAATACCATTAAAAGAAAAACTATATATGCATGTAAAAAGGATTGCCTTAACTATATGATGAAAACAAAGGCTGCATTCGAAATAATGTGCATTTACCTTTATTGATCCAAGTAATATGAAAATGATGACCCATATCACATCTTAAGGGTTGAATGTTACGCAGCATTTAGCTACTTAATAAATGTGGGCGTGTCTAACATCTGGCACCGATTTAAAATTGATGATCCGTCTTAAGGTGATCAGGAAGTCATGAGGTGTGTGTGTGACAATCAAAAGTAGAAAGCACAGCAGCACCGTTTATGAAGGTTCTAGTTTACCTTCAAGGCAAGGGGTGACAGCATCCCATAACGTTTGCTCTGTGTATTGGTGGAGAAGGGCAAAGATGGCAGCTGCATGGCAACGTTCTTAGTTCTAGGGCATTTCGATTCCAAAAGGTTTGTCGCGGTCATTTGTTCACATCCATCCACACAAGCATCCTACCTCCATATCTGGCCCAGCTGGAAGATGTGGATGAGAGACTGCGAGAACCACATACACAAGGAGTATGAGGCCGAGCGTTTCCGAGTCCGGCTTCCCATGGCGGTGCTGTTGGTGCTGTTGGTCGTAGTGTTCTTACTCGCGGTCGACGCCTGTCTCTGCGGCGTGGTCGGGGGATGCTGAGCGCTCACATCCCCGTGTGAGGCCGAGCCACTCAGCAGCTTATTACCGTCCATGTGCGAGCAATCGGCGGCGGATTCCGTCGCCTCTTCTGTGCTGAAATCGTGAACGAACCATCTGAAGCTAAAGAGCTGCACCGAGAAGGAACCCAGTACGACGAAGAAGAGTGTCAGGCCGAACCACCAGTAGTCTCGCTGGAGGTAGTAGTCGACTGACAGCCACACATCAGTGCCCACATCGGCCACATACACGGCCACTGCGGCGACTATCCACAGGCAGTCCCACACCGTGTATTTCTGCTGCTCCCTGCCCAAGCGAAGACAAGCCGTGTTGGAGCCCCCGCCGCCACAACACCGCGATTCCCCGTTAACGAAGTCAGCGTCCCCGGCGCCAGCGGAGTCAGGCTGGCAGCCCGGGTGGAGCCCTTGAACCGAGCCGGAGTACTCCGAGTTCTGCAGGGGCGTGAAGGCCACGTCGCTCTTCTTCATCTTCAGGACCCCGTCCGATTTAGCAGCCATTGTTACCAGTTTGTAATAACACTAGTCTATTATTTCGCCCACCTTCTGAGCCTCTCTCCTCCACCCCTGTCTCCTCTCACCGTCGACACCCTTCTGCGCGTCTCCTCCTCTTCTGTCCCCCACCACCTCCTCCTCCTTTCTGGGCAGGAGCGGCTCCGCTACACAGGCGACAGGTCATAATCCACAATAAAAAACAAAAAGAGGATTTGAGTTTACATCTTTCCGCTTGGGTTCAAATCACATATTAAGTGCGTTTCTTTAAACGGACCTCGGCTGACATTTAAAGCTGGGGTTTTCCGTTTTATGCCTGGAAGATCATCCGCTCAAGTTGTGCTTCCACGGGTGGAACCCGCAAGGCCAACGAAGCAGATGAGGCGACGATGAGAGCCTGAAGAAGAGGAAGCCTGCAGCCACCAGCTTTTTCAATGGGAGCGACCAGAAACTATGACATCATCTCTCCCTGACTGTCTTCCCCCTCCACGGTTTGCGGTTAAATGAACTGTTTTTCCTTTGTAAAATTTATTAGATATATTCTCAAATCCCGTGGTGCAAATGTAGTGATTTATATGGTGCCATCAAAACATTGAAATTAATCAATTTGAATTACAAAGGATTATTTTTTTCTCAGTCCTTGCACCACAGAATCTTTGGATTTATTTTGTCGCAATCTATAATCCACTAGATGTCCCTTTAACACTTTACACTTCAACATTAGTTCAATTTGATTTAATGATTCATCAAAAAACAATACAACATTCCGCTGCTTAATTACATTGTATTGTAGCCTCGCCATATTGCGGTTCACTTTTCGCGAACTCGCTGTTGCACAGATTTCTTTTGGTCCGCGTATCATGCTTTGATTTATTTTTCTACAGCGTAGGAATGGAGCGCACTCATAGTGCTTCTATCTACAACATATGGTGCTCAAAGTGCTTTCCAAATGCTTTGTCTACACATAGCCAGGCTTTAAAAAAAAAAAAAAAAAAATCCCCCTTTCTGTGTTTGTTTCAAAAAGCCACATCCACACCAAACCAACTGGTGTGTGGGAATAAGGGTGTAGATGAGGCACACTTCTCTAACTTTACGAATTATTAATCACTATCTAGAAAACTAAAAGCCATGTCATGTGAATATTGAAATCTTGACTGACAATGACAGACTGGCTGATGGACAGTCTTAAAATATAGAATTCACTGGCAACAACTGTCCACAGCCAAACAAGGATCTAGAGATATCTGCAAATCTCCACTTTGTTTGGTATTTTCAGAAAAAACGTTATTTAAAGAAATCACCGGGGAAGTGTGGATGACAGGTCAAACCACAAAATATCTCTCCTATTTGTAAAATCCCTGGCTATGTGTAAACAAACAAGTGTTATATTCACCCATTGACATACCCTTTCAAACCAGTAATGTGTTCTCCATCCTGATTTGCCGGTCTGTTCGGAGGGATAAATTCGTAGTTACAGATAGCACCAAAGTTTTTCCTCAGTTTTTTTTTTTCCTTGCCGATGTAACAATGCAGCCACGACTCCCACAGCCATCATTTGACAGTTCTCAACTTTGATGTGCTGTTGTTGTGACTCTGTTGACATGGATTAATGATGTTTCTGCTCTTTCAACTTCTCCTGTGTTTATATATACAGTACATTATATATATTATAAATACAGCTGACACCCCCCCACCCCCTGAAATATGATTAGACTTCCCACCCACACACCACCAGACGCCAGACCAGATAAATGACTTTTGGAAAATTTACGATTGTTCCCCCTTATTTCCCCAGACCTCTCATAGGGAACATACTGTATAATAAATGTTAATGAGCATTTTCTGAAGAAATTGGGGGGTGTTGGGTAATATTTTTTGTTTTGTGGCACCCTTGAGCTATGCACAAGAAAAAAAAAACTCGCTTCGCCATTGCATGAGCGATGGAATGGGGCTCTTGTTATTTCTTGCGTGGGACTTTGTCACCCAGCGGGACTTCTTCCATTAGTTTCTGCAGAAAAATTACAGAAATATTTGGTATGTTGACTCACTCAGCCATCTCACAATCACACCAACCACGCTCACCTCAAGCAGTCTGCTGAAGTAGGTGAATCCATCCTCTGAATCCCTGCGGGTGTCATCTACTTTGTACCTCCTGCAGGCTAGCAGCAGTTCATTGGAGCTGTAGAGTCGGGCTGGGTCGATGGAGTAGCCGTTGATCAAGCTGACCAAGTACTCTCTGTAATGCTTTCTGGATAGTAGCACAGCATCACAAAAGTAAAGTAGTATTTAAGATGAATGAATGGGAACTTTGTAAAGTGACAATACAAAGAGGCTGAGTACAGATAGTGACTGCAGAGAGCAGCTATGATTCACATTTAGGTGAGCCTTTTTAATAGAAAGTTGAAATAAATTCATATAATGACTATCTTCATCACATCAAATTACGGGAGTTATTATATCTTTGCATTATGCAGTATGCCTCCGTGAGTAGCAATAAAAAGTTTTCATACTCGCACAGTCCAGCATGTCCAGTTTGGGTCTGTGCTCCACAAGCCGAGTCAGGTTGCTGGCCTCCATCATCCTTCTGCTCAATCACGCCACATAGCCCTTGGAAAGATAAAAGCAAAGTGTGTGATTATGATCTCTAATATCGTATGTGTTGGAACGTTCCCTTGGATTCACTTCTTACAATTCTATGTGCATGTGTTAGCTGGACAATGCAAGAGCCTATCTAATTTTTGGTGTGGATCTAGATAAAGGTGCATATTCAGGATTTTTTCTACTGTATTTGGGGCCCTGTTGCGCCCTCTTCAAATAGTATGAATACATTTTTCCAACCTATTATTGGTGGTGAGTAGGTTCATCTACCTGTCTCTGTTCCAAGAGGGGGCTCAGTATTGTAAGCGACACCATTGTTCTATCAAGAGAAAAAAGAAAATATTTGTAATTTACTAATTCATAGTAGACAGTAACTATTTAACCTTCTTGTTTTTGCGCCTTCACATAATATCGCGTAAAGAAAATCAAGAAGCACCTCTCTGTGAAAAGTCTATCAAGGGAGACACTGCCAGTGAAGGATGTTTTACTTATTCATTCACTCACCATAATGTGAGTAGATTGCCACTTTGTCCATCATGTAAAGTGATTGCAAAATATCGGAATCAGACACCTGCAATAAAGCCTGGAGTCTGGAAGGTTCCCAGTCTCTCAAGTAGAAGAGACAATCCCTGGGGTGATGAGCATGTAGTCCAGATACAGTGCACTCATCCACAGCGCACGTCTAGCAGCAAAAACAGAAAAGTGTCTGTGTTAATTAGAATCATTTGGGATAAAAAAAATTGTAATATTCATAGTACTTGTGAACAGTTGATTCATTTGAATGGTGATTTTGCAAACTTACAGTATGGAATGGGTTGTTGCAACCACTGCAGAACTGGTAACGACACTGAGAGCAGCAGAAGTGCATGCAGCCTCCTTTCGACAGCGCATACTGGAAGCGGCAGTTCGGACAAGCTTGAAAGAGAAGGATCCATTAAAGCGGGTTGCGTTGGTCGATAATTGTAAAAAAAATAGAATTATATTATTATATTTTATTATATTATATATTAGAAAAATGAATTGACAGTGTTTGAGGGGTTAAACAGTGAGGGCTTAAGTTGGACAACAGAGGCTGGATGTAGTATTTTCTTTTTTGAAAGTCATTAAAGCAGGACGACAATCACAATAATGTGATGTGCGTTCTGAAGAGACAATTACGTAGAGAAGATTTCCTTAATGTGCTTTCTAATGAACAACAGTTACAACTTTTTTAAAAGCAATGCTGTCTTTGGCATTAATACAAATTGATTACAATAGTATCGAAGAATATAGAAGAGTCCTTTCCAACTGAGACACTACAATTGGTTTGGAGATCTTGTCTCGGAAGGGGACAATTTTCAGTTACCGTATTTTCCGCACCATAAGGCACACTTAAAAGCCTTTAATTTTCTCAAAAACCCAAGATTTGCATTTTAATAAGGTGCGGCTTTTGTGCAGACTGAATTTCAAAATTTGTAAATGTTGTATGTATATTTTTAGTGTGATTGTGTACGTGACACGCACTTATGCCGTTGTCTCGTAAATAGCCAGCTAGGCCTTGTTTCTGATACTCTGGATCATTTTCTCTCTTCCAGGACTGGTATTGTTCACAGGATAAACCAGCATGCTGAGATTCCCACTGCACACAGGAAAGAGAAAAAAAAATGTAAAGAGTAGGAACAGTTCCCACAAGCTTGATGAAGTTCCTTTGTCCGTTTGGGAAATTAGTGTGGGGAAACTGAGTGCTCAACTGCCTAAGCTGTTCTTACAACTGCTTAGTGTCTGATCACTACATAAACGTGACTTGGTTTTTGTCTGTCTTACATTGGGACACCTACTCTGCTGCAGTAAGACCAACAGAGCCTTTTGACAATTTTATAATGCTTACAATTTCCAGGGCTGGCTCAGATGTGTGCAGAATTTACTTACAGGCTTTTTGCACTGAGCGCAAAAACTGTTGCGGCATTGAAAACAGGTGACTTTAAGCTGGTCACCATCATAGATGAACCCATACGAACACTGTAAAGAAGAGAGGTTAATAATGTTGATCATGGATACTTTTTTTTTTGTCTCTCCAAGTGCATAATGACTCTTGAAGAACTTACATGACAGCACCACAGGAACTTTGGATCCTTGATAAGGGCCTGCTCTGTCAGTTTCTTATGGAAGAGCTCATATACTTCAGGTTCCAGGCATTCTCTCAACTGAAATCCACATTTATATTGACAGATACATGCTATTATAATGTGAACATATACGGTACTCGACACAAAATATAAATAGGTAAACACTACGCATGATATTGTTGAAATAGTATCAGCTAATTTTTATTTGGAAGAATGTGTTACAGCATTAAAGGAATTATTTTGTTAATTTTGAATAAGTTTTGTTAATAATTTTTAAAAATAATCGTATATATATATATAATTATTACAAATATTGATAATCATTTCTTTTTAGATGGTGAAGTTACACGCACCTGCTCAGTCTGTTTAAGATCAGGGGATGTTTGAGAATAATTGTGAATTTTATTTGTATATGTGAAGTCCTTTGAGACTTGTTTGTGATTCATAAACTTGACTTGACTAAATGACTAACATGCATGTGTGACATTGTTCAGCAATACTTAAATATCTCATTAAGCATGGCTGTGGGATCTAAATGCTGGAAGTAGGGCCACTCACACTGACGCAACCTTTACGATAACCCCAATTCCCTGAACTGTCATTTCTTTTCCACTAAGTCTCTACAACTATTGAGCCACTGTAAAGGAGCTATATAGCAATACTATAGCTACTCCCACCAGGAGCACTGACAGCTTCTTTAATCGTGATATTGAAAAATAGATAGAAATAAAATTGTATTTTTATTTTTTATTTAAGCTTTATTTACCCAGGCAAACAATTAAGAACAAGTTCTTATTTACAACTGCGGCCTGACCCAAAGAACAATGGCTCTTTGAGGGGGATGGAGTGCTAAAAAATAAATAAATACATAAAACAAGGTTATATAAATACACAATCAAAAAAAAAAGAACAACAACCAAGGACAATAAAACTATACAATATAACAACATATTTAAAATAACAGCTGCAAGAGTCGGTTAAAACCTGTTGCAATTTTTGTTTCGACCAAAAACTGTACCTGGATGTCCAAGGTGGAGAAGTAGCTGTTGAGATCCTCAGGGTCATTGATGTCAGGCTCCCAGCAGACTGGACACACCATATCTCGGATATGTTTGTCCCTAACAGCGATGGTGAAATGCTGCTGGAAACAATCGCAACACACAGAACACTGGCACGATGTCAGGGACTGCATCTGAAAAGAGGAGAAGGAACATTTTGAAGTGCATTCATCCGTGTTAACATGTTGCAGCCTTCTTCTGACTCATCTATACATCAAGAAAAAGAGAATGACAATTACCTTACTATGGGGAAAAACAGAAAGACAGATGGGACATTCTTTGGCCAGGACTCTTTTGATGAACTCTCTGTCATGAGACTCCCGTACGGCCTGTACTACATCCTCCAGAGAGTAGGAGGCATTGTGCTCCTGAAGAAGAGATAGTGCCAGCTCACAGCGGCCCCAGCTGGGTAGATCGTATACGGCGAGTAACCTCCGACATATCCGCTGAAAGTGGAAGATCACTTGAGAGACACAAGACAAATCCAGACTGTAACTTTCAAATAACCATCTCACCTGTTTGTCAGGGTGATTGATATCAACTGCCGGCTCAGGCTCGTCACTCCAAATCCGTTCATGAAAGGGTTCCAGAAGGGGGCGCTGCAGAGAAGCCAGCGCCGCTCTGACTTCCCCTCCACTCTTCCTCAATACCTCGTGACAATGAGCTTCATCAGTAAAGCCCAACGAGCAGAGCATCTTTACCTGGGGGAAGCAAGTGACGATAAATGTTACACCAGTATTAAGGTGCAGTGTATTTCGAGCAAAGTTAACAATTTATTACTTTTGTGAGTCTGTCTCGAAGGGCTTGTCTGGCAGCCTTTTCAGAATCACCTCCTGTTGTCAGCCAGGCCTGCTTGGCTTCTGCTCTAGAAAGTTGGACTGCAACTTTTGCAGAATCCTCAGTGGGAGCCTCACACGACCTGTTCTGTGTTGAGAGTACAACTGATTCGAAAAAGTTGTTTTTTCCACATTATGCATCGCCACACAGCAGCTTTAGTCGATTTACTCGCCTGTGTAATTTCCCACTTGACGTGTGAGGCAACACTCAAGAAACGCAAACGCCTTCAAAGTACATTTACTATATATAAAAGCTCGCTTCAAGTGAGTCACTTCAAATTCAATTGGCTGCAGATTTGAATGAGTTTTGTGAGTTTGCTTGTGTCACATACAAACTGATGGGAGAGCATCGCTGACAACAAGCTGATCTTGTCCAGTTGCTGAGGCAGCTCGGACTTCAACCATTTGCAAGGCAGAATGCTGGTGTTTTTAGCAACCCTAATGCATGTGTACACCTCCTCTGGGCTGATGCCATTCTTCTCCCCATCCTGCCATTGACAGAAGAAGGAAATGCTATCCACTCGAATACAAATTACATGGAAGCGTGCAACTGGGACTTACTCGAATCAGCTGTATTAGCTTCAGCCCGTCCTCCTTCATTTGCCGCTGCCTACAGGAGTTTGGGTCTTCTTGCGTCAGTTCTTTGGGTTTGACTGACAGAGCAGGGACCCGTCTGACCGGGGAGGGAGGGCGGAGTTTCGATGGCAGAGGTGCAGGCTCCGGACGAGCGAGGTCACACATCTCACAAACTGTGGCAGGTGAGTAGTTAAGATATGTACAAAACTGACACACCCACTGGCCAGTGAGACGTATGATGACAAGATGATTAAAAAACAAAACACAGCAAATATTTGCCGTTAAAAATGTGTGCGATTAAATCAACATTTCAAAATCTTTCAGTATTCCCACCTGGCTGTCAGGATCCCCAGGCATGCCCAGTACAGGTGCTGGTGGTCTGGGTGGGGTGATAGGAGGGTGTGAAGGGGTAACCGGAGGTCGGGTAGCCAAACGAGGTCTTTCACACACTTCACACAGAATGCTGCTGGCTGCGTTGACCATAGTGCAGCTCTTACACTGCCACTCTATATTAAAACATTCAGAAATTATATTTCCACATGCTTTCCAATTTAAACACTTTGTAGTAATCGCCTAAAAAATATCAGCTTTGAAAGACCAGAACAAAAAAATGAAAGAAAATCAATTATTTTTATCATCAATCGAGGAGGTCACAGTTTGACACACCGCGTCGAGAGAGGATTTTCCAAGATAGCGAAACAAACACTAGGATGAAAACAATCAGATTACAAACGTCGTGGGTGGCACCACTCGATGAAACAGACCTGTGATGGTAGCTGGTGGAGATTCATCCCCAGCAGAGCCGAGTGATTCACAGCGAGGGCACTCGCAATCCTCACACAGCACATCTTGGGATGAGTTGACTTTTGTGCAGTGAAGGCAATGCCAGGTGGAAGAACTGAAAGTGGAAGGCATAACAGTAGTCAATTAATTATAGAGATTAGAGCTTAGGTGTCAAACTCAAGGCCCGGGGGCCAGATACGGCCCGCCACATCATTTTAGGTGGCCCGTGAAGACAAATTATGCATCGACTTTGTGTCATTAAGAAAATTTGAAATTTTCTTCATTTTTTAAAAAAAATAAATAAAGCTATTGTTAGTAATTTTGATACCCATTTATCTTTTAAACTGAACAGTTTTTACTTGTCTCTGATTTCAAAACTAGTTATTTATCAGATTGTTGTGTAGCCTATAGACGACGTTGTATATAACTATGACAACGACAAAAACGAGTTTGACACACCTGGATTAGAGTCTCAACAGACCTATAAAGATTATTTCAGTCACAGCAACTTTTTCAACGGTTACATACTACGACACCAAGCAATAGAGTGTCAATAATAGGTTTATATTTCATTTCAATTCATCGACCCAACTGATTTTATGGCGTTCAGAAGGTAATATAGGTCATGTCGAAATGATCAGCAAGGGAGATGAGCCAGATAAGTACCAGTAAATGTCTTCCAGGTTGTCAGTGCTGACACATACTGTATTCCCTTTAGGCTTTTTAGGATTAAAAGATCTAAGTGCTCTTTGAATCTTGGGGTTGAACTATTATACGATATTTATACAAAACTTCCAATTCAGAGCCAATTATGTATATGCGTGACATATACCGCGGAATGTATTCAGTCTAACCTTTTACTATGTTCACTTTTAGACGTGGCGGAAGAAATGGAAGATGTGACAGCAGTTCGACGGTGCTTGGCCCTTTCAGGGTAGGAATGGTATAGTCTGTCACACTCGGAACACATGCCTTGGAGGCAAGTCAGGCAGTGGACAGTGATACGAAATATTCCACAGAGGGTGCAGTTCTCTGAAAAGCAAAATAAACAATGGCATTAGCATTGTAGCTCCAAATAACTTTTTGGTCTTTAAGAAGCAATTGTGCTAATCAATGACTTTTTTTTTTTTTGCAGGTTAATCCACGGGAAAAATGTTTTTACTAAACAATAAAAAATACACAAATATAATGAGTTGAATATTTCAGCATTGGATTATCCTGGCAGCTTTTTGAACATCACATTTTTATCATTTTATACAAATATTTTTAAATATACACATCATTGTTTGCACAATATAAATTACTGTAATGTGTTCACAGCTATGAAATAATTCAGCACTGTGAAGCTGTTGCAATGTCTCATCACCTGGGTGTTTCTTGAAGGGAGGGAACAAGACCTGAATGGGCCTGAGACTTTGATGGTTGGAGGAGAGTGAGCGAGCTTGGCTGCTCTCCCTCATGGAGTGATGGTGAAGAGGGAAGGCAAGCGACTTGGATTGGCTGTCCGACTGATTTTTGCGACAGCTGAAAGATGAACGGCTGACCACAGCATCTGTGTTCAGACCTACATCCTAAACATAGAGGAAACATCAGGTGATATTTAATCCCCTTCCTCTGCAGGCTTGGGATCAAGTGAAAATCACCATTGCTGACCTTGTGTCGTAGAGTAGGAATGATTCTCTCATAGAATTCCTGATGAGGATGCGTCTCCTGGGATGAAATAAAAAAAAAAAAAAAATCATGAATGTTTTTTAAAATAAAAAGTCAAAACTGATACAAATTTCAACACAACAATTTGATACTTTTTTATTAAAAACAATTTTTATATACATTTATAGGGAAAGAAAGGAAAGATTTGGGAGATCCCAATGATTTTCCAAACACAACCACATTCTGGATAGGATAAACATGTACTGAGACAAAAGGGCACACCTTGATAAGCATTTCTAGCTCCATCCTTAGGCTCATCACCTCCAGAGTTATTGCTGCAACTTTGCCAACATCAGGATCTGTGACATCATCAGGGAAGCTGAGCCCATCTGGCTGCTGATTGGAGTAACCATAGAGACAAAGCACTGCCCTTCCTCCCTGAAAGAAGAGCGAGAAGATAATCAAAGTTTCACCAAGACCTGTTTGTTATGGTTTGATTTAGTACATTGGCTGAGAAAAGATGGGACGGCATTTTTCCCCCGGGAATTTTCTTCCCAGTTTCCCTGGAAAACATACTGTATATTAAATGCTTATCAGCTTTTCTTGATGAATTATTCAGATTTGTAAATCTTAGGCCACTTCTAACAGCCCATGCGTGTCCATATTACCTGGATAGCATCAACGGTGGCCCTGAACACTGGATTGTTGTGCTTGACAGTTCTCCAGAATTTAGGTCTGTTGGGATTTGTTAAATTACATCCATACTTTTCCAAGATGTTCAAAGCTGTAGATAAGCGCTGTAGTGATGCAAGTGTCTGAAGAGAGGACAAGGAATATGGAGTAGTCACTAAACAGGGTTGAGATTAAAAAAAATAAATACAATAATTTAAGTGCTGTCATAAAAAAAACCCCACACACACTATTAGAAGCCCAATTTCTTCACAGATCATACAGGAACACGAGAACACTGTTTTGGCATGTGTGAATGGATGCAATCCAATTTATGTTACCTCTTTTCTGTTGCTACCAAAGCTGTTTTCTATCACCATGGTTTCAGCAGCAATATGGTGGTATTTGGAGCATGGCGGTAAAGGAAGATTAGCCATAACCATCACACCAGCTCGGACATCCACCACCCTGCCGCCGGAGTATAGACACACTTCCGCCTGACTGCGGACCTCCTGCAGCTGTTCCGATAGGGAGGGCATCCTACATATGCGGTATGAATTAAAAGAAAATCATATTTTCAGACACTAGGTGACAATAGAACATGGCAAACTGAGCCAGGAAACAATATGCATTACAATGCTTGCCTCCGGTGACGTAATGAGATGAAAAAAAAAAAAAAAGTCAACAGTGCTCCAAAAGTGGGTGGACCAGTTTGCCATAAATCTCAGCCCCCAAAATCACTACAGGTTATTTTAGTGCTGACCTGATTTTTCACACACACCTATCATATAATATATATTTGATGACGTATACGTGATCGCTGTATTGTCTCTTTAAGACGCGTTGATTTATGATGCATTGACAATCCGTTATTGAATCGATTGAAGACGCATCTTAATATGCTACAGGAAACAGTCTGCAAAAGCGATAGATGGAATTGTGTGTATCATTTTTTTGTTATGAGCGTCATTTCATAATGCACATTGGAACGTGTTTGCATGAACGCTATAGCAAGCTACGAATGCAAACGTAAGGAATCACGGTCGGCTGTGTTTTACAACATACGGCAATATATTTGAGCGCAGCTGCCTACCTTTTAGTCACAACAATACAGTGGAAAGAACGGGGAGATTCCACGGTCCTCGGTATTGAGGTGCAATATTTTTCGGAGAAAATAAGAGCGGAAGCGCCATCAGGGAGCAGGTGTGTGCGTTCGTGACGTCATACGCCAGTGACGCTAACGTAATTATTACTGCAACACAATAATTATGAATGAAAGTCAGATTGAATATCAAATAATGCAGAACACTGCGTATAATTTTATGTTTCATTTCTTTGATTTTGGTGATCCTTATATTTGTAACAAAAAAAAAATGAAAATGAAATTTACACCACACAGTAATAGGCCATTCAGACACATTTTTTTATTTTGCATGTATCAGTAAATGGATGAAAAGTCACTATTCACTAAGTATATGTTGATTCTCGCACCTGACTAATCATAACATTCCTGTTAAACTAGAAAGATGATGATGAACCTCACAAAAACAATAACATCTGGAAAACAGAAAAATGGAGAAAAATTCCATGGTTTGTTGACTACAGTATTTGCAATATTTAGATGATAGTAACACTAGCAAATGCAATTGGAACATGTGGTTGTGTACATGTTTGTTGTCAAAAAGACTATAGTCGTACTGAACAATAATATGAGAAACACACTGCCACCTCTTTTTAATGATTGTATAGTTTGAGGTCATCAGTTAATAATGTTATTTATGCCACAGTTAGACTTATCAATCGATTTAGAATCCAATCAAACCAGAATATATTCATTTATGGATGCTGTAGTTAATAGACACATATAAATACACTTGTAAGATATACTGTATTTAGATCAGCAGTGCAATTCAAATATATTGTACTCTCTCAGAGAAACTTACCTGACTAGCAAATGCAGAGGAAATTGCGGCACAGTGAGGTTAAAACTGTAGGCGATGTTACTAGTTGAGTCACAATGAGGTTAAGTGAAGTACTGTACAACAAAGTCAAACAAAACCAAAGGATTTGCATATCAACATATTGTGTCCATTGAACAAAGAAAAAAAAAGAAAACAACTCTTACTCTACAATTTTTCTTCCACCTTCTCATAAATTGTCTATTTATGAAAAGGCACCCATGTTTGAATATATCTATAGATGTCAACAAGAAAATGCAGCGCCATTGTCTTTTTAAAAACACAGTGAATCACTGTTATTAGACAGAAAAAATGGCATGTGTCAATCTATAGACTGGGTTTGAATATACACACAAGTTATGTTTTATGTGTTGATACCCGTGATCAAACTATATTTTCTCTCGCTAAGTCATTTTGTCCATACAAGTAAATCCGATACATGTCAGCTATCATTTGAACGTGCAACGCAGCATTCATTAATTTTGAACATGCAATCATTTAAGGTTGAACTCTTTCACAGTAAAATAACCCCAAAACACACACACACAAGAATATAATTACAACATGCTGCAGGGTGTAGCCTTGGTTAGCACCTCTGGCATCAGTATTTGAATCTGAGACACTAAAAGAAATATAAGAATATTTGCATATACACTAAGCAAACATTGGGCAGAGCACTGCATTTACTGCTTGTGTTTCTTAACCGATAATTTTTGATGCTCCAATGTTTCCAACAACTAAAATTGCCAAAAATGATTCAAACTGAAATGACAATGATGGCAAAAGTACAATAAACATGATTCGATTAAAAGACATAGATAAGTCTCATAGAGACCAGATTGTTTAGGTACATGCACAAGTGCACTTACTAACACGTGATGGGCAAATGTCTTGTCTATGGAATGTGTCAAGGCCCCTCGATTTGTTATGACTGTTCATGACAGGAGCCTCCGACCTGGGACTCAGGCAGAGTTTAATGTCTCCCTCCATAGTTTTATCTTTTGTCATGCTATCTATTCAGTCTATCAAGTTTGCGATACATTACAAAGTATTTTCTCTATATCAAATTGCTGCTACTTCTCTCATTGTCGAGAGGCGTGCCAAGATGTGAACAAACAGCAAATACTTTCTGTTCCTCATTCATCCCCTTTAAGTAACTTATTTTTAGGCATTATAGAAAAGAGGGGTAAAAAATAAATACTGTACAACCATACAAAATATACAACATGGCTCAGCCAATATGTTTGACTACGCTTAGGGCTGCATTTCAAGTACGGTTTACTGATGAGCCATAAATTTGCATGTATTGCAAAAGACACATTTTTTTTCTCCACAATGTGCAGAATTTTTATATAGAATGTTGATTTCCTGAAATAGCCTGAAAATAAAACAATAGAAAGGGGTGTACACATAATTTTGTTGGTGTTATGTTCAAATGTGGTTCATCTGTGGTCAAAAATGATTCAGTGGTTCAATGTCCTTTAGATTGTACACCGTTTTTCTCCAAGGTGGTTTTCGTGCCTGTGTTGGGCAACATTTTTCATGTCCCCATTTTCTTCAGTGGATATCTCAGCGCTTTTGGAATGTGGGCTCACATGGTAGTTTCATTGGAGGATTCGTGACTTCCATCTAGAATGTGGTTTTCTTGCCTCTCAGCACCTTGAGATGGCACCTCCCTTCCTCCTCCCTCCATACTTACCAGATCCTGCGAACAGTTGAGAAGGTTGGCCTTGGGCAGAGGGCTGGTGCAACTGGCTGAGCCGGCAGCAGACTTCTCCATGTGATTCTTTCCTTGGTGGCTTAAGCCTGTGAGCTGTCCTTCACCCTCTAATCTCTTGGCTGCTGAGCCTTCACCTTCCCCCTTAGAGTTGTTTGGACGAACAGATTGCTCGACCAGG
Source organism: Syngnathus floridae (assembly GCF_059516105.1). Lineage (NCBI taxonomy): Eukaryota > Metazoa > Chordata > Actinopteri > Syngnathiformes > Syngnathidae > Syngnathus > Syngnathus floridae. The sequence continues at coordinate 10,456,321 of NC_142426.1, forward strand.
GACGGAGATTGTAGCAGAGCCAGTGAAGATTTAGTGTCTTGCCTTCCAGAGCTGAGACGTGACGAAAATCTGGAAACCTTATCGTCTGACAGTTGCTGAGAAAGCTTGGCTGTACCAGCAGAGGAGGAAGTGGCCACTGGTGTAATCACTGCCATGAGCACATCATCCTGGGTTCCAATGAGGTCACTCTTGTTGTCGATTGTCTTTTGTAGGCTGCTACTATAATCCGTTGAGGAGGTGCAGCTTCTGTCTGCAGTTGTACTGATGTTGGGACTGGACACAAACTTGTACAGCCCCTCTTTTATAATTGGCATTGGCTGGGTGCTATCAGTGGTCTTATTGATCTCTATGGCACTAATCCGAGTCAGATCCAAGGGAGGGGGTGCACGCAGTTGTCTTGAAGTACTTTGACTAGCTCCAACACTGGGGATCAGAGAACTTTTTTCTGCTCTTTCTCCTGAAAAGACCTCAGCCATGTTGCAGCCTGCTCTTACACTTCCGTCAGGGGATGTTTTTTGGGTTTGGATGGGGGGCAGCACATTCATCTCCATCTCTTCTTTGATCAGTTTTGCTTGGTTCTCCTGGAAAGTGCTTGCCTTGTCGTAAGCACATTCTAATGTCTTTACGTTGAGGTGTTGAAGGCTGCCTTTGCTAGTCAAGGGCTTTGGACAGTCAGGTGAGCCCACTCGAGCCACTTCCTGGTAACCAGATGTAAGTTTGGACTGACCGGGGCTGCCTAAATCCGCATTGGAGTAGCGTTTATGGTAGCTCCAGCGGCTAGGTGACAAGTGATTATCCACTGGACACTTACCATCTTCTTTCTTTTCAACCAGCACATCTGTAAGTTCCATGTTACGTGCAAAAGCCTCTTTGGGATTGATCGAAACAATACTTCCACTTCGTTTCGCTCGTTCAAGAGCTTCCCTCCTCTTGATGGCCTTCTCCTGCCTCTTCTGCTCTCGATAAAACTCGGAGAAGTTGTTGACAATGATTGGGATGGGAAGGGCAATGACCAAGACTCCAGCTATGCAACAAAGCCCTCCAACAATCTTCCCCAGCAAGGTTTGAGGGTAAATGTCTCCATAACCCACAGTGGTCATTGTGATTGTAGCCCACCAGAAAGAGGCAGGTATGCTGGTGAATTTGGTGGAATCCTCATCTTTCTCAGCAAAGAATACTAAGCTAGAAAAGATCATAATGCCCATGGCAAGGAAGAGAATTAATAGACCCAATTCGTTGTAGCTCCTTCGCAGCGTGAAGCCCAGAGACTGCAGTCCAGTGGAGTGCCTGGCCAGTTTCAATATCCTCAGAATTCGCATTATTCGGAAAATCTGGACCACACGACGCACATTCTGGAACTGCATTACATTCTTGTTGGATTCAGTGAGGCATAGAGTCACATAGTAAGGCAGTATGGCCAGCAAATCAATGATATTTAGTGGCGCTTTGATGAAATTCCACTTGTTGGGTGCTGACAGCAGGCGCAACAGGTACTCCATGGTGAACCAGGCGATGCACACTGCTTCTACGTGGGCTAGGCTTGGGTTGTCATTAAACTGGCCAAATTCGTCCACAACTTGCAGCTCTGGCAAGGTGTTGAGTGATAATGAAATTGTGGAAATAATGATGAACAGGATGGAGATCATAGCCAGGATCTGCAAGACAAAGGAAAGAGAGTGAATGTTTTTTTTTGTTGGTACACAATGTATTTCGTTTTGATACACAATCTGGATGAGGATTTTCAAAACCGGGGCAAAATATCTTAATCATGGCATCTGGTATTGTCTGCTAGGATTGAGATGCTAATTAGTTTTTCCCAGATTAAGAGAATGTCACCATTATTCAGTTACTGATAATTCAATTGTTCTTCAGGGAGTTTAAAGCAAAATAATATATTTCTTTGCTTGAAGGAACTGTGCAAAGTCAACTGGAAAAAAAATTTTAACAGCAGAAATCTAAACACAGTATTTTGATTCATATTGTAAGATGAGATGATTATAAGATATTGTAGTGAGCCGTCATTACTTGAGCCCTTAGCAGCTATGTAAAGAAAAAAAATCCCTTTTACATGGGCAAATCGTTTTTGTTTTAATACTGAAACGATCTGCAGGTGAAACGGTGAGGAGCCATAAGCTTGTGCCGTCTCTCACTCCAGCCTTTGCTAGGACATTTCAGGATAATTGTAATAGGATTGTCTTGCTATCTATAGCGAGGATAGAGAGCTGTTAGAAGTGGTTACTCATTCTTTCCTCCTCTAACAGGAAGAATCAAACATGGTTGTAAATTCCTTTCTAAAGGAAATGATTCTTTAACAAATAGATGATATCAAGAAAGAGTATAACTTAAGGACATTTTCATCTGAAGACACTAAATTTAAAAAAAAAATTCAACATTGCATATATATTTGTGCTCTCTTGCCTCTAAAGTACTGTACAACAGCATCTTCCTCATTTGAACATGGACGTTCAGGAATATGTCACAAGAAATCTTAATTAATAGTCCATCCATCCATCCATCCATCCATCCATCCATCCATCCATCCATCCATCCATCCATCCATCCATCCATCCATCCATCCATCCATCCATCCATCCATCCATCCATCCATCCATCCACTCTTCACAAACCACCACTGATAAATACACCAAAATCAAACGGGTCGTTGAAAGTCGATCCAAAACTCGAAATGTCAGTCAGCGCATGCTTTGCAGAATCCAAACGCTTTTGATGTTTACATTTGGTTTTGTCTCATCTTTTTTGGTGGTTTATGTCTTGTACTGCAATTTTGGTTTTTCCTTGTTGTTGTTCATATCTGGGTTTGTCAACTCCACGCCTTGTGTCTACCAATTAGCTCCCTTAGTCACTTTTGGATTATTGCCATCCAGCTAGATCCTTCTACTTCCTCCACGCAAACGCAATATCATAAGAGCTTTACCTGTACCAATAACATTGTGAATTTGGCGTGGTTACAATTTGCCAAAGCACTCATTGGATCACACTTGGGTTGAGGCTGACGTCTAGCTACTGCAGTCACCGACTCCATTGCATGATTTGTGAAGAAGCCACTAGTGTTTCACGAAACACGCCATGGATAGCGTAAATTGAACTTTGCATAACGGCCATCAAGTTTCTCAAACTAGCACTGAACTGCAATCAAGGACAGATTAAAAACTGAATGTCAATTGTTGAGCAGTGAGCAAGGGAATGATGTGTTTACAAGAAATGCCTAACCTGACGACCTCACGTCAGTCCAAATGAAGCCTGAAATGATGAAAAGGTAGCGTAGGAACAAAAAGAATTGGGCACACTATTCTATCTGCTCATAATTTTAAGTTATATTTCTTCCCACTCCTTTTCAGGCATGTGAATATGATTTATGGGTTCTTTTTTGGTTATATCTTGCTTGCCACTCTTTTAGTTTATATAGATAGATAGATAGATAGATAGATAGATAGATAGATAGATAGATAGATAGATAGATAGATAGATAGATAGATAGATAGATAGATAGATAGATAGATAGATAGATAGATAGATAGATAGATTTTTTGTCTTTCCATTTGTGTACAGTAATATATATTTTTTCCACACGTTTGAAATAAACGAATAAACTCTAAATGTAATTCTCCAGGAAGAGCATCTGGCATCAAAATTTCGCCAAATAGTTCATGCGAATGACTCACTTAAATAACCCTTGATGAGAGAAATCAAGTTGAATAAGAAGTTTAGTAGGATATTAAATAACATGAGAGTAAATCCCATCAAACTACAATAAGATTATGTGCATGAATTTCAATTTGGTTATTGAAAAAGTTATTATTGGTAGTATGTTATGACATAGCGCTGGGTGAATTTGTGTGTGCGTGTGTGTGTTCCACTTAATACTTGCATCTAATCAGCTGTACTTTATCATGCTCAGAGAAGGATCGCTTATTGGCTAAGAGCTGAATGACACACAGGGAGTGTCATTGCGCAGTGGCCTAAGAAGATTCCCTCCTGCTGACCCCACACTTCTGAAATAGTCACAAGGATCTCCGTTATATTTAGAAACAAAGTTTGCTGCTAAACTTATGTACGTATTACGGATGATCTGTATGTATGATTTCATACCTCAAATTACAGGCCGTTTAAAATTTTGTTGTTTTGATTCTCCAGCAAATTACACTGCTGTCCTGACATATATATGATTCCATTATTATTTTTTGCAGCTTCACGTGAAAAGCAATTTTTAATTGCCAAAAGTGAGGAGTGTCTGATAATTAAAATAATTAGAACTTGAATGACTGTCCTGTGAAAACCTAAGAATAAGCAATTTATGAAACAAATTGAGAATTCATTTCCACAATGGGCGCCAAGAGAATTAGTCAAGTTAAATGTTAATTACAAAATGATTCATTTCACTGCTCTTATCTGTTCCAAGAACGCTTCTGGCCAATACATGATCTACCTCAGGAAGGCTCATTTTATCATCCTTTTAACTTCACTAAATCTTAACTGCTTAGGGCAAACAGCTTAATCTGCTTTTGCGACAGACTCTTCCGGTACATCCAGACACTTCACACTCCTGCGTCTCCGCAGTCTAGACCCAAACTCCATCCAGAAGTCGGGATTTGGGTGTATAGCAAATGAATAGGTCTGCATCAAATCCTGACCTTGAACCTACTGAAGACTTGTTGAATCAGTTTTCTGCTCCAGTTCCAGCTCTAGTGTTGAGATGGAGCTGCTATTGGTCCAGAATTGAGGCTCCTGACCATTTCATAAATTACAAATATGTCATCTTCTACAAGATGTTGGCATGTATAGGATTGGCTCACAATTTCTGTTGTATTTTGGAGGGGTGGAGGTCAAGGCAATTTTGGGGCCAGTCAAGTTATTTCATTCTCAACTTGTTAAACAATGTCTTCAATGAACTTTGGATATGATTAAGAGGTTTGTCTTAATACTTCTGTTTACACTTTATTTTGGAAAAAGTACCAAGTAAGAGTGTTAAATTTATTCCTTTACAAGATGGGGATTTGTTTTTCTTTTTCAACATATATATATAGATAAAAAATATATTTGAATGTTTAAATGTTATTTATACAGTTTTCGTGTTATAGTTTATAAACCACATACCCTCTATGGTGAGAGAATTACAGTTAAATATTATGAATTTGGAGTTTGCAAAAATTTCAATGAATGCCTCTGAATTGGTTAAAGAAGGCCAACTCTGACTAAGCCCTGGAATTTGAAATCTTTCCATTGGAAGGGTTATCATGGAAGTGCGAGCTGCTGTTACCTTTGCTGCCACAGATGAGCTGGGTTTCTCCAGGAGATCCCACAGCTTCTGCCTCTGGTCAGGACAGCAGCCCAGTTCCTCCTCCTCCTCTCCTTCCTTGTCTCTCAGATTCTCCGCCTCCCTCCTCAGCTCCTCATTCATCTGCTCCTTCTTCTGGTGGTATCGTGCCTGGCAGCAAGACTCCAGGTAGATCTCATCAATACCCCAATAGTCCAGCTCTTGGCCAAAAGATAGGGCGCACATCTCCTCCATCATGTGCAGTTTGCCAGTTCTGTAGAAGTTGAGAATGGAGGAGAAGGCCACGGGATGGCGGTCGAAGAAATACTCGTTCTCCGACAGGGTGTAGTCATCGCAGACCTCCAGCAGTGACTCATGGGTGTTGCAGTCTCTCAGCTGTCCCAGACGGGTTCTGGGAAGGCGGTCCAGCGTTCGCCATAAAACTTCATGTGTTAGACCTCCAACATTGAGTCGGACCCTCCGAGATCGTGCCTTCACGCGGATGATGTCGATGGGCTCCGGGGGCAGCACTGGAACCGCCGGGGGTCGATTGAGGACTTTTGGTGTACCGTAGAGCGCTTTGTCTACCATATTTATGCAGTGTGAACTCCACTAATGGATGTGATATTGACTCGTCGGGATGATTTTATGGTGGCCGGTGGGCACAGAGTGGCTTGGCCCACCAAGCTCACCCAGCTCTTTTCAGATAGTAGAACTGGTGCTGAGATCCATGACTAGAAGGGTATAAAGAAATAAGCAATATTATTAAAAATATGAATTTGCATATGGTATTTATACATTTTAAGTCATACCGTCATTTTTGCAGTAGTCGTTTTTCAATTCATTTTGACAACAGTAAATATCAGGACAGATGAAGTTAGCTAATTTTTTTTATAACGACTCAAACTCCGTCGGCTAGAATTAATTTAGTTTGGTGAGGATCTGGATAAAACAGCTGAAATGATTTTCACTTTTTGAGTCACTAAGGCATGAAGGGAAGCGTCTAATTAGCTATAAGACAGACAATCCCAAATATGACCTCTGGCCTTGGCAAAGGTCCTTGTTTTACTGAGTGACATCCCAGTTAGAGGTCAGTAGATCAAATCATGTTTAAACTGTAAAAAACAATTTTTCTGGCCTCAAAACAGTCAGTTAGACATTCATAAAAATAAGGAGTTAGCACAACAAAGCATGCAAGCTGTTTTCTTGAAGGTTAAGGGACAACCATTCTGTAAACTTCATTCACTTTCATTTGCTAATGTAAATGGGAGAATCACCATCATTTTCTGGAATTAAAAGTCTTTCAATGACTGCTCTATAAAATCGTAGTTTTTTCCGGGAAATCAATTTTATGGTTGTACCACTAAAGCTTATGCTACCATTAAATGTCCTTTGACAGTGGGACTTTTATCTGATTGTATAACGCCGAACCACAAATCCTAGCGGGGGCATTTGGCTTTGTCTGCCCAAGTTAATTATAGCCTGTCTATCTTCTCCCAGGACACTCATAGGACACACGACGATGTCAGCATCCAAAACTACTACGTCACTAAATGTCAAAATGCTATTTAGTCGCACAATCAGAAATTTATTAAATACTTAATAAATTGTTCTTGCTAACTTTTTAATTGAGTTGAAAAAACATTCAGATGTTTAATACTCATATTAGTATAGAAGATTTTTTTTTCATTACCAAACAATTATGGGGCTTTTATTTTTATCAAAGTTAAAAAAGAAGGCAATAATTTGGGACAATCTTTTCATCGCAGAAAGTTAAGACCGATAAGACTTTCGTTTTTGCAGTGTAAAATACGTATATAGTGCCATTTTAAGTTTTAAATGAGACACCATAATTAATCATTTTTAATGAAATTAACAATGCGTGCCTCTGTGCAACAACACAACATAAAATAACTAGGTATGTACAATTACACCTGGATTTTATATACTTCATAACAAAGGTCATGCTAGCAAAAACTAATGATAAAGATTATTGTGTTCAGTACACCGTTTTCCGTTACATCAACACTTTTTCCGAGTCGAAAGCAAATTGTTTAGAACGCAGAGTCAAAGTCTAAAAAGAGAGCATTCATTTCTAATTCGTCATCAGGAGATTAGGCAGACTGTGGCTTATCCTGAGATTATGCACTTCAGTACCGCAAATTTGAAAAGCACAAAGCGCACAGACTAATACCATCACAGGATACTTCAAAAACGTTTTCTTTTTTAGAATAATGAATACAACCTCCCTTTTCATATCTCATATTAGAAATAAATATTCCAGAGGGAAGAAATAAAAAAACAGGTTGTCAAGAATCTAAGAAACTCAAGAAGAAGCCTACCTGTATGGATTTTGCTGAATAACTCTTGAAGTCGAACTCTGCTTCTTCCAGGAGGTCCCACCATAGCAGCCACCTAGTTATCTCTGATTTTCAACACCATACTGAACATAGTGATAAATGAAACCCACAAGGCATACTGTCAAAGATCCACATTTTGGCCAGATAGTTAAGGCCAGCTGGAACGTTCAGGTTATGTTGCATCAAGTGAGGCGTCTGTGTAGCTGAGATACATGAGGACACCTGCAAATAACTACAGACAGTCGCTGGTAAGAAGGACTAAACGGATCACGGATGGATAGAGACAGGGAGAAAGAGAAAGGGGGAGAGACACAGAGAGAGAGAGGCAGAAAGCAAGAGAGTGAGCGAGAGAGAGAGAGAGCGAGAGAGAAAAAGAGTTTCGTTCAGCACCAAGGACAGCTCTCCTTTGGGAAGCGGTGAGGGTTCGACTTCAACTCGCAGTCTGCCTTGTCTACATTTGATTTTCCCAAAATATTAAATAATATTAGATAATAAATATTAATAAAGACATATAAATAAATATTAAAATATTATGATTTATCAAAAAGACAAATAATTGTCTTCACAAGCCTGTTTTGTAAATTACAGTCACTGGTCTAAGATGAGTGTCGAACACGAGTGTTTGGTTTCGCAGCGGACAGAAAAATTCTAACGCAGCAATATCGTGGAACTAGCATTACAAAGGTCAGAGTAACAAGTTCACCGGTCTGCAGACACATAACATACTCTAGATAAAGGATCACAAATGGGCTGCCCATGAGCCCAACAAAAAGCATTGTGATTGTAGTTAGTCTTCGTTTCTTAATTATTCAGGCAAGGGGTGAATACATTTCATTTTCAAACAATGAACATGACTTTAGGCAGGCATTCAATTGAGACAAAATTGTTTTGCTTTTGTCTCTCTTTCCCACTATATAATGTAAAATTATTATTATTTTTCCCGAATGATCATGATTACAAGTTCGGAATGAAACTTATATTTATTGGTTTACAAAGTACACTAAGCGTCTGAATTCCTATACAGGATAACTTATAGAATGAATTGTGCATCATAGTGCAGCTTTAACATTAAGACTTAACATCAACAGGTATACATGCATCATTAAATAAAAGATAGAAAAATACATCATACCAGCGTTGGAATTTAAAAAAAAAAAAAAAAAAAAAAGGTAATTAAGAGCAAGGTTAAACAACCAATAAACAGAGGGGATAATGTTTTATATATCTACCCACATTATATAATTTGACACTTTTGTAATATTTACAAGCTGAGTTACATTTTTGGAATGCCGTGAGCTGTCAGACACACACAAGGAGTGGACACAAAATATTAGTAGGGTCAGGGGTCATAACATTGTGGTCCCACACACTGAAGCATCAATACCAACCCTAAAATTCAAGGCCAGTTTCAGTTCAGAACTAGTTACGCATAAGTCACCCAAATTCACCGATGTTAAACTTTAGATAACGAGATCTGCCAGAGGGGACTATCAATGGAATTAAACACAACTAAAGTATGTACATAAAAAAAAAAAAACACTATTATTACAATTCTTTGTTGCTTTTTGTTGTTGCCAATGTTTTGTTTCAAGCTCAAGTTTCTTGGTATTGTGCTGAGGTAACTTGTGGTTTATTATTTGTGTTCCAGTCGTAAGAGCTGCTCTTTACCATTGATGGTTAGTGACCTCAGCTGGCCGTCCTCTTCCACCTCAACCCGCTCTTGACCATTCTCGATGATCCTGGAAAAGGAGAAGAACGCTGTTTCTTTCTCTTCTCATCTTCAAGAGTGAGACAAACCTGTTTCATATGACAAATAAGATAAACAAAAACTCGTGTTTACCTTTTAGTAGTGATCTTCCTGCCATTGATGATTTTCGTAGAAGTAGACACGGAACGGAAGTTACCCATGCCTCCTCCACCACCTCCCCCAAAGGAGCTGCTGGAGAAAGAGGTGAAGCCCCCGCCCCCGAGACTACCCATGGTCGTCATGTGACCCATGTGACCCATATGACCCATGTGACCCATGGGGCTCATGGACCCAAACGTAGCAAAGCCTGCAAGGGGAGAATTAAAATCATAAAACCAAATAATTAGCATGGAGTGAATTCTATTGCCCATTGTTGTTGGTTTCTTACCTGGGTCAAAAGGCGAGAAGCCGGCACCAAAGGGTGGAAAACCTACAAAGCCCCCCAAAAATGAGCCCCCTGTCCGGTTTCGACTTGTGCGACTTTGATGGCGCCGTCCGCTGCCAAAAAAAGGATCATCACCAAATGGATCTGCACCTTGAAGAACAAGAGGAGAGAGTGAGCAAAAAGCTTTTAAATGAAGGAAACGCAAAACAAAATGGATTTACCGAAAAGGTCTGCAAATGGGTCCCTGCCTCCAAAGAACTCCCTGAAGACATCTTCTGGGTTACGGAATGTGAAGGGTTCTTGGAAATGATCTTCATTGTGGAAGTGCCCACCTGATTCATTAAAAACATTTGGACATATTTAGTACTAATTAGATGAAAACTACGTGGAACACAAAAGTGAAATTTGGTTTAGCTTCAGTCTGGGAAACCAGAAGAATTTTTTCAGGATGGATGATCACATTACCTCTCCCTCGAGCACCCCTCGTCAGTCCTTCTTTGCCATATAGATCATATGTGCTTCTCTTGTTCACTGATAGAAAAAAAAATAACATGGCTCACCATTTACAAAACAATTTCATGGACAACAAGACCACAGTAAATAATGAAGTACACATTGGCAAATTTCCAAGACATTACAAACCGTCTGACAGGACTTCATAAGCCTCTGACAGCTCCTTGAATTTCTTCTCAGCCTCTTCTTTGTTTTCTGGGTTTTTATCAGGGTGCCACCTCAGGGCCAGTTTTCTGTACCTGTCAAAGGTCAGAGCAAAAATCAGCGGCATGAAATACACTTTTTAAAGCGTCTTCTTCTGTACACTGCATGTTTTTTTTAGGTCTGTCTAGAGCAAAGCAAGTGTACAACATGAAATGAATTCATCATAAATTCAGGATGGAGAAATGAGGCCCATTTTCAAGCAGACCTGAAGGTGAGCCTGTCAATAAGAAGTGTCGCAACTGTTACGTCTTTCGTCTTTGCTCTTGTCGCATTATAAGATGAACAAGAACTATTTCTGAGATACAACGGATGATAGTTCCCACGAGTGAGAAGTTTTTGCGATGAGAAAAATTGGGCCGAGTCGAAAAGGCTTAACAGGTGCTAGTGGGCGTGGTTCAATAAGGCGGTATATCCACATTGTTTACACACCAGGATGGACGGAGGTTATTGTTACTTGTATTAATCATTCCACACAAATTATATCTTTTGAAATAGAACAAAAAAGTACAGGATGCTAATTCAAGTTGATGATGAAATGCCATTAGCGGTTTACTTGAATGACGTACACAGTTACAACGACACAAACGTAAGTTGTGTTGACTCTTCTGGGGATATACGAGAAAGACAAAGCCTACAAATTTGGATGCTGACATTGTGCTGACAAGAGTCAAACAGTCATGTGATATTCACAAGCTGAGCCCTTAGACACTGATATCATTGTGTGGACATCAAGTGGTCTTTTTCAAAAAAGTACAGCTGCGTACTGATATTTTTGATATTTGTATAAACTTGTAAAACGTATCAACTGACGATTTCTTTATGTCCTCTGCAGACGCATCTCTCCGTACTCCTAGAATCTGGTAGTAGTCCACCATAGTGTGTGGCTGAAGAGCACGACAATGGGTCTAAGGAACCTAAAAGTGAAAAGTAAATCATACAGGTCAAGAACAACCACAGCATGTGAATTGGATCAACATAAGCATATCCAATAACATTTTGACTTTCATTCATGCCTACTAGGGATCGCATAGGTCTTCATCTTCAATGTCAAGTGGGTACCACCACCCAGTGTTCAAATAGGAAATAAAACTGGTTAAATGGTTGATAATCAAAATCTGATTTGAAACACTCTTCTTGTTTTACTTATCGTAAATATTCTGTAAACCCAATACACTTGATTTCACTTGTCAAATGTCGCTGTATTCATCTGCTATGATATTTAACTGAACAACCAATGACTCAAAAACGAAGTTTGTAAATTGTGTTCCCAAAGTTTTTTTCACGCCACTATGTAGTTTGGTTTGCATTACATAATGGAATTTGTCATAAATCCATTTGTTTGTATTTGCTTTTGCCTTGATTTACTCTCTTCTCAATGGCCTCGTTTAGATATAAACACATCTCATGTACTTAAAAACATTTACACAGAGCTATTTCGTAACTGATTCTATCCTCAATTTACACATACGCGTTTCAGATCAAATATTATTGAACCAATTAAAAACAATAAACATAAAATACGCTAACTGTAATCCTCTGTACTGTATGCTGGAATTGTGGCTGAAGTTTGCTTTATGTGACCGCATCAACCCTTACGAACACATCAAAAAACGTCAGATCCCACCCTGTTTAAAAGATTATTAGATTATTAAATCTACCTAGCAAAATAATGGTGGCGTTTAGCTTCTGCTACATGATGTATAGTGAATGGGTCCATGACTAGCTTAGCGCTGTGCGGTTGAAAACATCCCATATGCTCACTGTTCAAAGTGATCTTACCTAAAACAGCTTCGGCGATGTATGACGTAAGATAATTCGTAAAAGTGATAACGAATCTCTTGAAAGGGTTTGCCAAAAGCTAAACAGGTTTTTTCGTGCCACAGTTTGCGATTTCTTGGATTAGTCGCATCGTCCGGCTACGGCGTCTTCTTCACCTGTATCTGCTGCGCGGCTGCTGTTTTTTTCACCTCACCCGAACACCACGCCACCAACTGGACGTATTAGGTATGGAAACGAATCTTCCCATTTGGGTTTAGTTTATTTGAAAGCTATCAAACTTGTGTAAGGTGAATAATACTCTAATTGGAGGTTTAATGTGTTTGAGTCTTGTAACATGTTTTGTGAGGCACTTCATGTTGTTTTAAAGTAGGATGAAGGTTTGATTGATAATTGAGAAACAATACATAATTTGTAGTATTTATTCAGGCTGATAATTTACAAATACCACAGATTTTTGCAAATGGAACACACACTATCTACACATAGGGGTCACCAGGTTACCCCAAGGACAACCCAGGGCTTTTCCAAATATAGTTCACCAGTAATGAGACATGGTTTATCATTTGAATCATTTGAAATGTAAACAGGCAGATTGAAGTGAAGTGTTGTTTTGTAATATTCAGCTGTTTGTTAATGGTATATACACTTGCCTGACTTGTGTGAGGACAGTGACGGTGTGCATGCGGCTGGGTGAAATTTGGGTGAACTTATACAGCTAGGGCTGGCTGTCACTATTGAATATTTATAGAATTGATCGATTCACTGAAAAAACATTATTTTACATTAAAAAAAAATGATTACCTGTTAATGGACTATTGCTATGAGTTATTGTTTGATTTCAATGACACTGGAATCAATTTAACTGTTATTGGACTTTTGTAAGTATGAAATTTTAAGTTAACAATGGCTCAATTATCAAAATTGTTGATAAGATGATCAATTCATTTTTACATCTCTACTGGTAGCCTTCTTCACTAACGAGTAGCCAAAAGGTGATCATTAATAGTTCACACTTTTTCAGCTGAATGGGAAAAGGACGGTTACGCTGGAATCCAAAACAAATGACAAAAAAGCTGATTAAGCACTTTAGTTCTTCTGTATGTCCTCAATGATTCTTAAAGTTTCAATTATGACATATTTGAATGGGCAGTTCATTTTTACAACGGTACATTTACAATTTTCTGGAGCACAAATCAGCATGGCGATTAAACAGCAAGTAAACAGAAACAGGAAGGTGCAATAAACAACCCAGTATCCTGAGGTGAAAATCATGTTATCCTTTTTGAAGGAAGAAATGGTCAAATTGGTTTTATTTAAGCAGCTTTGCAGTTGCCATGGAGGTCATGGTAGTCATGGTAGTCATGGCGATAGTGGGCACAGTGATGTCTTTGAAGATGGGCTGTGTGACACCTCCATAAGATACTTTGTTCTCGCTGAGCGTTCCGATGATCATTTGGCGCATATCCCTGCTCGCATCACCGCGCACCGATAGCAGTGCCTGGATATGCTCCTCCCTGAGGGAACAGTAAATCATCCTGCTTTCAGTGCACAATGATGTCTGGTATAATTATGGTTTCACTAGTACGTCATCATCATTTAAAAGGAAGAGAGATTGAAAACAAATTTGGTGGTACAGATAAATGGATGGATAGATATTACAAAAAAGTCAATAGAAAATAAATTGCAAACAAACCTCATAATCATTAGAAAGTATTTTGCATATTTAATAACGTCACACTTCAATACGCCAATTGACACAGAGCCCCGGTACCTGATGTCGGGGTATTTGGAAACCAGCGTAGTGACCTCCAGGAAGAGCAGTGTCGGGTCGGTCAGTTTGAAGACTTCAGCAATGGCCACAATAGCGCCGCATAGACGTTCTGTGTCTTCTCCCTACAACATGATAATCTTCATTAACCATAAACTTCCTTCTTATCCGCCTAAACAGATGAACCATTATAGGTACAGTTGACATGCAAGTTTTGCAATCTGGATTATGGTAACATGAGAACTCACAGCAGCCAGTTTTCTGAAGAGGAATTTAAACTGCTCAGCCTCTTTGGTCATTCTCTCAGCTCCTTCCCTCCTCTCATCAGCATTCTTAAAGGTGATCCTCTTTTGCATCACTGCCTTAATGTAGTCCACCACAACCCTGCGAAGGGCTTCACTTGTCATTTCCTGCACACGCGGCACACAATTATTTTTAGGTTTGTCGCAATCATAATGATTATGGAAAAAGAGAAAAAAAATCAGCAAAAATCAATTTCTTACCCGATTAAAGGGTTTCTTGATCTTGTTGAAGTCATTGAAGTAGTCTTCCACTGTCACACAGATAGTATCCACAGCATGAGATCCTGTCAGCCATTTTCTGGTTAGAAGTTCATTGAGGTGATGCTGGAAATGACAAGTTAAATGTTGATATCTGCAAGATTATATGCACAGTTTGGACACCTGAAACATCCAGCACATAAAACCTGTCACCTTCCTACCTCAAGGTCTAAGAAGACTTCATCTAAGAGGAACTGACATCCCTCCTTGGCCACTTCGTTGAGTGTCCTCTCGATGGCGGCATCACTGTCAGTGGGCTCCGAGGACTGAGAATACTTTCTCTTTAGACTGTTGATGGACTCTCTAAACAACACATTGGATGTGTGTCAAACAGTATTAATATTGCATTGGTACTTCCATTATTGAAGTAATGAATAATGGAGCCCCAAAGAGAATTAAAAACTAACAAGCAACTAAGATTAGCACTTACTTGAATGTCTGACAATTGTTTATGATGGCGATCATGTATTGCACGTAACATTGAGGAAGCTGTCGATCTCGCAGATGTTCTTCTTTATAGGCCACAGCCTCTTCTCTGTACCTACAGACAGCACACAGTATGGAGAAAATATTTACGTCGACACTTCTCTTGAACATCCCAGTATATCCTATTTATCAGAGATCAACCTCTGGTCCAGACAGACAATCGATGGTAACGATCAAAACATTACCGAATAAGGAATGAGTTCATCTGTTTCAGGCAGAGTTTGAGAACCTGCTCTTTAAAGTCCCCATCGATCTGAGCGGCTACTTGCAGGTTCTGTTCAAACATCTGTCAAAAGCATAGAATGATAACACACAGAAAAATATATATCAGACAAATGTTACAGGTAAAATAAATAGTAATAATAATAATAATAATAGTAATAATCTGTGTGTAAAAAAAATGTGTATGCTACCTGAAAGACGATGGCAGGCAGTGTAGTTTGATAGTACCCGTCCTGATCAGCCTCAGGCTCTGTTTCTTTCTGCCAGTCCTTCTTGTCTGTTTCAAGAGCTTTCCTCAGCCAGCCGGTAATATTTGACTGAAGACAGAAATAGCAATAAACATTCAATGCAAGATGTATTTGACATAGGTGTAATGTTAAGTAATTTTGTCAGGGTGAATATATTAATACGTTAAGATCCAAATTAGTTGAATATTCCATAACTGATAAATTAACGGTTTATTTTCTCCATCAAAGAAATGTTCATTCCGAGTCTGCATGTTATCGGGTGTGGCGCTTACTGTGAAAGTCTGGACATATTTGCTGAGTAAATCATCCACCACATCCTGAGGTAGGAGGGCCTCGAGCTGGTTGATGTCACATTCAGCAATAAGCTCTGGATGCCCCATCATCTCTGCACTAAGAAACACACACAGAAGAACAATGTCTGATTGCTTCTTAGCGCACTGGCAGCAGGACCAACAGTGGGCTAGAGACAAGAACTGGAAAAATCTTGATCTAAATATGAAATACAAGTCCAAAAAAATAAAACATTGGCATGCTATTTAGGAGATAAACGTTCCATAATGCTCCATGATAAACATACAGTACTTAAGACATTGTGTGTTTAAATAGACAGAACCTCTTATAGGTATTGAGGACCCAGGTTAACATGGACACGATTTCATTCGCTTCCAAGTCCTCCGATGCTAATTCTTTGACACGAGTGGAAACGGCATTGTGGTAAAGGCGGAAAAACCTGAAAGATATGCATACAATTATGAATATTAGCAAACAATAGTCGCTTTCAGTCAAACAAATTTGTAATTAATTTGTATTCCTGTAATACATGTCCTCCTCATGCCCATGTCCTCTTTTCAAAGTAGTAAAGCTATGCGACACTGATTTTTTTCTAATTTGTAGACTCTGGAAAGTGAGAGGTTTGGAGGAAAAATGTTCACCTGTTGAAGGTGTTGTAATGTGGTGGGAAGCATTGAACCATGAGGTTCTTGACAATGATGAGGTCATCTAAAACATATTTCCTTGTTATCTCCAGAAGACGAACAAGCCACATTTTATCAGCTTCTCTTGTCACTGACTGTGTGCCCTCGATGCGGGTGCTGACAGTGCCCTCCAATACCTGCATTAGAAAAAAAAAGTATACTTAATAAGGACATAAAACAAGTCAATAGTTTCTTAGCTAAAAGATTTCCACTGGCTTTGTGCATCATCAATATTGTTGAATAGCAAAAAGCTAATATTATTGGACTGCAGAGGAAGTAAAGGTGAAGAAGAAATAATTCCTCTCACCTGAAACATTTTGTCTTTCCATCTTTTGGGTCGTCCAGGCGGGATGAAGCCCGTCTGTTTTTTACGGTCAACCATCCGCCGGTCGATTTTCTCCTCACGTTCAATGATACGAACCACTGACACGAGCATGGTGGGGTCACGACGAACAGTAACCATGGCCCTCTGCAGAACCATCCATGACTGCTTGGCAAGCTCATCTGATAACCGCTGAACCTGGGAGGAGAGAAGGGATTTAAAAGAGCAGCAAAAAAAAAAAATTACAGTTGACAAACAACAAGCATTAAAACTTACATCTTCAAAATAGATGGAAATGAGATGCATGTCACTGGTGTTCCTGCTGTCCATACGGTATTGCTCATACATAAGGTCATCTCGGGAGCTCTCCAGATCCATCAGTTTCCTGTGAGCCTGAAGCAACTCTGCCTGCTCTATCAGCTGCTGGGTCTCTTCCACAATCTCTGGCACTGTGACAAGACATGTTGCGGTGTTATATTTTGTACACTTTTCAAAAACTGTATTACGAACTAAATATGAGCCATGTTATGCAATGTTTCTAGATAAGCAGTATGAGTGAGTGAGATTACAGACCTGCTCCTTAAGTCTCTGAATCAGACCTCAACTGAACACTTACCCGAAAAAATGTTTTTAAGGTTTTCCACAGCGGAGGCCAGCTGACTATGTTGAACGACAGCATCTTTGACATCTTTTAGGTTCTCTATAGTGTTGATGCTCTGCCTCCAGTCTTTGCTCACATCAGCCAGCGAGCTCTGGATGTCCTTCACGTCAAGCAAGGCACTGTGCAGCTGAGTTAGTCCAGTGCGGACACCGTCTAGCTGAGACTGAATGGCTGCCTGAAAAACATTCCTTGAATTACATTTCAAGAGACAAGAGAAATAACAACAGCCAAAGAACCGCACTTTAGTTGAGTTTGGTGCTCAGAAGTTAAAACATGTAAGAGAAGCATTGAATCGCATGACATTATGGACATGACAAAACAGCAAGTTCTTCACGTGATCACCTTAAGCCTTGCTTCGACAGAGGCTTTCTTTCTGGCCTCTCTTCTTCTGTACTGCTCCACTTTGTCCAACTGGTCAGATCTCTGCAGCATTCCAGCCACGCGCTGAACGGCTGTGGCAACCGCCTCACGGCTTGTCTCCTCCATTCTCATGCTCAGAAGTGTAACGCTTAGTCCATGGGCTTTATGCGGTCACACTTGGAAGCAGGGAAAGGTGATACAGTCACCACATCAGTCTTCTCACTCAAAACTATACAATTAAGTTACAACAAAACAGGGTTCACCAACATGGGGCACATGTAGGCAACTAGTTATGGATACACAGTGGTCATATGACCAGCAACTCACAGTTTACCTTTATAACTACGAGTACAAATTCCATGCCACTAGAATTGAGCATTCTGAACCTTTTCATTTTATTTTTCAATCTCCCAAGCCTACATTTTTTATGTTTATTATTTTTAAATGCAAATGGTGAAAATGTTGCTGAGTACAATAATTAACTGATCATTTACTTAGTTCACCTGTCATGACGATAATATCATTTCAGATTATAAATGCTCCGAAACATATTGTTCACACTAATTAACAATGTGCATCTTTTTATTGACACGACCATTATTCCGAATGATACGTTGTTGTTTATTTCTTCGACATGCCTTTAACGTTGTTCGCTGTGGTAGAGTTGTCAACATATTGACGTTTACAATTTTCAAAGAAGATGCTAAGCTAACTACCAACGTAAACCGACGATTCATAGGTGGTAGAAACTGCCAGGAATGGAAAAAACAAAAGCTCTTACGTGGTGGTCTTCATAATCCAATGCTGAAAAAACAAACAGGGCTCATCTTCGGAAATAATGTTAAAATCACGATGAAGCACAGTAATGGTTTATGTTATTGTATACTTTTTACTTCCTAGTTTGGCCCCGCCTACATTTGACACTTCCGGCTTTCCTATATTCTTCTTTCAGCATTAACCGGCATAGGACAACAGTAGTCTTTCTCATTACTGCCATCTATCGACTTCTCTCAACTGCAACGCAACATTGAACTCACTCCAGGTACACCTATGGTCATCTTAAATCGTGTTCAGTCTATTATTCTCTTTAGTTGAATACTTTCCCCCACCTGTTCTGTTCTTGATCATGTTATACCCTGAAAAAAAAAACTTTACTCAAGCTTTGCACATAATTTTAATATAGTCCACGGGTTGTGCAACAGTGGTGGCAAAGTACAGATTATTTTGTTTAGAATAGCCCTTGCTAAAATAATTTTAATATATCAACTCTTAACTAAAAAAGAAAAAAGTACTGACTGAAATAAGGTTAGATACCTCAAAGCTACCTGAAAAAAAACATCTTAAATACATTAAAGTACCAGTATTCAATGTAATTGCATAACTAATGGGATTAATTGCTTTTTTGAAATCTGATATTTGATCATTATCATTAATTATTTCATAAATAGGCTAATCTCTGGGTATTCTATATTTTTGCTTCTTTACAATTTATGCCTACAGGAGATAACGGGTTGTTTGGGAGACAAATTGGCCAGGCTCCAGCACCCAAACCCAACCATCTATCTATTCTCTACAACTTGTTCAGGTTCACGGTGAGCTGGAGCCTATGCCATCTGATTTGGAGCGAAAGACAGAAAGCCCTTTAAATTCACATTCACACCATCACACCAGATTGAGCCTCTAGCGACTATTAACTACCTTATTTAATGATTAATTCAGGTGAGCTATTCTGGATTAGAAAGCACACGAACATGTTGTTGTTGTTATCTATAATTTGTTAATATTGACTTGTGTTAGGAAATCAGTTGATTCTTCTAAGCTTGTCTCTTTTCTTTGCACAAATGAAGGGAGAGAGTAATTGTTGTATCATCGGCAACAAGTCTCCCCTCCCCTCTCTTGGGTGTGTTTTGTGTGTTACTGTTGCTTTCAGCTACTTAGACACCTTTTAGATGTCACTCGAGGTAACTGTGTCTGAGAAGAATACCTTTGACCACAGGCAAAGTTATTTGAGGAAAAAGTCACTGAGTAACTGATGTGACTTGCACCTACACTTTTTTAGTACACCTCTACACTGAAACTTGTATTTTCCTTTGTTTCGAAAGCCGACGTTTGTACTGATATGGATTTCTTACAGCTACCAGGTAAGTGTGATTAGATGACACTATGAATGTTGATGGTGATTTTAAAATATTTTCCGTCTATAGATTTAACCGTGCTAAATTGCTTATTTTTCAAGAATGTTTCAGGGAATACAGCGGACATAATTCAAAGCAGAGCAGAAAAGATAGATAGATAGATAGATAGATAGATAGATAGATAGATAGATAGATAGATAGATAGATAGATAGATAGATAGATAGATAGATAGATAGATAGATAGATAGATAGATAGATAGATAGATAGATAGATAGATAGATAGATAGATAGAAAAAACATCATAGTAAGCCGTTAGAAAAAACGTCATAGTAAGCCGTGTTGTTGTTCACTATAAGACATTTGAATATTAAACAAATGATTCAGTACACCCTCGCCACCAATGTCCTTGCAGTGTCCTTAAGACAGACACCAGGTGGACAGGTGGACGGCTGGCCAACTTTATGATATGAGGATTCTATTGAACATATTGAATGTAATGTTTTTTCCAGACAGTGTCACAAGCAAATCAACCAAAATGGACAAACACTCATCCAGAGAAAACAAAGACACGGTGACTGATTTCAGTGACATTTACTGCAAAGGTGAGAGTTGAACAAAGCAACAGTATTTCTACAGTTTGCCTATTACATCATTATTTTTTTACAATTTTCTGTTCACGGCAATTAAGTTTTCAGTGAAAGACCACAAATTAAATATACCACTAAAATTCAGTACAAGTTATTACAAGCATTGATTTTAATGAGTATTGACAACAGAATCATCAGTCCAACCCGAATATAACTGGTTGTGTAAAATGTGCAATTGCATATTCTGTAAATGTGTAAATGTGTGTGTGTATGCAAATAGATCTTTTGCCGACTTCAGGGGGAGAAAGGATGA
Source organism: Syngnathus floridae (assembly GCF_059516105.1). NCBI lineage: Eukaryota > Metazoa > Chordata > Actinopteri > Syngnathiformes > Syngnathidae > Syngnathus > Syngnathus floridae. The sequence goes on from NC_142426.1 coordinate 10,477,222, forward strand.
CAAGGGAATTTCTGCAGGAAATCTTGAACTTATTAATAAATTACATTTGCAAGTCCTATCACCAAAATTCCAAGGTACTTCTCTCGTAACCCAAAAGATTAAATAAATCACCAGTTAAGAGGCAATGAAAACAAACCAATGCCTATTGTGTTTCAGGTTTTGGACTTTCACCACCCTCACCAACTCAAAGAAGGACTGGAAGGCTTTAGTCTAGACCTGCCTGAAAAACCAGACACTCTTGAGCAAATATTAGTGGATTGTCACGACACGCTGAAATATGGTGTCAATACAGGTGAGGTTTTTGTCTGACGTTTGCCCGGGCATTCCTGGAAGCATCTTGTTTCTTGCTAACAATTGCATGCTATATCAAAATTAAATTTTGATGATTAATCTTTTCCCATTTTTATTGTACTATATGTATGACCTATGGCCTTCTCCCTTTCTAGGCCACCCTCGTTTCTTCAATCAACTGTTTGCAGGTCTGGATGTGATTGGTATTGCTGGTGAATGGCTGACAAGTATAGCCAACACAAACATGTAAGATTCTTAGAGGAAAAAATTGCAGATGTTGTACGTGGCTTGCCGTATAAAAGCATTTTTTGTAGGTTTACATATGAGGTGTCTCCAGTCTTCACCCTAATGGAGGAAGTTCTACTGAAGAAGATGTATAGCATTGTAAGATGGTCTAATGAAGAGGGAGATGGGATCTTCTCACCAGGTAATGTCTGTGTCCTCTAAATGTCTGCGACTACAAAATCAATTCTGTATATCTTGTATACTGTGAATAAAATGAAATTTTCCCTGAAGGAGGAACAATCTCCAACCTGTACAGTATACTGGTGGCAAGATTTTACTTCTACCCAGAAGTGAAGACACGAGGAATGGGAGCTCTGCCTCACTTGGCCCTCTTTACTTCCGAACATGTAATCAAATCGTCTATATCTGTGATATATCTACTGATGGATATTCAAGAGTGTGTCAATAAGACCAAAAAAAAAAAAGGTTTATTTTGTTCCTAAAGTCAGACAGCTGAAGATACATAATTCATTGTGGTTTTGTCTCGACAGAGCCACTATTCAATCAAGAAGTCTGCTGCAGTGCTGGGACTGGGCATTGAAAATGTGTTTACAGTGAAATGTGATGAAAGGTATGTTAAGGATGTTTTCAAACTTTTTATAATATACAACAGTGTACATGTTTGCTCACCTGTGCTGTCTTTTGTGTATCGTTGTGCACATTCAGGATTTATTCTGACCTGTAAAGCCACATTAACAAACATTGTTAAATTGTTGTACAGTCCATTAGGTGGTCATAATGTGGTATGCATGTAGGAAGACAATAAATCAATGAATAGGCTTGTTTTGGCATAATGGTGCGGCCATCAGAACATGCATCTATTATGTTTCATTATTCTCATATTTTCTCCGTCTAGTCATACACAAAAAAAGAAGTATGTAGAATACAATATGTACATTATGTAGCACACTTTGGGACTTTTTCAGAGGGAGAATGATTCCAGAAGAACTTGAGGCTTCTATTCTTGCAGCTGAAGAAAAGGTAACACTGCAAAATGGTCAAATTGCGTTGAATGGTTGGGTTGTTGCTTTTACGCAATGTGAAACAATGACAAAGCTGGTACGTACTTATAGTTCTTCTCTCCAGAACATGGTTCCGTTCTATGTGAATGCAACGGCTGGCACGACTGTGTATGGAGCTTTTGATCCCCTCAATGCCATTGCGGACATCTGTCAGAGACACACTTTATGGATGCATGTGGATGTAAGTCCCGGCCTATATAAAATTATTTGCGTAATTAAGTAAAAATACGTTTTCGGATATGTATTCTGTATACATATAGAATGTAGAACCTGCAGTTTTGCATTTTGTGTTCTTTTTCACTCCTACTTTCCAGGCAGCATGGGGCGGATGCTTACTTTTGTCAGACAGATATAGGATGAAGCTACAGGGCATTGAAAGGTAGCGCATTAGTAAACAAAACATATCGTGCACATTATTTTTCTATTAATATGACTCATAGTGACAGAAAGCTCTAGTTAACAAAATTGATGTTTTCCAGAGCGTGGTCAGTAACATGGAACCCTCACAAGATGATGGGTGTTCCTCTGCAGTGCTCAGCCATCCTGATCAAGAAGAAAGTAAGATGACTGTTTTTATTTATTTTATTTATTTATTTATAAAGAAGATCAAGAAGAAAGTAAGATAATGAGTTTTACTTATTTATTTGAATGACCATGCATGGTGAGATACATCTTCACAATTGAATCAAATTATTGTCCACGTTTTGTCTATCTCATCTGAATAAATTTATTTTATTTGTCCACAGGGCCTCTTACAAAAGTGCAATGAACTTGGGGCTCCATATCTCTTCCAGAAAGACAAATTTTATGATGTGAGCTATGATACTGGAGATAAGAGCATCCAGTGTGGCAGACATGTGGATGTCTTCAAACTTTGGCTCGTGTGGAAGGCAAAGGTATTACTATTACGAAGTAGTAGGATTACCATTTTTCATCTACACTCATATATTTATAGTTCTTCACCATTTTGTCCTTTTTATGGATGTGTTAAGAATGATTGCCTCTTTTTCCCCAGGGTACAGAGGGCTTTGGAGCTCAGGTCAACAAGTGCTTGGGATATGCAAAGTATTTATATGATCTACTGCAAAGGAGGAAAGATTTTGAACTAGTTTTCAAAAATAAAGTAAGCAGGAATTTGTTTAGACCTTCAATTTCATATGCTAGATACATTCTTCCTCTGCTTTTCACACAGCCTGAGCACAGCAACGTGTGTTTCTGGTACATTCCTCCAAGTCTGAGAAGCATGCCACAAGGTTCTGACAGAGACAAGAGACTCCATCAGGTCTGTAGAGATTAGAACACAAATGCCTTATTCCAACTTTATAGTCACAATATAATTCATATTGTACTGTAGCATCTTATATTGCTGTTGATTATGCTCCACTTGACTCCAGGTAGCTCCTCAGATTAAAGGAAGGCTGATGGAAAAGGGCTCTGTTATGATTGGTTACCAGCCTACAAGTACCAAAGTCAATTTCTTCAGATGCGTCTTTGCCAACCCTGCTACACAGTACGAGGACATAGAATTCCTTGTGGAGGAGATAGCCCAACTAGGGCATGATTTGTAACCGAGTGGTTCAAATTGGCTTTGTTTTTAAATGAACATATTACAGTCTGCTTTGCATCGCAACCAAGTCTGCTCACTGTCAATCACAATTAATGTATATATTGTCTAAACATAGTAGTGCCATTTGCAGAATGTTTAAGACACTTAAATCTACCAGCTTCATTCCACAATTATTTTTTTGCAGCGTTCATTTACAGCACAGTGCATCAACTGTAAAAATAAAGTGCCAAAATTTCACAAAGTAGTGTTATTTCATTGTTTGTCTGGCAAAACATGTACTTAAAGTGATTTAATCTGCAAAACTACGTCTCGAGCATGCTTTCCCAAATAATGAACAAAATGGATACTGAGCAAATTTTAAATATCGTTTTAATAGAATTCAATAACATTATAGAAATTAACATTTAAAACAGTCTCATTGAACAATTAAAGTTCAACATTGTAGATCTCCATCTGCACCTAGAAGAAATTGCAAGAAAACATTGTTTTGGTTGTCTTAATTAAAAGGAGCTTTATTATGCTATTTTCAGCAATTATCTATTGGTATGTATATGATTATATATATAACCTTAGGCATAATGGTGATTTAATTTCTTATTAAATGAATTATCTATGTGGCTATTTCTCTAACGCAAAACACACCTGGTTCACTAAAACCCCGCCTCCGTTGACCCCCCCCCCAAAAAAACGGACAGCAATGACTTTTGGCTGAGAATATTGCAGAGATATTGAAATCATTTTAGAACTTATTTGATACACCAAAATCAGAACAGCTGCTCGTGAGCTTAAATTGCAGGGACAGGCTCTGATAATCGGGGCGTGTCTGCAGGTATGGTGGTGGCTCCTCACTTTATGACATCACACGGTTTTGTTGGATTGATTCTATATGTGGTATTAAACATCTGTCGGTTAAGGTCTTCCCCTCAAAAGATTAAGGATATGCCATTTTTAAATGAATGCAGAAAAACTATTTGGGCTAAGCTAGCAATACTTGTAGTTCTTATGGGTGCTATACAACTGCTGATACTTACCAAATCCAGATCACCATAAAATACTTTTTGATTTGGGGCTTGGCACTGCATTCATTCTTCATCATTGTTGTACTTTGCTGGGGAATAAAAAAGATTTTACATAAAAGTCTGGAAACACTGCTAAATTCACCTTCTGCTTTTTTTGTATGTCAGCACTAAAAATAAAAACTAGATCGTGTGACAAAAAAAACATACCAAGCCGTTTGTTTCTCCAGGGCCCATATTTCTTCTCTATTCGTGCTTTCATTGAGATCCCTTTCCGTACAGCTAGAGATAATGTCGTGTTAAGTATATAGTTAAACAACTGATAAATATTGCTGCAGATTACCTCGATGTTTTACTTTCGATCCCACGTTTGGCTTCAACTCTTCAAATGGATATTTGGATTCGTGGAATTTATTGCAATGGCAGCCAATGCAAAAACAATGTCCCATGCTTCCTGGAGAGAATTCAGCTGTTCTGGGATTAGCCAGAAGAACACAAAGTTGATGATTGCTCAGGTCATCATTGCTTTCGACTTCAGGCACTGATTTCACAGCCTCTGTATTACTCAGTGTGCACTTGGCTGTCGATGGGATGTTTTCTAATGAGCTTGAAGGAGTTTCTCTTTGGTCAGCAATGCATGGAATTTTCACCTGCTGCACATCATGACATGCATTCTGATTTGGGTTTTGATTAGCCGTAAGTTCAGGAGACCCACTTTCACCAGAGGGTGTGATATCACTCTGTAAACAAGTCAAGGGTTCATTTTTTTTAGGATTCATGCCAGGGTCCTCTTTTGGAGATTCTGTCATTTCAGGGGATTGAGCTGAATTCCTCCTTGGAGTTTGTGGTGGGTTTGTCTTCTGAGCTGGGGTACTGTAAATAAGACATGCCATTTGAGCAGAATCTGGGGTGGACGGGTTTAGGCTCTGGTTTCCATCACAGTTACCTAAAATAATGTCGTATTGTTTTGACAACCCATCTTCAGGTTCCTCTGTTATCTCTGCAACCATCTGTGACTCCGGCATATTTTGCATAATCCATTCCTTACTAGGGATAAAGGGTCCTATAGATTCCACAGACCACACTGACTCATTCAATTTCCTTTCCACTCGGGGAGTACTTAAAGGGAATTTATAAGAGACACTCCCAGAAGTATTTTCATGTAAGCGTCTGTCATTTTCTTGGGATTCATTGAAATCATTCGATAACTGCGCACCTTCATTCTGGGAATCAGTTGACTTTTTGGAAAGAGGTGCCCTGACCTCTTCTCTTCTGTATCCCAGAAGCCTGGGACCGTTCCCTGTCTTCGAGGCAGTATGACAAACAAGCCCCTCGTATTGCTCACGAGTTTTGAAAGCCAGCTGATGTTCATTGTGAAAAAGTTCCTTCTCTGTTGCTTTCGGTATTGCCTCCTGCGGTGCACCAGCTCTCCAACACTTTAAGATATCACTGACAGAGACATGCCTTTCTTGAATAGACTCATCCTCTTGTTGTGAAGAGCTACACATCGGGACCATACCATCTTGAGAGCTCACTGACCATATATTACAATGGTCATTCTTGCAGGGAGGGCCATTTTCATAATTGCACACGTTTGCAGGCCCATTCAGTTTTTCGGATGTTTCACGACATGACTCTACAGCTTTATTTTCTGCAGGACTAGGACTGCTTTTTCCGCTGCGCTGGACATCCATGTCCACGCTAGGTGAACTGCATTTCTCAACCTCGACGGAATCTTGTTTTTGGGAGCTAGATCTGCAAGATGGAGAACACGAAGCAGTTCCTGTCCCGGAATCTCCATGGACGCTTCCCTCTTTGTCACTACTCAAGCCTTCGGAGGGTTCCGTTTGGACTTCAGAGTTGGTTGTTTGACGAACACTGAAAGAAAACGGACCGCGAAATCTTCTCGTCTGGTTCGGGTTCTGATATGGTGGGCATTGCGCATGGACCATGGGGTGTAGAAATTGTCTGTAGTCAGCATGTGGGTGGGGCATGACGTAAGCTGGAGCCTCCATATAGGGGGTAGGTGGGAATGGGGGCATAATCATCCCATAGCCTGAGAAATGGTAGAAAAATAAGGTCCAAAAGTTAAATAAAAAAAAAGAAAATTTGTTAATATCATAAAAGCAATAGAAAACTATCGAAGGAATCAATTGTCCTGATGTGAAATTGAATGAAATATGCAAATATTTAAATTATGCCCATGGCTTGCTGGGTGACATTGGTTCAGCTTTCAAAAATTACTTCTTGGCAAGAATATTTTCTGTACTTAACAATACTGCTTTGAGAAGGACATTGCACTGCTCCAAAGTGAGTTGCAATTATTGCTGTCCATGGCACGTTTCTCAAACCACAATCTGTTCTTGACAAAGCCGCTAAAGGCCTCCTGCTACTGATCATCCAATGATTAAAAAAATAAAAACACAAAGAAAAGTCTAGCCATTGACCGTTTGCCAGGCAGCAAAATAGCAATGCTGCTTCAAGTTAAGTAGCAAGCCAGGACATTGCTTAAATATAAGCACATTTTACATGTATGCCTTAAAACTGCTGGGTTTAAAAAATTGGACCGACCCAGGAGAGTGGGTCAATATTTTTGTTCGGTCAAATTAACCCAATTTCCTGTGTCGGTCAAATTTGTCCACCTAAATTGGGTTGTTTTCAACCCCACAGTTTTAAGAGTGTAGTGTTTACAGGACATATAGTACCTCTGAAAAGCGATGAGGCCTCGTATTACATACCCATGCCTGAGAATCCAGCGATCGGGTTGTAGGGGAATGGTATGGGCCACTGGTAGTGGAGAAATTGAGGTGGAGGCGGAGCAGGGACATAGAAGACAGGTCTTGTAGATACATTGGGATGGTGTGTTGATCCTGGGTCTTGGCTTGGACAACCTGGTCCTGTGTCCGGCTGTCTGGTGTTTGATACACCGCTGGTGGCACGAAAGTGCCGTGCTCGCTCTTGTTGCGGCCGAGCTGTTGGGGGTCTGTTAACAGCCATGTTGACTATAAAAAAAAAAAAAAACACAAAACAAAAAAAACAAATGACTGGACATGAACACCAAACACATTTATGTAAATAAAAAAAAAAAAAGCTAAAATATTGCACCATTTGAACGCATTAAGAAATAAGTAGTTTTACAAAAATGCTAACCTGGTTTAGTCAAACAGTTGTACTTCAAACAAGGTGGCAAATTTTGCTCGTCTTAGTATTGATGCAGAAAAAAATCTTCCACGCTTAATATATATAAAAGCACAAAATATGCTTCCAAACGTTTTGGTAGTTATACATTTTTGTTGTCTATGAATGATAAAGCAATTTTTTTCCGATAGCCTTAGAATGACATTTCATGTCATGATGCAGTGCATTTTTTTTTTACAGTGCAAGTTGGAAATTCAATAATTCAGGCAAGGCATTTGTGAGAAAGCAAATTGCATTGAATTGTCTCACCAAAAGTGCAAAATATTGATCAACAGCTCCCAAGCTACAGACAATACTGCTGTCAATTAATTCTAGCAAAATAAAACATTGGCATTTACATGCAATAGACAAAGCAGAATTTGCAAGACCATTTACTTATTTTCATGACTTACTTGCTCACTCAAACGACCAAGCTTGTCTTTGTCATCTGCAGCAAATGGAATGCATCAAACTTCATGACCATAAAATTGCACTAATTTCTAAAAAATTCTTTTAGATCATTTACCATTATCATTAGGACAAAAAACCAGACTAGTTACCTTGTAAGGAATGTCAGTAGTATTCTGAATAACAAAAACCAACCCACCTAGAAACTAGAAAAAGGAGGCATCACACGCATGCTCCTGCACACCTGAATTTAAGGAACTCCTCATCAACCAAGTGTGTGACCTTTCAACTCATTTGGCTTGAAACCCATCAACGGTGACGTCACAGGTATTATTTACTGAGCTGCAAGCGTTTGACCTTTTATACACTAGGGGGAGTCAAACTCTAGAGATAACATCAATTTGCACACTTATGTAAGATCACTCCTATTCTCAATTCTCAAACCCTCCAACCTCAATTAAACTAGGTATACAAAATGTCATTTTCAAAAATAGAACTAACTTTCCAGATATTTTATTATTGTGTCTGAGAATGAAGAATCATCTGGAACACATATTTTAGGATGGACGAAATTGTTGAAGTTAATTTGTTAAATATTTGTTCAAATATTTGCAATCAAAACATTTTCATTCATGAACAGTTGCTTGTAACTCTGGTTATAGTTATTATTTGAGTTTTAAGCAAAACAAAAAATATTAGCCCTTAGACTAATTTGCCTTTTTTGTTTGTTTCAATTGTTGTTTTTGGCAAAAGGCACGGATGAAAACCATCTTCAATATCATCCTTTTGTCTACTTTATGACAGGAACATACAGTTGCTATGGTTACTGATGTCACTCAGCCATGGAAAATTGTATTGAGGAATATGGGGGGATGGTTATTGTGGAGCGCAAGGGAAGGGAATCCTTTCATTATGTAAAATTTCTAGTCAATACTGGTTTTGTTATGCGCCCTTCTACCATAGCCCCACAGAGTCTGTCGAATAAAAAACACAACACAATAATTCTTGCAAACACTACATAACACTTTCCAAAACAATCTCATACCTATCACAGTCTCTTTTGTCTCTGTCTGCATCATCTTCAAGCATGTCCTAATTGTGCCCTAATTTTTGTACCAAATTATTTCTGTTCATCAATGTCCCTTTCATACATGCACGCACACACACAGTGCTGAATTGGAAAGGACATTGTTGGCCATATTCCTCCACTGCAGAATGAATGAATGAATGAAGTCTTCCACTCGGCTCGTCAGCCCTTTCAATTCAATTCAATTCAGTCAAGATCGTTGTTATGATTATTATGTTGCAGGTTAATGAAACAGTACAGAGTGGGTGACATCACTGAAAAGTACTAGATTACAATACAATGATTTCTTTATTAAAAACTAAGGGGAATTTATTACGATAAAATATGGTGACAAATAACTCCACTATTAATATTGAAAGACTGTTAAACTCTATATAAAAAACATGTATGACTTGTAGATGATGGTTGCTAGTTTGCTACATCTGTGCTCTCATGTCCATACTGGTACTGTATAATTTAAAAAACAGTATGTAATACTTAATGCATGCACTCAGAGTCAAAATATGTCTTGTTTGAGTTATCACAATGTTCCTTGTCTGATAACAGTTGTGTGAATTGGTTATGATAAACCATACACTCTTGGACAAGTCTATTGCTCTTGCCCGATAAGAGAGAGTAGACCCCACCCCTTATGAATTTACATTTTAAATAATAAGAGGGTACTTTTAAATAACTAAAATCTGTCACAGAGTGGAAACACAACATGATTTAATTCATGGTATGAATATTAGGTTTGCATTTCTTCAATATGTATTTACAATTTTCTACATAATACTGTCGTCACTTAGCTGAACAATTTGGGACAAACGTAAAGTAGCTTTGATTGCTGATACAACCTGCATACATTTTTTAATTAATTTGCCTCAATTAAAAATATGATACGTTCCGGTAGTTCAACTCCCTCAGTTAGTATTATCTTGCCTCTTATTTTGCACCCTCCAATACTATCTAGTTCAAATCACATTCTAATGTCACTGCTCTGTCTTCTGTTGATGTTGACCTGTCAGTTGATGTTACATTTTTTTCGTGGCCTTGTTTTTTAGGGCACGACTCATGTTTTACTCACTGCCAACATCCTCAAGCATCAGTCAGGATGTCACTTGAGTCCATTAAGACAGAATGTCCATAATTCGCGCAGTTTTAATTGCAAGTTATGGATATCAACAAGATTGATTGACATGTTAACTGACCGATCTTGTCATTAGTCACGTCGACAATTATTGATCGAGGTTTTTCTGGTCCCACCGAGCGTATTCAAGATACACTCTTTGTAAATGAAAGACAAATTCATGCAGCAAACTCGTTTCGAGTGCTGTAAATTAATGTTTCCCATTCTTTATTAAGCCAAGGCACAAGTTTTACACAAGAAAAAAAAATGCAGCAAACAAAATATCACAAAAATTGCATAACAGGTTAATTGCCATCTAAACATAAGAGTATTTAGTTATTTTATTTTTCACTATATGTTGCAGGCATACTACATTGTTTGTAGTCAATAAATAATTTTCGTACCAATTAAGTGAAACTGGATAATCCCCCTGATGATCTCTCACAATACTGTACTATGTTACAGCACATTGGGAAACATTAATATAAATGAGGCCTCATTTATTTGAAGGAGGCACGGACTTGTCGGCCCTTCAAAGGCTGAGGAGGCCGGTAGTTGTCCACCATGCAACACTCATCCTCTCCTTTTCCACTGAAGAGCAGGCTGCGGAATTTTGCCATCTAAGGATGAAGGACAGAAAGGTTTTCTTTTAAAGAAACAGATATTGACACTGAATGTGAACTAACTGAATATTTTGTCTCACAAAGTGCAAAACAAAATGCCATGAATATATTTCCTGCATGGTGGTTTGATTATTAAAAGTACCTGTGCAGGGCTGACGCTTATTGGCTCCTTCAGAACAATCCATGTGACACTCTCCAAAAGAGGTGGAGTGGTCAGAGAGCCATCATATGTCCAATAGTCCAGAGAACCAGGAAGAAGAGTTTCTGGGTTAAAGTTAGGAAAGGTTGACTGCATTCCCTGTTACAGAATAAATTATGAGTGTGTGGAAGGAGGTTCAAAAAACAATTTATAGGTTATTATAATGAATAGCTGGATCAGTATCACAAATTTACAACAGTATGTCCTCATAGAACAAATAAATCCCAGTGGAGAATTTCACCTTTGTCTTAATGGAATCCAAAGCATCCAACACTTTCTGCAGCCTGGGGTTGGCAGCACCAATCTAGAGGACAACAGAGCCAGTTAATAAAGAAAGCACCATTTTTGTTTTTTGTTTATCGTCAAATTTTAGAGCAGCAGTAGCTCACCTTATCATTACACTACAGTGACTGTGAGTGACTGATAATGGACACCAGTATTGACTTGATCGAGTAGACCCACCTTGAGTAAGACCCCAACCACAGCAAGTCCATCAGCCTGGCTGGCCGCCTCTCCAAAGTTGGGATATTTGGTGTTCCAGTGTACCAAGTGAAGCTGACAAGACAGTAAAAGCAAAATATTTTGTTGGTTTATGCAAGTAGATAAGAAGGTTGAAAGAAGATAAGTCATCATTTGAGAAATTAGTAATTTTATTCATTTTTAGTTTAGACAACTAAAACAAAAAAAAAGGGTTATACATACAAACCGAGCTCCCTTTCAGCCAGCCACAATGAACAACTTTTAATACTTAAAAAAAAAATATATTTTTTTTTTTCAGTACCTCACATGGGAACTTAATGCCATTGATTGTGTGCTCAGAACCTCTCTCATCACTGCCTCCCCAGTGGAAATGAAATTGCTTCAGACGATATGTTCCAGAAATAGGACCCCCAGTCAGGGCTGTAAGGATACAACATGGAAATTATGAAAAAACATAACATCCCAAATATTAACAATTTTGTTAAAATGATGATGCTATATATAGTATTTCATTATAAAATGTCTATTTTTTATATTAAACTTAAGTACTTTAATTTATCACCTTTAGAATTCCTGCAGCATTATTTTTTTCAGTATTGAATAACTTGTAAATGAATTCATAATGATTTGTATGATGTAATGTTGAGACATTCCATATAGTGACGCAAAAGAGCAGTGACTTGATCAGATGTTGTTATCTGCTGCAGTGCACACTGCACACAGCAGGGTGGAGGCATAAACAACATAGGCAGGCAGCCAGATAAAGTCTGGAAGGAATATTTTGCCACTGTACAGTCATGAGCCAACATGAACTCATAGATGATAAATGACAGTAAACATCTCAATCAAATTGTGGATAAGCTTTTGATGGAGTTTCAATACTTGGACAAACCTTGAAAGTGATTGCATCTGATGAGACATATCTAAATAATTGCATTGGCAGCCATTGCAGGAATAAGCCCAACATATGTTGACAACTGTATATAGAAAGTTACTGGAGCGAGTTACACTTACTTGAAGAATCGGCATCATCCAAATAGTCAACCTGGAAGGAGTGTCCATTGTTGAGAATGCCCAAAGAGTTGGATGGGTCATATTTGATTTTCAGAGGCTTTAGAGAGGGTGAAAACTGGGCTTCCTTCGGGACGATGTTGATGGGAGACTGTCTGGGGCCATTGGCTATTGGGAAACCTTCTTCCCATTTGTCAGGACCTATCAAACGTGTAAGTTGTTAAACAACAACAACAATAATAATGATAATAATAATAATAATAATAATAATAATAATAATAATAATAATAATAATAATAATAATAATAATAATGATGATGATGATGATAATAATAATAATAATAATAATAATAATAATAATAATAATAATAATAATAATAATAATAATAATAATAATAATTTTCTCCCCAGGACACTACAAACTGTTATAACTCACCGTTATTCGATCCGTATCCCCATTTATGAGACATGTCTGCTCCTTTGCGCTGCCTGGAATGGCAAGAAGGTGTGACAAATAGAAGTTTTTATGTATACAAGTGAGGCCAAGAAGTGACAGCTGATGTCAGACACCAGCCGGGGTGGCACAGCAGGTATTTATATAAGCGCCCCGGGTACTCACCCGGGTGGGTTTGGCTTGTTTCTGCAGCTGCGCCTTCATTCTGCTTGGAGGATAGATAGATAGCGCGATAACGTGATGCGGACAAGATTATTCTCTCCTGCTTTCTAGAATCTCAAGAAATACATTTGGGTTCACATAGTTTAAGTCTGTAAGGCTGCAGGGTATCGTTCTGGTTTTTGACTTTGCAGGGTCGTGTTTTGTCTGTTCTTTTTCTATAAAGTATGGTCCACCGGATTTCTTTGCAATTTCCTGACTTGAAATTTTCTTTCAGCGTTTGCCAGCGTTCCCTAATCAAAATTTTTCTCCACGTAGACTTCAAAATCAAGTTCTCCACGCTGTTGGTGGACCACTTATTACCCGTTATTGAATCTAGTCTGCAGGTGCTCGTAAACTGGTGCGTTTGTTATGTAGGGATTTTGTTTGTCAAGTGTTTTGCTGGTTTTCTTTAAAATTAATTCACATTAAATAAGTGACAATAAAAAATACTATATGCGGCATTGAACAAATAATAATTTAAAATGATAAATTTAGCCTATTTCTTTATATTATAATAAATATATTATACTATATTCCAAACTTCTGGACACCATTTTTCCCACTGCAGTTGTGAAGAAGTTTGAACACCCACGCTGTGAAAAGATGGATTCCTCATAATGCAAACTAATTCTTCCTTTGCACGAAACTATAGTTTGTATTGACAAGCTCAATCGTATTAATCACTTGGATGTTTTTTTTCAGGTTATCTGGCACTAATGTTATGAGCCTAATACCTCGGAAATATTTGTCTTGTTATTGATATGATCTAAAGTCGGAAATCTATTATTTATTCTTCCATCCTCTCATCTAGAGCGGTTCCTTACATGAATGTCTGCTGTCATGCTCTGTTTGAAATTGCAACCATTGAATATATCCACACTGCTAGGTGTGTCAATAGCCACATAGTCTAGTCTCATAGTCTTTTATTCTGACACTCCCAGTTGAAATCTATCAAAGTATGCCTTTATATTTCCTCCATCAGTTTGATGTCATTTCTTTTAATTCTTCCAAAACAAATATATGCTGCGCAGTGGTCACTCAGTGACTTATCCAAATTCTCCATGCTCAATTTACATCATGAGGAATCCCCTCATGTCCTGAGTTGGAGCTATGTGGCAGTTTGAAAGACCCAGAATGTCAGCTACTAAAAGTTAGGGAAATTATTAATCTTAAATAAACTAAAAAATTAAGATGCCATGTCAAATACCCTGCATCTATTTATGGATGATTGTGATTTTTCTTATTTGGAAAACAAAACAAAACAAAACAAAACAAAACAAAACAAAACAAAACAAAACAAAACAAAACAAAACAAAACAAAACAAAACAAAACAAAACAAAACAAAACAAACACTGTAATTTTGTTTGTTTAATGATAAAAATTAGCAGGAGTAATACTGTTCATCCGTACACACTACAGTAGTTATTTGCTGCCACCTTGAGGCTTAATGAAAGATTGATAGTTTTGTGGACATACGCATGACCCTAACATGTGAATCTTTAACATACGCGTGAAGCATTTCTTTGATACTTAAAAATATTCATTTATCTACATTTGACTTAACCAACACATTCATCAATTTTTCCCATTAGAAAATCTTAAATGTACTTAAAGGGGCTGCAGGATTATCAACCACCTTTCACCTGTAGAGGCAATTTTAATGTAATGCAAATGGGGAGAAAAAGCTGGCTGGCTTAAAACTAACACTTCAAATCAAGAACAGTGATGGACGCTTTGAGAATCTTTCATGTTCACATAACATTACTCCATCAGATGGATATAGTTTAAAGTGGATAATCATGCATACTTTACTCCATACTTTGTCTCAGCAGCTTCAATCAGTACAATAATGAAAACAATGCTCAGGTCAGTTGTTCTTAAAATAATATCTGGACTCCAGAAAGAAAACATGAAGGAATCTCAAATGGTATGTTTGCCCAAGGCATCAGGATATGAAAATTCATTGAAAAGGGCTGTATTCCAACTCATTTTAATGCTTCTAGGGACCGCAAAAATGTTGAGAATGTGATGAAATATCTTGTTTGGTTGTATATATACTATAGTGTATAGTTGAAATATCTTTTTAAAAGGTCTTAAATTCTACTTAGGCAAACCTGCAAGTAGTAATGTCAAATCACAGTATACGTAGGCCTATTGCACAATTGTTTTCCCACTTTGCCTACAAAATAAAACACTGCTAAATCAGCAGACATAATAAATTACAGTATGCAGTGCAAAAAGATCTTTTAGCTTGAGGCTAGTTCCTGAGCAAACATTTTTGTTTGTGGAAGTCTACTGAAATGCTCAGTATTTTTTTTTCAGGTGGTACTTTGTGTAACAGGTACATTTTACAATTCTGGATAATAATAATCACCTTTAATACTAGATACATATTTTGTGATAACAGGTCTGCATAACTTATTTAAGCGCATGAATGTGATATCACAATGGGGGGGGGGGGGTTAGGGTTAGGGTTAGGGTTAGGGGGGTAAACTTTTATTTTTGAAGAAAACACCGGAACTGTGGGTGGTAAGCTTGACACATTTACATCAGCCATTAAGCGCAGGCTTGCTTTCGCCACTTGCTGCCCGCCCACACATTGACGTTCACACATTCACACAAT
This sequence comes from Syngnathus floridae, assembly GCF_059516105.1. Taxonomy (NCBI): domain Eukaryota; kingdom Metazoa; phylum Chordata; class Actinopteri; order Syngnathiformes; family Syngnathidae; genus Syngnathus; species Syngnathus floridae. The sequence goes on from NC_142426.1 coordinate 10,492,775, forward strand.
CTCTCACACTCACATTCCGCCGGTGACTCTCCGTGGACATCGTCGTGGGTACAGGAAGGGGACGTGTCTTTGGATGCTAGGTGTTTAGCGATGATGTGAAGAGCTGAACGAGGTATGTTTGTCTTGCACCTTGCAGTCGACTGGCGTTGGCGCGTGACACCTTCAGGACTGAACAGTTCCTCAGTAGCAATGCCGCGGTGGATTAATGACTCACCTCGCACCGGTGTTTGAACCAGGGCTTGCCTGTACGATAGTCGTCGGTTGTTGTATTAATCAACTCTATTCCCGTGGCTCGTAAAGCTTTCAGCATCTTTAGCGTCACTGATGAGGTCCACCTCAGTTATTTATTTATTTATTTTTGGTTTCCACCAGCATTGCTTGTGATCAATGGCTTAACGCCTTAAAAATGTCAATTAAGATTAATCAAACGCCCACATTTATAAAATGCTTTAAATGCGGGGGATATTTTGACAAAACGATTTTACTAAGTGCACAAACTCGACTCTTTAAAGTAATGACTGAAAGAGTTTCCCAGATGCTCGCAGCAACATTTCACACATGTATGCTCCTTATGTTAAGGCTGCAGCAACGTCATATTGATTCACGTCTATGCAGTTTTTTTCTGACTGCAACGGAACAGCTGGGTGGAAAGGTTGCATTTTGAAAATAACATTGAACAGGTTGTTGCATGATCGGGTCATTATTATTATCGCCTAAGCTCAAATGAAATTTAAGACTCCAGTGATGTCAAGTGTGATGTGGTGCAGCCATCCTTGGATTTGTCCGCCTTCTTCCGCTTCAGTGAGAAGTTGTGAGCTTGAGTCAGATTGTCGCCTGTGGCTGTGGATGAGAGGACAAGAGATCTGTCGTGCATGCTTCTAATTCAAGAGGACCAACTGGTGATGATAAGAATGTGGGTAGAGTGTCAGCACTGAAAAGACTCTTTTTGCATTCTTACAGAGTAATATGTCCCCACCAATATATTTTTAGTTAAGGAAAGACAACAAAATAACTACAGGAAAAAAGGAGAAAACATGTTCCTAAAACCCCCCAAAAATTAAAGAAAATAATGTTTCTGGAGGCGGGTCGGTGGAGCACTGGGTAGCACGTCTGCCTCACAGTTAGGAGTGTGCGGGTTCGATTCCACCTCCGGCCCTCCCTGTGTGGGGTTTGCATGTTCTCCTCGGGCCCGCGTGGGTTTTCTCCGGGCACTCCGGGTTCCTCCCACATCCCCAAAACATGCTTGGGAGGCCGATTGAGCACTCCAAATTGTCCCTAGGTGTGAGTGCAAGTGCAAATGGTTGTTTGTCTCTGTGTGCTGGCAACTAGTTCAGGGTGTCCCCTGCCTACTGCCCGATGACGGCTGGGATAGGCTCCAGCACACCCGCGACCCCCGTGGGGACTAAGCAGTTCAGAAAATGGATGGCTGGATGGATGTTTCTGGAATTAACTGAAATGGCACTGTGTTTGCAAAACTAATTAAGTACAAATAATTTCAAACAAATGTGTTTTGGCTCATTTTAATAAGTGTTCGGGTGATGAGGCTGCACAATATCGGAAAAACATGCGATATGTGATATGGCTGTTGAATATCATGATATCGATATTATTTTGACATTTAACATGTACCTAAAGAAATATGTTTACTATCTAATGAAATAATTGCTTTTTTTTTCATGATGAAAAATATGCAAGCTCAATGTATTCTTAGCTAATTAGTTGTGATTAACCTTGCTAATGTTCAACTATCAGATGGCAAGGCACATTTAAGTTTTAAGAAAACTATTTGCATATTGCATTGGACAATGTTATTTTAGTTTAATCATGTAGGCTTGTCGGGTAATATATTCCACTGCTCAGCAATTCTTAAATAAGGCAGTATACTTTTTTTTATTTGGTCTGAAAAGATGACTTAAGGATCTCAAATTAATTGATCATAAAGACGGTTGAAGCAAAATCTCTGCCTCGAGGATTTGTCACACCTGCATGATGTGGCCAGTTACCATGGATGCACAACACTCGATACGGAAGGAAGAGCAATGGCAGAGAGCCAATAAATCATCTGTTAAAGACACAGAATGTCCAGTTTTTATTCATTTCACACAGCATCAGTAATGAACAAACATGTTAAATGCAACTCAACAAACATCGCTGAAGATAAAGCACACATGTTAACTGATTCAATCGTGAGTGTGAATATATGAATCGTATTTGGTGTGGCCCTAACGTGGCATCGGTATGATTAGATCATATTAAAATGTAGAGGGCTGGAAACTAATTAGAAGTTGTAATACTTTTCAGAACGATGCCAAAAAAGAGCACAGAGGCATCCTCCGGTGGTGATGAAATTCAGAAAGGAATGTGTGATGTTTAGGAATCGTGTGGGTGTGAGGCAATACTCGCTTTGTTCTGTAACTTGTTACAAATGGGCTTTTCTTAAACACTATGATTGTGCTATCCTCTCTTTTACAATAAGATCAATGTTGTTCACGTGGTTTGGAAAATATGTGCTGGCAAGCTTTTTTATTTAGATGTTTACGACTACAGTGGTGAGACTCCACAGGAAGAAGTGTGGCTGTGTTTAATTTTTGATATAACGGGCAGAAAATTAATTAAAGACCATACATAACCCTGTATGCAGAGAATGTAGGAAAGAAATTGCAGCAAAGAGCCAAAATATATCAAATCTTTTGAGGTGTCTCTATCCTGATGACATGGACCAAAACAAAGAATTAAAATAATACTGGTCAACCAATTTTTATTTAATTTAAATGATCAGCGATGCAAGTAATTTTTCCAGAGGATTTTTTTTTCTCACAGATTCTGAATCTGGTTGAAATCTCGGGTGCAGCCTTGTTGTGCGGCATTTGCATGTTCTCCTTTTGCTTCAGGTACTCCCGTGTTCCAAAAATATGTGTGCTAGATTCAGTGAAGTAGACTAAAGATATCAAAAGTGTGAATTGTCTATTGTGTTCTTTGATTGACTGGCAACCAGCACAGACTGTACGTACATGCCTCTTGCCCAATGTCAGCTCGGATATGGTATCATAAGGAATATAATAGAAGTGTAATTGTTGAGTCAGGCAATGTAAATCCTTGGTTAAAATCGGGGCAGGACTAGATGAGCAGAATTGCCTAAACCTTTTTCCGATTTCGGCAAGTCAGGTGAAAACAATGCATGAAAATGGAATAGGCAAAATTGTGAGTCAACCTTTTTGAACTTCACCCCCTCATGAAAAAAAACTTAAAATAACAGTCACAATACAAGCCGTAATGAAAAATGAAAAAAAAATAGTCATGAAGGATGCAATTCCATGCAAACTGTAGAAAAATAATTTGTGAAATGGTTCAACCCCAAAATGTCACCCCTTTTTCTAAGGCTTCATTCAACCACGTTTTGTATGAGTCTGTCGTATTTCAGCCAGACTGAAAAACAAACAAAGCAAAAATGAAAATATAACATCCTTTTCTGCGGTACCAGTAATAACATTTATTAAAGGGGAGGAAGATGTCAATCAAGCTATGAACACAGTTTTAACTTTACAAGTGAATATGATTGGCTGGTGACCAGTTCAGAGTGTAGCCTGCGTGAGTGAGTGAGTGAGTGAGTGAGTGAGTGAGTGAGTGAGTGAGTGAGTGAGTGAGTGAGTGAGTGAGTGAGTGAGTGAGTGAGTGAGTGAGTGAGTGAGTGAGTGAGTGAGTGAGTGAGGTTGGGCGGATGGATGGATGGATGGATGGATGGATGGATGGATGGATGACACCAGCAAGACTTGTTGATGCCCTTCAGGTAGTTTGTAACACGACAAAACAAACTAATCTGTATTATTATTAAAAAGATGCAAATTTGAATGCTGCAATAAAGTTGACTGAGTATTCAGTAACTGGAGAATAATGTTAACAATCCAAGATGTCATCATTATCTTTAAAGTATAAGTCAAGATCTCGTTTGACATTTTGCTAGAGGTGAAAAAAGTCCAGATAAAATGAGAGGCTCTGTAGCTAGTTCTATTTGTGTCACCATTTTCTCTTGGAAAGCCATGTCTTGAATCGGTGTATTTTGGTAAACCACAGTAAATTATATATTACCCACAGAAGTGCAGTCCAGCAGAAACACTCATGCATTTTGTATTTCTTCCACTTTTAAAGTGGACTTTGCATCACTCAGTGTTCCGTCCTGCATTTCTCATTCTTATATCAATCAATACTCTGAGTGAAAAATCACTAGGATCTTATTTTTTCATGTATTTACCTTTTTTCGACTCTGTTCAGCTGCACGGTCACGCTGAATGAAAGACATTGTATATTTAATTTTTTACGTAAAAAGCATTTGGTCGTGGCGAGCAATTTCTTCTTTTTACATTGCTATGGGCTTTTAGTGTTTGGGATCACTCGTAGCCTTTTCTGGAGTGAAGATTTAAGAGGGTTAGGTGGTTCAGTGCCATTCAGAGGAGGGATCAATTTTGGCATTAAACCCCTTCTGATCAGGCTCAGAAAACAATTTAGGGTTTTCACTTTGCATAGACTCATTTGAAATTCCCATGGAAATGTGTCCAAACATGTCAGGGAAGCAAACACATTATGCATGGTCACCACAAATGTCGGGCGATTGCTGTGCAAGCACATTGAGGACAGGCAGACTCGGCCCATCCATCCAAGAGGAATAGCCATGCAAAATCTTGATCTAAAAAAAGAGACACCAAATATGTAATATGGTTAAAATCTTATTTATGTTTCATCTAAATGTCTTTTGACATATCTATCTCTCTTTTCACTGTCTGTAAGTTGTATCACGTTAGCGTCAGTGCTATGAAATCTAAAAGTCAGCAAAAAATATCTGCCAACCAGAAGTGACAGTGTCAAGGACATCAACGTTACTGTACAAGCTCTGCTGCAAAGAACTAAAGCCTCTCACCAACTGTGAGACATCTGCAGCATCATTAAGTTGAGCTCGTATCTTATAATTAATCTCACAACATGCTATTTTGGCCAAGGCTGCAGTAGCATTTTTTAAAATCCTCTTATAGATTAAAAAAAAAAACATTACAATTGGGACTATGACATTCATCACAAGTTAAAGCATCAATCGATGAGCCCAGGATTTGTTACGTTTTCATTCACAAATCATTTATATGCTCTTTTGTAAAACCAGTTTTTTTTTTAGGGAAAAAAGTAGGGCAGAGAAAATCATTGGGATAGCTCAGTCAGATGGAATCACTTAAAAAGGATGAGGGAGTGAGGGAGGGGTTCCCCGTTAGTCACCCAGTTCTGGTGTTACACACTCACTCAAGAGAGATGTGGAAAATCCAATTTGATGAGCCTCCTATCACAGTGACAAAATACGAAGCCACAAAACAAGCATGTGACTTTAACAAAAGTGAAGTGAATATGGACTTTTAAGGAATGCGGCCATGCATGATTGATCAAATATTGTGACACTGTTTCCGTGACGGAATACGGACATGATACTGTATCACATTGACTGACCCAATGCTTAACCCGGTAACAATATTTGTATAAAAAAAACAAAACACTATATTTTACAAACACGAATTGTACTTTTCAGCAATAGTTTGTATTTCACAAGCTCAATTAAATAAACATTGATTGCAAATACGTACATGTTGTCAAACTTGGTATTTGAAATTAATCGTAAACTGAATGTTGAAGCTTTCATTGACTTTTCTATAAATGGGACTTATCAATGCTTTGTAGAAGATATCTTCCATTTCCAGTGCACTTTGGAACATTTAGAAGCAAGCTGTCACTGTTTCTGGCAATGCATATTTATTCCGAGACTGTACACACTCCGCGTGTTGAATCTGATTTATTTTGCATCTGTTGGACTTTTTCCTGTTTGTGAAGAAGACTTACTTGTTTGTCAGTACACAGAATGCAGCTTTTCCATTTGAGCTGACATTTGGAGCTGCTGCACAAATCCTGTAGAGTTTGTACTTGCCTAGAGTGTTAACATATTGTGTTGCATGTAATTGGATTACAGATCTGTGCATGACTGTGAAGAGGCTGTGGAGTGTTTTTTTTTACGCATGGTATTTAATGCTGTGCTACACACCTTAGAGGCGCATATATGCTCCATTCTCAAAGCCATCACCATGCCTCTGGTTGAGATGTCTAACATCATCTACGTCTTCCTCGGGCTTCTGTGAAATCAGTAATATTTTGCCAAAAATGGGCTAGTGGACCCTATTTGGCTGTGTTACGTAAGCATTATAATTTGTATAAAAAAAATACTGCGGGATAAACAGATCTATAACGCCATGTTAATTAATTTGTACACAGCTTTTCTACCCATCCAAATTCACCATGATTTATGTGGTCTCAGGAGGCGGAGCTTCCAGGGCTGCGAAGGACCCAGCCTTGGAACTGGCTGTGGAATTTGGACACAGCTACTGTGCTGGTCTCTGATGAGACATTAGAGGGGCTTTGGTTTAAATTTGGCATCCTAGTTTAGGCTGTTCTGATTGGTGCAAAATAATGATATATGTATATCATGTTCTTGGTTGTCATTAAAAATTGCTTCATTTTAAGAGCTAACATTGCTTACTTTTTTGATTCCATGCTCTGATCAAATATTGATAAATATTAATCAACCAATCAATCAAAAATCACTCTTCATCACTTCAACAGATCGAACAATGACACTGAAAGAGAGCTTTAAGTCCTTTATTGCTCCGACAGAGTTCCCTTAATTTTTGTTCTGATAATATTGTATATTTTTTCTGCATTGGTTTTATTCTACAATCAAGCAATATGAGCGTAATTCGAAAAAGAATTCAAAGCAGTCAGTGTCCCACACTACGGAAACGATGATAGAAGATAGGTGTCAAATGATTCATGCTTCTTTCACAGTCATCTGGTCATTTTGGTCCCAACTTTTTCACACATCCCACGTCTCTGTTCCCTTATCTGTCTGTCTATTGTCGGCTTCACGGGGATGCACAAGCGCAAAATTATATTTTGTGCGTAGCATGGCAGCACTATGAACGAGGTACCAAGAGTGAGAAAATCAGGCATGTATCGAAAGGCAGAGAGCCGTAGAAGCAGGTGCCCACGCACTTCTCCTTATTCCTGTGCTAGGAAGGCTTGGTTGAATCACGTCAGTCAGTGGGCGAACAGAAAAGAGCGAGAAAAAGCACACACAGACTTTGACATACAGTCCTCTTTTTTTTTTCTTGATGATAGGACGTCTTTCAAACGATAGGGAGACGTTTAGAGACAAAAGGACAAAGAGGAAGACGTTAATAGATACATTCATTATTCATTACCCAGGCTCTTCCTTTTTTTATAGCTAGATAAAATGTTTTTGTCACCTCTAAAAGCTTTCCAGCCAGATAAAAGCATCTCAATTTTAAAAAATGGAGCTTTATTACGTCGACAATCATAGTTTGACCAGTTTAGAAATAGTGATTAAATATATCATAATCTAATATATATATAAAATAATAATAATAATAATAATTGTTTACATTTAGATGGAAAGGAGTAGAAAAAATGCAGAAAAAAAACATAATGAAGTTTTATAGTTACAGATCTGGAGAAAGGAAAGAAAGGGTCGAGGAAGAGTCGACTATTTAATGGCTTGTATATTCGGGTCTCTGGATTGTTTGTCCACCAATTAAGTGAAAAATTGCATTGCATTGTTTTGTGATCTGCTTATGCTAAAAAAATATGATTTTGGCCAGACTGGTTCAGCACCGTTTAAATTCGAGCGCCTTCCTGTATGGCGTTTACATGTTCTTCCTGTGTCTTCAGTTACCTCCCACGTTCCAATATTTTCTGTAGGTGCGAATGTCTGTTTGTCTATTTTTGCCTCGTGACGACTAGTTCAGGGTATACCCCGCCTCTTGCCCAAAACTCATTTGAGAAAAGCTCTCGCACACCCACTGTGCTCGCGGGTATGAGAGAATGGATGGATGTAACATAACAGTTGGCATGCATCAGCTCAAAGTGTCACACTAATTAACAAGTGTAGTGTCAAGTGTAATTTAACAGCCTCGTGACTCTTTATTTGAAATTCAATTTAGACTAGGGCACAAGTATCCACCTCCTTAGATTCTCCCATGGTAACACAAAGCTGTACACCACATAACAAAGAGGGAGCAGTGAAGCATTTGCATGAAACAGAACCGCTCCCCGAAAGTCAGCTTTTATCAAGAGGATTATAAAATTGGTGAATTGTACGATATAAATTAATCAGCAAAATACACCAGTCAGACGGATGGTGTGATTTGATTATTATCAGTTTTAAGCAGACTTTGTGACATTTAGAGAACATAAATAAAAAAGGGAAGACTCCTCCAAATCAAACGTGCCGCTTGCTAACCATCTCTTTGGTCGATGCACAGTGCAATACATCCAGAGTGCACGTTCACTATATTCTTTGTTGTTATGGCAACTAACTTGTGAATAAGAGCTGTCATGCACCTAGTGTTGCTGTGATCATACACCGTGTCCCCAAATGCATGTTAGATTTAAACCAGATAAGCATTTGTGTTTTATTGTTTATCTGTTTATTTCAAACAATGCATATTAATGGACTATTGGTGATTTAAACAAAAAACAATAACTATATACGTATACGTATATATATATATACCGTATTTTCCGGACTATAGGGTGCATCGGACTATAAGGCGCACCTTCAATGAATGGCTCATTTTAAAACTTTGTCCATATATAAGGCGCACCAGACTATAAGGCGCATCATTAATGCATCATGTCAGATTTTTAATCCAAATCAAATCATTCTCCATTTTATCTTTTTTATTTGAACTTCAGGCCACTTATGATTGATTTCATGACACAATGCTTCGGGCCAGTTTAAATTTAGGAATTTGGTCCATATATAAGGTGCACCGGACTATAAGGCGCACTGTCGGCTTTTGAGAAAATTTTAGGTTTGTAGGTGCGACTTATAGTCTGGAAAAGACGGTATACATATATATGTATGTATGTACATATACATGTATGTATGTATGTATGTACGTACGTTTGTATGTATATGTGAATGTGTATGGACCAGTCCACCTCTACTGTTGGTGTCCAACTGCAGGCTGACTCAAAGGCTTTTTTTCCACTAGCTTTCATTTAGCCTCAAATAACTTGATCCTAGCCCTATTTTCATTCCTGCTCACGCCTACACACAGCATTACCGCAGCAGTCTGGTACATGCCGCTCTTAATGGAAGGATGATGGTACAAAATAGGTTGGGGGATGCTCGTATTTAATCAGCGTTCTTTTTAGATGTAGACTTCCTTCAAAGTTAAAATCAACAGTGGAAGGATGATGACAAGTGCAGAGATGCTAATTCATGAATTGTACATGTTCTGTTACACAATTCACTGAATTTGTTAGTTTTCTACCAGGGATTGATCTGAATATTTTAATGATATTTTAAAGTGGGGCTGTTTAAATCTTCAAATTTGTGATGGTTTATTGTCTTGAGTCCAATCTATTTTCATTTAGACAGTCTAATTCAGAACTTTCAACCCAAAATCATATATGTAAATCACATCCTGTGTTTTTTCTCAGAATGTTAAGAGAAACTCTCATTATTATTTGATAGCAAGGTCAATTTGTGATGTTAGAATTTTCTAAATACACCATTTAACAACCAATTATCTGATAAATTTGTCACTTCAAGGAGCCAAATAATGTGTTGGCGTCTCAGCTATTATTGCCCATATTAAATTAATTAGCAATTGTGTGTTCCCCCAAGGTTGTCGACTTGGCAGGGGGACCCTGTCAAGGAAATGCTGATTAGAAAAGTAATATTTGTATAGCTAGAGCCATTCTCTACCTCCGATTCTATGCACAAAGCAGTTATGGAAATAACTAAACCAAATTAATAAGCTCTGGGTGAAAAAAGTAGTACGTCAAGCAGTATTAAATTGATTATATGTTAGTGAGAGGGAAAAAAAGAACAAGCTACTACATTGAGCTACTTAATGTTGCATCTACCAGTGGAGCTGTCTGACTGTGTTAAGCTGTGTTTTCTTGGGCCAAGTAGGGCAGAGAAAGGCCAGATACATACATATTCCATAATTCTATCATTAATACAGACATACACTACACCGCTGATATGTATTTGAACATTAGTCTTTTTGTTTTTAATAAATACTCACTTATTTAAGTTATGACTGCAACGTATTCCAAAAAAAGCTGGGTCAGCTCCATAATTTCTGAACTATCACGATGTTTTTTTTATGACAGCTCATCTCAAGTCAATTGATTTGAAAGTGAGCTATTTTACATTTACAGCTCAGCTGCCACGGTATGTGTTGTTTGTCATGCCCACTCATCTTTGTGAAGCACAACAAAACTCCTCTATCATTGTGAACTCCACTATTTCGACAAGATCAAATTCCTTGTTGAAGGACTCACTGCCTTGCAAAATGTCTTACCTCCTTTATTTTCTTCTCTTTCAGAGTCTGAAGCTCTCCTCTCAGGGAAAGTCAGCCAGCCAGCGCCTTTCTGTGAACACGGGCCTGTCTGGCATCTCTCATCCGCATCATTCCTGTTTTGCATCCACCCTTCCCTCCCCACATCATGAAAGGCCTTTCGAGTAGCCGGAGTCACCATCATGTGGTGTCCTATGAGCCATCATATGATCCGCTTGGTCAGCATGTTGACCGCAAGCCATACTTGATTAGTCAGATGGACATGCCACTTCCTATTGCTGTGCCACATCCAAATGAGCTGTCCTACTACAATGTTCAGCGTACCTCATACCCCTCTGACAATACCAGCATTGTCCCATATGGAACCTTTCCTAGACGATGCCATTCCACCTCCTCATCTCACCATCCTGAGGTAAAGGATGAGTGTATGGCCATGGTACCGTATGTGGGAGGAGGAGGAGGAGGAGGAGGCGGAGGAGGAGGTGGTGGTGGAGGCTATGGTGGTAAAACACCCACCCGGGTACCACCAAATTTTGCAGACTCGTTTGAGCATCAGCCATCATTCTCCAGAGATGGTTATCATACGCTCCAATACAAACGAGGAATGTTGGCCCAGAGTGGGGGCACGGGGTCCAACGCCAACAATGACAGCCCAGGGAGGATTCGCCATCTGGTCCACTCGGTCCAGAAACTGTTCACCAAGTCACATTCACTGGAAGGGCCACATCACACACAGTCGGTCAAGGGGGCCAATAATGGGAGTGTTAATGGTGGTGTTGGTGGTGGAGTAGGTGGTGGTGGTGGTTCAAGGGCAAGTCCAGAGGGCGACGCTCCACCCATGGGAGGGCGCCAGAGGAAGCGCAGCAAGAGTCGTGAGCGCTGTCGATCAGCAGAGCCCAAACATCGAAGCCACCACCATCATCACCACCAGCTCCACGGCTCAGCATCTGCGCCGGGCTCTGGATATTGGAGCTCAGATGATAACCTGGAACGGGAGCTGTGTCTCTACCACCCTCACCACCACCAACCACCACCCTCGCCTTCACCCTCCATATCCCCTTCGCCAATAGCACTGACAATGGGTCGGTACCCTGTCAACAACCCTGACAAGTTCCCCCAGCCACAACCATACTATATGATGGACCCTTACGGCACAATCAGTGAGCACCCACACACCCATACACATCATGGCCACTCGCACCACCATCCTGCACTCAAAGCCTCCCGGAGCAACAACGATGTGAAGTACGCAGCGCCATCCTCTTGTGTGCCAGTTAGTGGTAGCAGCAATAACATCGGTGGCGGTATCGGTGGAGGAAGTGGTCCCATGCTGTCTCTGGGTCTGGTGGACGCGCCCGTCGTGAAGAAAGGGGCATGGTCGTCGAGCTTAACGGTGAGCAGGGCCCGAGAGGTCTACACCAACAACAGCAGCCACAACCAACTCAGAGCCAGCGCAGGATCCGCTAACCTAAACCTAGATAGAGTTCTAGTCAAACCTAAGGGCAGTCAGCAACAGGAGCGCACTTGCCATTTCCTACAGGTAATTAATTCCACTTCAATTCCAATCCACAACCGGTCGATTCACCCCTCTCCCTTCTGTTGACCGTCCTCCCACTTCGATTTACCCTTCATCATTGACAATGTTTCCTCTGAGCCAGAGGTATTTAATCCAACAATCACATGCAGGGGCCAAACGAATAGAAAACTTCCTTGCTAAATAAAAAAAAAAAATAGTTTTGTGTTTTCGAGCTGATCTTGCCTGACAGCTGAATGCTCTGCCACCAATTCCACTTTTTCAGATTCTTGGATGCAAAGGTCAGCCTAACAGTTTGTAATTGTCAACAAGTATGCATCTTAAAAGATCATTTAAACTAAAGAGTGTTTTTAGCATATACAGCATGAAATAGTTCGCTTCTTCTGTTTTGATATTAACTGGCTGCTAGCAAAAGAAAACAGTAATAGAGACCACTTCAACAAGTAAACAAATGCCTCAGCTCAAATCTTCTTTCCTCTCTGAAATTAGTCATGTTTGGGCAAAATCCCAAGGTTTGATACTTTACATCCTGATTTCATTAGCCTTTCCACTTTTGGGTGCATTGCCAAGATGCACAAATTGTGAGATCATAGCAGGAAGACTTTGCTACTGAATACAGCAAATAAAATCTGACAGTAGTTTTCTGTGAAGGGACATTAACTGTCAACAACACTAACATCTGTCTGAGCCTAGAACATTTTGAAATAATCCTTTTTGTTTTCCTTTTATTCATTTGCATTCTTAATAAAATGCACACCCAGAGACTTTGCCTAAAAATGGTCTTACTGCAAAACTTAATTTAATATAATCTGATATCCTGGGATGATGTTTCGGCAGGTATGCCGTCATTTATTATCGTAGATCATTTTACGTGAGAAAAAATTAGTTCCACCAAAGTAAAGTATTTTATATAAAAATCAAGACTAACAACACATAAATAGATCCTACTAAAGCAAATAGTTTGGAGGACCTGGACAAGGTTTGTGCATTATACTACTCCTACTATCATACATGGTGGAAGTAAAATAAAATAACATTTCTGCCATGACCCCAAAATACATTTAAAAAATGTTCACATCCTGTATTTGAATCGCAATAGTGCCTACAGCTTTTGAGGGAACATTGTAAACCTGTAGATTCCCCACTGCCACCTTCTCCCTGACTCTCATTCACATCCAGGCGTTTTATGCACCTCACCCCCTGACCCCCACCTGCACCTCCTTTTGGAGAGCCTCTTTTATTCCTTTTCCTCCTCCTCCTCCTCTTTACACCATTTTAGTTCAACAGAGAAGTAAGTGCGGTCAGTAGCAGCCTTACTCTCTGAATGCTAGGCAATAACATAAACTCATGAAGAACAGCATCCTTTCCTCCTTGTAAACATCATTTTTTAATTTACTCTGAGTTGTGTTGTGTTTTTCAATCAGCTAGCTTCCTTTTTCCTTATTGTTGTTGTACTATATATTTTGTACTCTATGCTTGTGATGTGCGGTTGGTTTGAATGTTTATCTTACTAAATGGTAAATCGAGAATGTTTGAGAAAATATTTGACAACATTTTAGTTCAAAGTGCAAGTCCATAGCGTAAAACGCAACATATCTCTGCACACGTGTCGAATTTTCTTCCTTTTGATATTTTGCTAGACTCAAATTGTGCCTTTGTGCGCGCTTATGGGATGCAAATACCAATCCTCGCCAATCCTGATTTGCATTAAAATGAGAGCGGTCGGGGGCGCAGTACGCACGAGTTTGTCATTGCGGAAAGACTTCGCTGGCGTTCGTGCAACATTGGCAGTTAAACTGCAACATCTCCCCTTAGGGATGATGGAGTCGGCTGTGACATTGGCAATGGAGGACCGCATTGCACCCCACCATTGTCAGGCTATGAGTGAACCACAAGCTCCTCCGCAATAGGGGTTGCTATTAAAATAGAATCTTATTATTTCTTCAATAATTCAGAAGGATTATCCCACGCTGATGTCACATTTATGAATGGAATAAATATGAAATAAATGGTGACGTCCATCACACAGCTCTGAATCTATCTGCCTCCGCCTCGATCACAAACACAAAACTCCCATTGAGGCATAGAGCAGCTAGCAAATTTACAAACACACTAAATTAGTCCATTTTTTTGAAAATTTTTACATCACGTTTCAATAAAATTAGTGTTATTCCAATCGTAATTTAGAAATATGATAAAACTGCTATTAGCGTACTAAACACTTTTCATTGATTATTTTCTTTCCCTGTTTTTGTACGCCTTTCAATCAAACTCCGTCTTTCTCTTCCTGTCCTTGTGCTAAAAAAAACCTCACACTTACTAATAATCAACTGTTTTAAAAGAAAATTCCAGAAACTGTTACCATGGATATTGCCAGCTAAGTCTTTTCAGTAGAATAATTTCAGTAGAACAGAAGGTTCCTAACATTACTTACAAAGGTCACCATGTTTTAAATCCCGCACAAAATGACACGAAATAATTTTCCTTCACAGTTACAGCAACAAGTTACATAATGCAGTAATGCTTGGCCAACAAATGCAAGAGTTCTGCTTGTGATCAAACATTAATCAACATTTTTCAAACATTAGTAACGAAATCCATCAACAGCTGCATTACTGAGTGTTCGAACGCTCCTCAGCTTTTTCAGCACAACAAGTGCAGGCTGCAGTGGAAACGAGAACTGTGCGTGGGTGAGAGGCACCGCTGATGATGCTGCATGCAGCTGGTCCTTTCCCCGCACTCGCTTTTTATAGCCAAACTGCTCATTTATGTCCCTTTTACGTCACACGCACACACACACATGCACTTATAAAGAAAGCAGATCCGTTCATCCTCTTTTCCTCGGTGACTCACGCATAATTAGTCAGAGTAGCGGTGAAATTCGCCTGCTGCTTGTCTCCTTCATTGTCTGTCAAATTTACACTACCCAGTATGAAGGCAACAAACACTTTTTTGACACATGCCTCTGGCATTACACCCACTAGCACTAATATTTTAAAAACTGAAGAATTGCGATGGTGGGAGTTACCACTACACATGCTTAAAGATAAAACAATTATTATTACTTTTGTTGTTGAATAAATAATTAGCATATGGCTGTTCCAGTCTTTCTGTAATTTGTCAGCTTGATAGTGGGATACAGAAATGAGGGAAAAATTGCCATCTTGCCAATCATGAACGGAAAAAAAAGAA
This sequence comes from Syngnathus floridae, assembly GCF_059516105.1. Lineage (NCBI taxonomy): Eukaryota > Metazoa > Chordata > Actinopteri > Syngnathiformes > Syngnathidae > Syngnathus > Syngnathus floridae. The sequence goes on from NC_142426.1 coordinate 10,507,919, forward strand.
AAGACCAAGAGAGTCCTACGTCTCTCAGTAGGACTGGTACTAGAGCCCGAGGTTTGTGTGGAGACGAGCCCAATTATTTATACTCAGAGCATCTCGACCTCACACACAAGCTTGGGCTCCTTCCTTGTTCACCATCGAGCTCACATCGAACCCCATGTGTTGGAAGCTTGCCATTTCAGGCCCCACTGGTATGGGCCCAGGTAACAGGTGCTCACCCAGGACCTGTTCACCATGTGTGAACCTCCCAGGGACTTAAATCCCCAGAAAACTTAGCTCCACACAAATCCCTCCATTATGATAAAGTCACGATTGAGGGATGAGTGGTTAGGATTATTATTATTTGTTATTATTATTCTGAAAAAAATATATTTGTGTATCTACTGGAGCAGGTTAACATTAGAAAATAGACACTAGTCTAACGAGTGTGATATTCTTATTCTGCACTTTCGTATGCTTTTGCCAGTCTTTCGCCAGTTGATGAACTTAATTGACTCCTGGAAAGCAGATGTCCAAATTACCCTTGGAGAAATTTCAGACCTCATTCTGACTTACTATGAAGACACACACACACACAAACACACACACACGCTCACACAGTTTCTACTCTCTCCTAATTAGCCGACAAATGATACCATAACTGCATCATTGTTGGAAACAGTGGACATGGGAACCATAATATCCTTTTAGTCAATTCTTTTATTCAGCTGTTAGGCCGATTTTATTTTTATTTTTTTGCATGTTTTGAATGATATATGTACCAGCAGGGCATTTTAGTGACTCAGGTTGGGAGCAGCAATGCCGACAGCAGTGATGGTAATTGTCTGTTGTCCTGCACGAATTACCAGGTACCTCAGGATGAGTGGAGCGGTTTCTCTCCTTTGGGGAAGGAGGATGACATTCCATGTCGAAGGATGAGGAGCGGCAGTTATGTAAAAGCAATGGCTGAGGATGACAGCGGAGACTCAGACGGGAGTCCCAAACCTTCCCCCAAGATACAGGCACGACGTGCCAGCTACTTGAAAGCCACCCAGCCATCACTGACTGAGATGACCACTCTACAGTAAGATTTCCTCGTATTAGTTTTTAGTACAGTGCACCATGTATTTATCGACATGGTTTGCATCCCTAAGTTTGCTGAGGTGCAATATTTCATGTATACGTTTTATAAGCAGCCCCTCAAAAAAAGTGATACGTACACAAGGAAAGACGAAAGAGAAACATCACACAAAATTACACTTTTCTCTTATGATATTGCTACAATAGTCAAAACTATCCTTTGTCCAGTTTTCATTTAACACACAGTAACTTGTACTGTGTAATGATATTTATAATACACAAACGCATGCTCTAAGAGCTGTCCTTGGTGCTGAAACGCTCTCTGCTTCTCTCTCGCTCTCTCTCTCTCTGTTTCTCAAAAAATAAATTCATTCAAGACCAGGTCAAAATTACACTGTAAATGCTTGAAAACAAACGTTCCTACTATGTGCTCTTATATAATCTTTTATAATAATAAAAAAAGATAGCAAACTCACACCTTTGTTGGCATGAGATTATTCTCAATCTCACCTCATTGTTTTATATTTGTGGTTGCCAAATCCCTGAAAAAATAAATAAGGTAATTGGCACGGACAGTTGACCGGATTGCCTTCAACCTTCCAATACAACCTTTGTTGTCTCACACACAGGATTTCTTCAGAACATTCCCCAAAGCTACAGATCAGGAGCCACAGCTACCTGCGTGCGGTGAGTGAGGTTTCAATCAATCGAAGCCTGGACACCCTGGACCCCAAAACCCTTCTCGACCCCAAATCGTTGCTGTCCTCACCCCAATACCGCTCACGCAATGAAAGCTACATGAGGGCCATGAGCACCATCAGTCAGGTTAGTTGTGCTGTTGAACAATATTGAACAACAGATTTATTCAATTATTTAAATTTATCAAACCACCACACAATAATATGTTTATTATTTATTGGATTATTTATTCTCTTATTGTAGTTTTTTCTTTTTAAGATGATTTTTTTTCAATTGGGGCACTGTTAACATGTCACAATTTCAGAGAACATGGAAATTCATTTACAAACAGCTCAAATTCACAAACTTGTTGACCCATGCTGTAAGGTAGTAAAGATGATTCTTTATGAACATATATAGTAAGCCTTCATTTGCACCACCTTACAACCTTACCTTGAACCCGTACTTGTATGATTTCCCGCATGTGTCCTCAATAACCATTTCCTCACTGCACTTACCACTGCTTCTATTAAACTGTCTATTAACTGTTCTAATAGCTCGATGGTGAGGTAATGCCTCCATTTCATTGGCAAAACAATAAAATCTAAGTTTAACAACTTGAGGGTTTTGTAATGCACAAGGGATCCATTCAATTGACTTTATTGCAAAAATGAAGACAGTTAATTGTGATCTAAAAGGACGGCTCCTGATAAGTTGTTGCAATTGGCACGCTTTGTTATATATTTGTGACCATCCTATTCCTTTCAGAATTACTATTTGCCAAAATCCCAAAGCCTGATTAAATTGGCACATTTGCAGCAAATTAGTCTCTATAATGTTAGGAAGGGAAGTATAAGGCAGTGCATTCCGATTTGTTCTTAACCCTAAATTTACGTACAATTCAGTATCCCATGTCACATCATGACAATGATGAAGCAGAAACAAATATTGGATTTTTAAAAGCAGTACCCAGAAGCAGAACCCTGACTACAACACATACATGCGCTATATGTTTATTTAAGGGAGCTGGAAAACACGAGTTGTCTTTTCCCTAAATAGTATGAAATCAACTCTCATCTGAATACAAATAAAATACAATAAATACATATTTTACAACAGTATCAAAATCTGACCTTTATTTCATTTTGTGTTTATCACATATTTGGCTTCAAGGGTAATATTTTGATAGTCCTGATTGGGACATTAATAGAGACTGAGAGCAAGGCTTCTCATAAACTGATATGGGTTACTGAAAATGTATGTTTAAAAAAAAAAAGGGCTGCAATCAATGGATGCCCTACTCAGCAGTTCTGCACTAATCACTACTAAGCACTGTCTTCCAATTGACCAGGTGTCCTTCTTCTGAGTAAATTAAGATTAATCAGTGTCCTTTCTCCTGATTTTTCTCCCCTTTATTTGTTCCTTCTTCTTCTCTGTCTGCATATGCGTTGGCATCTTTCTCTTCAGTTGAGTGAAGTGGAGGTGAATGGGCAGATCGAGCAGGTTTGTGAGCAGGTCTACAGTGAAATGCAGGCTCAGGCCATGGAGGCTGCTATGGACAGGATGGACAGACTGGACAGGATGGAGAGGATGGACAGGATGGATACCATGGATACGTTGCCCATGCCAGGATGTTTCCGAATGAGGAGCCACAGTTATGTAAGAGCCATTGATCAGGGCTGTGCTGGGGAGGAAGAAGGAGAAGGAGGAAGACCTTTGCTTCTGTTGCCATCCTCTCCACCACGCACATCTGCCACGACTGTCAGGACCATCCAGAGCAGCACAGGTAGGATGCACTGACGTGTGATGCCTTTCCTACTGAAATAATATTGTAAAAAATATCATCATCCATGACATTCAAATAGCATTGCCCCAAGGGATTTTGTGTTTGCTGTTTGGGATTGTCTTTATCTTCAGTCTGTTACGGTTGACCTACATTCCTTGCTCCACCGGGAATCCATCTACAGATACATGTAGAGCCACATTCACACGTTCTTTTGCAGCCCAATAGCACAGTGGAAACTGAGCTCTTCATAGATGAATGGACATTTTATTGTAAATGTTGCATCAATGACCAGTGAACTGAAAAGCACCCTTTAATGCCCTACTGCAGAAGTAAATTATTGCTACGGGACCTTTTCTCATTCTGGTGTTTTTTTTTTCTTTTCTTTACTGGATTAATTTACACATTATGCAGTAGAATGAAACTGTTGGTTTAGTGATGGTTTGAAATAACCACTTGATTAGTAACTGATGGTAACGTCTAATTGAATTCATAAATCCTGATTTAAAATGCAAAACTATTTTAACATGTTTTAATAAATTTGCAGTGATTTTTTTTTGTCTAGACAATTATAACCAGATACTACAAATCAGAGTGAGGTCACCTGTTGCTCTGAGTGAGGTGAACCTACCGTGGATTCATGTTAAATATATCTGACGATTCTCAAAATGGAATTTCATTTGGCCCTTGCAAGAGATCATGAAAATTCATTCCAAGACTGAGAAACAAGAGGCTGTTTCAAGGGCTTCAATATCAAAGTGAACCCTTAACATTGTGCTGATTCAGTAAAAAAAAAAGAAGAAAGAAAAAGGCTGTCCTGACCTTGTCGAAAAGTAGCCTATTGTGCAGAAATTCTTCAATTGTGACAAGCCTGTTTGGTCCCGGGAGAAAAAGAGTGAGAACAGAAGGATGTGAATAAGATTGCTTCTAAATTTAACTAATATGCACAAGAAAGTGCTCGGGGCCCCCTTATGGCCAACAGTCACACACAGTTTTGAATCACAGAACCAGAAAAGGGACAGACATCAAGACAGACAGACATCCATGCCTTGTGCACAGAAGCCCCGGGGGTGGAAAAAAGTCTGTGTGCGTGCATGCATGCGCTTACTCATAACGACCTTGAATATCCTTGATTTTTCCCATGTTGGTTGACCTGGCTATTGATTATTACTCTTCAAAGTATTCTGGGTAATTTATTTATTTTTTCTAATGTAGTTTCATCTTGTATCACAACATATAAGAAAACTCCTCCACCAGTGCCACCGCGAACCTCCACCTGCTCAACAGCGTCTAAGCCCTACATCTCTATTACAGCACAGAGCAGCACAGAGTCCGCACAGGTAAGCAAGCAGCAGCATTCTCAGTCTAATATGGCTGTCACCAAAAAATCCATGTGGACTTGAATTTTCTGCACAGTATTCGTTATGAGGTCTTCCCTGTCTGGGCAAACATTATTGACGCCACTTTATTATTATATGTAGACGCGAGGGATACCTGAGGATATATGTCTTGTTTCGTACCAAACAAGCATTTCTATATCTGGATCATGTTTTTGAATACCTATCAGGATGCATACATGGAAGAAGAAGGACCAAGAGGTGACATGACTATCCAATCCGGACTCAGTAACTCAACTGAAAGCATTGACAGCATGAAGGCTTTGACTGCTGCCATCGAGGCTGCCAACGCACAGGTGGGTTGCTTATAGTAGTTTTTGAAGTACCGTATTTTCCGGACTATAAGGCGCACCGGACTATAAGGCGCACCTTCAATGAAAGGCCCATTTTAAAACGTTGTCCTTATATAAAGCGCACCGTTAATGCATCATGTCAGAGTTTTAATCCAAATCAAATCATTCTCCATTTTATCTTTTTTATTTCAACTTCAGATGCAACAAATTACTTTATAATCACCAAAGAATGATCCATAGTCTTTTTGATTCATGATTCATAGTCGTCAGCGGGCCACTAATGATTGATTTCATGACACAATGCTTCGGTCCAGTTTAAATTTAGGGATTTGGTCCATATATAATGCGCACTGTCGGCTTTTGAGAAAATTTTAGGTGTTTAGGTGCGCCTTATAGTCCGGAAAATACAACATAAATATAATTTGCAATTAAGTTTTATCTTTTCTTCTGCAGATTCATGGGCCAGCCAGTCAGCATGTCAGTAACAGCACTGTGACAATCAACACCCCTGCACCCCCAGTCTTTAGAGGTCTGATTGTTGAAGACCACCATGATGACTACAGGAAAGAGGCACTCAGGAAGGGCACATGTCTCTCCATAGGTATCCAGGTATTGAGGGCACACAGAAGAGATCTAATTGAGCATAGATTTTTGGAAAATTACTTCACCAAATAATCAAAGATTCACATTCGATGCACAGTATTATGTTTTAAAAAGGAGCAATTCCTGATAAAGTCTTGCCGATGGGATTTGGGGTACCCTGCAGGTGGATGGACCAGAAGAAATTCTGGACCCAGAGGACCCATCTAAGTTCACCTCGGTTGGTGTGCAAGTGGAGGATGACAGAAGGTACCCACTTGTTTGCTGCTTTTATCATTACACTATTGAATAACTGCTGATTGTTTTTCTCCGCTGGTCAGGTATCGTCGCTTCCAACGCTCCAACAGTGTGACAACAGCTGTTCAAGTAAGATACATTGATCATCATGACTATCTTTTGTACCTTTACATCCCTTACCTATTCACGGTTAGGTACTTGCGAACCTACCAATTCTCAGAATTTTTTTTTTTTTTTTTGTGGGGAACCATTTTTGGTCACTTCCTTAAGAACTTGCCATTTTTGGGACTCATTTGCAGATGGTGCCAAAACTAATTGAAAACTAGGACTAGGGCAATACTTTACCCCACGATTAGCAACTTTCGACCATTCGCCAGTTATTTAGCATATTTATATTGCATAATATTCTTTTTGGAACACCTCTGTCGTGGTTGTTTTAATAGATTTTTCGAACTTGGCGTGACAGATGTTACCTTTTGCACTCTTATGTATAATTAATATGTTGAGGACAAGATTTCAGGAATTTCACAGTGAATAGCATGCTTGCTATTTAATAATTCATACATAAAAGCACTTCACGTTTCACCGAGCATGTGATGTGGTCTCTTAAAAAAAGCCATTCTAGATGTTTTATGGTCAGCTGAGGTCTGGAGATTTTTGCACTTAAAGCAAAGAATTGCCTGGATATGTGTAAAAAAATAGAAGAAATATTCAATAATGTGTAAAATGATTGTGTTAATTGTGATTTGTTTGCCTCAACTAGGCAGATTTGGACATGCCGGGCCTGCTTGACACCCCTCTTGACTCCTCTGACACGGACTTAGAAGTCCTGTCATCTGGTGTACTTTCTCGTCAATACTCCCGCGATGCTGCCACCTCGACTGTCAGCATCCAGGGCTCAGGGAACCACTACCACGCCTGTGCCTCTGATGAGTACGAGGATGTGGGCTTTGATCCATCCATTCTTCCCCCTCCAGACCCTTGGATAGATAGTGTCAGTGATGAGCCGCCTGATGTCAGCTTCAACAGCTCAGCTATCTTAGATGTAAGTAGGAAATCATTTGTCGATTGATGATTTTCACAAGGGCTTAATGAAGATGATGAAAATCAAAAAGAGGTCAATTAAATCATATAGTCAAGTCAACAGCAAAGGGACAGATTGATAACACAGACATGGATGAGAACGATGAGAGGAATAATAGGCGTAAACATCATTTTTTAGGAATCAAAAAGATGCAGTAGTATGCCGTGGTTCTGATGGAATACGATTAGCTCGTTGCGCTCTTCTGGATATCTGACAGGTGGTGCAGAGGTCAGTCTGTCAGCGAGATGGTCGATGGTTCCTAAAACTGCTGCAGGCTGAGACTGACCGCATGGAGGGCTGGTGTCAGCAAATGGAGATGGACGAACAACGTAATGACATTCCTGAGGATGGTATGTATCTGATAATTTATTAGATTTAATATGTCATACAGTATTTTCCGTTTACTATTCCTTCAGTGTTTTCTGGTATACACATCTGTTTCTGTGGTTGTAGTTCTGGGGAAGATGAGGAGTGCCATCGGAAGTGCTCAGCTGTTGATGTCCCAAAAGTTTCAGCAGTTTAGGGAACTATGTGAGGAGAACTTGGTAAGTGGTACATTTTTATTCGTTCTTCAAATTCAAATTGTTCTATTATTGCTACAAAAGGGCTTGCCGGACGATACTCGTGCTTTTCTGCAGCGCTTATCCTCAGTAGGGTCTTTCCTCTTTGTCCTCCACTTTCCATAGAACCCCCATGCCCACCCTCGTCCTGTAGCTTCTGACCTGGCTGGTTTTTGGGATATGCTTCAGTTGTCCATTGAGAACATCAGCCTCAAGTTTGATGAGCTTCACCAACTTAGAGCCAACAACTGGAGACCCCTAGACCCACCTGAAAGAAAGGTACACCAACAGAGCCACAACAGGGAAGATATGTATCATGTCTGTTTGTCTAGCTTGTTAGGTAGCTATCAAGACTACGCACAAAAATGGGGACACTATTGACCAAACGTTACACGATTGCTCCCTTTCCCCAGCAAGACCTCAATGTGGGACCTCTGGAGGTACATTTTAAGCATGGACGGGAGAATATGCCCCAATATTTGCCGCTGACTATAACGTTTATAGGCTACTAATATTGTGACGTTTCCATGCTTTGGCAGAAACTTTACATTCTTCATTCTACATTCAAACTTTACATTGTTAGTAGTATAATTGCAGAAAATGCACTATTTATTTTATTTAAAAAGAAAGATGGATTGAGATAGTGTTCAACGTATGGCCACAGAACAAATAAACTCGTAACTGAAGAAACCACTGTGGTTTACGTTTATAAGGAAGCTTTCAAATATCACTTGTGTTGAACTATTTAAATGTTTTATTTTCTACGTTTGCAGGATTCCATAGACATATTTTTTAAGTGAAGTTTGAATAACCTTGATCATAACTATATATTAAAATACTTCATTTTCTTTGCACTTCAATAACCGTTTGATTACGCAATCATCTCCACATGTAGTAGGCATTCTCATCACTAACCATGCAAACTGTCGTCATCCACAATGATAACTGGTGTGGAAGGTGTTGGTTATCATTTCCTGTGTTAGAAGTCAAGTCATTGCACTTTCTGCTACTTTTTAAGATATGTTGATTAAATTTTGGGTAGATATGTTAAGCATGATAATGTACGTACAAAAGGCTGTAAGTCCATATCATATTCATCGTTAGGGTAAAAGTCAAACGTGACTAAACGAGACCATTTTTTGCATTTCATAGCATTTCGATGACTACAAGTTAGGGTAAGCTAAAACACTAAAACCTTCCCTAATTCTGTTCAAGATTTAACAAGCTTTGTTGACTAAATAGTTGTAGCTGATTATTGACAATAAGGTGCATGTTAGCCGTATTAAATATGGAATATGGTTTTGAAGTTCTTCAAAAAACTCAATGGCAGCCTAAGTTAAAGTATTTCGGGGTGTTTTGTTGTTGTTGCTGCTTTAATGCCATCATCGCAGTCTGAATATTTTTTGTTTATTTTTTTATCTGTTGCTCCTCAGCAGTATCTGGCTTTTCATCATACTCACTTATGACTCGAATGGCTTCCTCATTTGCTCTCATTTTTTTTGTTTCTTGTGCTTCTTTGTTTTGACAGTGAAGGCGCTTGCAAACAGCCACGCATCAATCACCACAAGAAACACCACAAGGCCTTAACCTCTCTGGGCCTCCCTTGATCCATCATGTCTGTCCATCCATCCATCTAACCACAGTTCTCTCTGCCCTTCCTTCCTTCCTTTCTTCTGACATTCTCTTGCCTCACCATGTGTGGCTTTCTGTGATGTGCGTTTTGCCAGTTAGTGTCAAGGTCAATGGAGACAGGAGGTTTTGGCTATTTGTTTTTCAATTATTAATCAATGCATGCAGAAACTTTTGTTGATAAGCTCAGTCAGTCAGTACTACATTTGAATTTATTTATACAACATTAAAATAGGTGTAAGTGTTTATCAAAAACAAAGCAAACTGTGCTAAGGTATTAGACAACATTCCAAAAAGCTCTGCTTCAAAAATAGCAATAATTCAGTTTGTTGGGGGGAAAAAAATGCCATAAAGGATTGTAAAATTCCTCTAATTATTATGACCTCTGACCTAAAATCCCCAAACCTGCAACTGTCATGTTCTCAGCACCCTTCACAAATCGTGCATGTCGACTTCTTGAAATGTTCTTCCCTCCCTTCCTTACCACCCTCTCCCACTAGGAGAGACGGCTTCCGCCTCCAGTACCAAAAAAGCCACCCAAGGCCCCGCTCCACCACCCACCTCTGGCCAGAGATCGCTCATTGGAGAGTTCAGAGAAACAGCGACAAGAGGCTAGGAAGCGCTTGATGGCCGCTAAAAGAGCTGCATCCGTGCGACAAAACTCTGCCACAGAGAGTGCTGACAGCATTGAGATCTACATCCCTGAGGCGCAGACAAGGCTATGAGGACATTCCTGAGCAGATCAATACCTACACCATATACAACATTACATACCGTTTACATGTCAATTGTTGAGTATAAAGCCAGCGGTTTATTAAGACTTATTCAAACCCGAAGAATGCTACTACTCCGAGGCCTCGAGTGTGGTTTGTTTATTTATTTATTTATTTATTTATTTATTTATTTATTTATTTATTTATTTATTTCATAAAGCCATGACTGATATGCTAGACTAGAACAACAATTACTTTTTTTTCCTGTCTTTAAGAAGCACTAATAGACATAAAAAAAATGTGGTGGTTGTCAACCAGTTACTTATACAAAGAAAGCAGAATAAATACAATTTGGAATTAGTAAATTCTGAAGAAAACATAATGGCATCACCTTATTTTCATTCCCAAAACTCACACCTGCATCGGTTTATATATATCTGCTGGTTAGGAAAGGGAAGTGGTTTGGAATTAGGGGAATCAGGATTTCAAAATAAGACAAGACGTGATGAGACGATAAAAACATTAGATGAGACAACACTATATTTTTTCCTGATTATTTGAAGGAAATTGTGATAAGACCTTTTTTTTTTGTTTTAGCCTGCTGTATTTTTTCCTTTGTATAGTTTTGTACTATAGACCGTATGGCTCCACCCCACTGTATAACTCACATCATCTCATAAAATAATGCCATATTTGCCACAAGTTGAGAAAAGGCCATATGTCGATGTTATGTCAGATGTGTTTACGTACCTGGCTCGGCTCTGCAAGATGCCGCTGATTTGAAGTTCCTGTTAATGCAAAAAAAAAAAAGCTACACAGTTTGGTTTGTTCAAAGGTGTGAAGACGAAAGTTTTTCGATGAACGCTCATCAGAATTGAATCCAGTTGTCAGTTAGATGATAAGCTGACTTGTCTTTTATATCTAATGGCCAGGCTTTTTAAACATTAAACCCAAAGAATTCCTGAGATGGGTCACTTTCATTCTGCACCACTGAATCATCGCGTGATTTCTACGATAATATTGTATATTGTCTGTGATGATGCTTTTTATGGCTATGCCAAAATGTATCATAAAATGTATCAACTGTATAAGCATTAAATACTGTACTACAGATTATTGTATGATTATGGTGATAATGTGTGATTTTTAATGAAGGTATATTGTATTTATTTTGTAATTTGTAAAAAAAATATCCTATATGTTGGGGTAATTTTGTACAGCATCTAATTACCTCTGAGTTGAAGTGATAATGACAGTGAGCCATATTCAATGTGAAATAACATTTGTAAAAAAGAAAGGGCCGTATAAATGCAAATATATTTTTGTTCTTTGTTATATTTTTTGTGCAATGTTTTTCTTTTCATTTTCAAGGAAATCTGTCTTCAGTGTTCCAGTAGCAAGTTATGTCTAAGGAAATGATGTATGTCAATGAATGGAAGGACGTCATGGTTGCATCATACGTTTTTAGTGTTTTGACTGGAAAAAAATAGAAATGTATTGTAAAACACCTGAGCCATTTCTTGAATATTAAATTAGAAGAATTATGACTGCCTATTTAGTGCCATATAACAGTAAAAAAAAAAATCAATGTACATTGCATCTACTGTAAGTAACTTCGGTGAAATAAAAGGGAATGGAAAAGGATTTAAGATTTTCCCGATTTTTATGTTAATTTTTTTTCTTAAAAAAAAAAAGTCTAAATGTGTCAGACTTTTAATGTCTGCAAAGTTCTCTGTTGCTGCTGAAAACCCTTAAATCCTGCCAGTGGTTTGTGTGAACAAACTCAATGACTTTTTCCTCAGGAAGAGCTGTAAGATTTGATCCCGAGATATGATGATGATCTGTTCCTCAAACTCTGCGCGTGTGGGCGGGCGGGTGTGTTATCAAGTGTGATTGCATTCCATTTGTATAGAGTGCCGCAATATCTGGAAGATTTATTGTTTGAATGTGATTTCCTTCAAGTGCTTCCCGAGTCACTTGTTTTCTATGTTAGGCCTTTTTTTTAGCAGTCTTGTAGCCCCATCATCATTTTTATGAACTCTACTTGTACTTGCAATCAACTGTGTGTTTGTACAGGACATGATTAAGAATGATTAATAACGCATGCAGACACAATATTAGTACTTGTTTGTACTATATTCAAGTTGAAAACATGTATTGGTTTACTCATGCTCTAATTTATATATATATATTTCTTTATTTATAATGATGAGGTTTTGTTCCGTGATCTGTCAAGCTCTTCTGATCCTAGATTATATTGTAAAGACATTATTACATGTCCATAACTATTAATGAAACTGTAATAAAATTATCAAAGACGACTTGTTCTTTGATTATTGAATTATAATACTTTTGTATGCTGTTTCCAGGAAAGTGTCTCGTCAAACCATACACTCAAAAATCTTACAAATTGAATTTACTCTATTTCTTGCCCATATAATTTCAACGTAATGGCCTTATGTCTAACAAAAAAACATATACTCTATGTGTCCACCTGTGCTCAGATTCCCTATCCCTTGTGTTAGCCAATCAGCTCTCTCCAACCATTTGCGTCCTGTTCAGGTGTTCCTTGTTGTTGAATCAGTTTGTTTGTATTTAGTTCTTCTCTCCTCTCAGTACTGGTTGGACCATTTTGATTCTGCTCTGGGCTTTGGTTCTGCATGACACATTGCTTTAGGGATTATGACTCTGCACATTATGCTCACCAGACATTACAAGAAGCAATTTTGCAGTGTTTGCATCATTCAGTTTAGTCTTTTCTAGTTTGAAGTCATTTTCTTCAGTCTTTCCCAACATTACATGGACCATTTTCAATGACCTCATGCTGACATCAAGATGGTTTTGACGATGGAACTGTGCAGGATCTTGAAAGAATTCCTCCTACCACAAAATGGCAGGCTATGTGTTTAGGTAAGTTGTGTTATACAAAAATTGATTGTACTTTGTTTTATAGCTGGGTAACTGCAAATCTGAATATTTTAAGCATGCGTTAAGAAAATTACCCAATTTACCTCATTGCTTTATTGTTAAAACTAGTTTTGGAATAGTTGGATGCTGTGTTATCGAAAATATTAATGAGCCCTATAGAAACAGTTGAGCATCTGCTGGGGGTACATACCAGCAGTTCCATTTTTTTACCACAAGAGGGCATTAATTTACCAAAAGTTAAAGCGGACAGCAGGAAATTACCACTAGTCATCTGAAGGTTGTCTGTTTCTGGTGTCGTTTTTGTTGTTTTTCCTTCTTTATGATTGTTATATAATTTATGATTGCAATTTGATTTCATGTCTTACACGCACAAATCCGATATGGATTTGTAGAAATATAAATCAAATGTTTTTCATTGGTCAGTAGCCTTAACCTCTCAACAAATACTTAAAGCATGCCCTGGCTTTCCTTATTTAAAAAAAAAAAAACACAAGAAACATGCAAGTGACTGAATAACTGCTACACAAAGCATCAAGTAGAATAGTTAAAATTGCTAATATAATGATTTGCCATTTTTCTTAAACCCACTTTCAACGTATAACAAAGAGAAGATATTGCACAGATATCAAACTTAGGCACTTCATTTTATGTTCCCCTTGAAAACAAATCTTGTGCATTAACTTCCACGATTCTTGCTAAAATCTACCAACATTTCTGTCATATATGTAATAAATAAATCTTTAGAGTGCAACATTATTTGTTACTGATACCTGCCTTCTTTCAGTAATTAGAATTTTAAAATAAGTTAGGTTCTTCTTCTTTGACTGAATTTAGTTCTTTTATCAGACAGCAGTTTGTCTATGAGGACACTTAATCTTCTCCAATCCTCCCTGCAGCCATCGACAGCCCCAAGGCAGAGTTCGACTCTCTCCAGTCTCCTCATATATTAGCCTAACTCTTAGACAAGATCCATCAGATTAACGCCCAAATCAATTAGAGCCAGCAACAGATGAGTCAATTACCACCACCACTGCCACCCCCAAAACCCACCCATATATTCACGTACACAGTAAAGTCAAGAAGGACACCCCCCCCCCACCTCATAGGTCATTGTCGGATTATCATAGAGGTCAATGCTGTGGTGATTATGCCTTTCATGCTGGAGTGTAAAGGAGGGGAAGATAGATACTTTGGTCTCTTCATGACTGACATTTGTTTGAAAAGTATTTAACAAAATTGACACTGATCAGTAATGGGGTAGTTGTAAATATTTAACTGACAAATGGGAAGGTTTCTCTGTTTTGTCATTAAGATTGTAGGTTTTTCTTATCCATCTTTTTGCAAAGGGAGTGATAAAAAAATTAGAAAATCATACACAATAATGCCAAAACAATTGAAATGAAGACATGATTTACACTATATGGAGAAACACATGCTAATAAAATAACCCGCCAGCCCCAAAAAGAACAACAATTATATATATATATATATATATATATGATGTCAAGATTGTTGGATCTACAGTATAACACTGCAATTGTAAATATCAACTTTGTCAAGACCCTTTGTTTTCAATGTACAAATATGACAACATACGCTGTATCTGTATTTTTGCTGCCTTTTTGTAAAGTAAAACTTGATCACAGCTGGTCTACAATAACTAAAAGTAAGACAAAACAATACAGAAAAACTGCAAAGTCATTTGGAACAACCAATCCCATGTCAATAACCAATTACTATATATTTCATTAGATACTTTAAGGTAACAAACAGGTAAAAGGTGCATTACTCTTTTTCGTTTTAACGTGTGTTAATTAATATGATACAATTAGAACTGTCTAATACGCAGAATTATATTGGCATCGCCCGCCTGCTAACAAGCTCATGGACGAGCAAGCCCAAATACCAAGTTCTATTAAATGTTTTCAAATGTATTAAAAGTTCAATATTGGTAGAGGTCTGTGCTCTACTCAAAGTAGTTTTTGATACATATCCTCTATAAATGTTTTAAATGTAAACACTTTTAGCTGGATATTAGTCTGTATAATTAATTGTTAGCTTTCCAACATCTGTGCGTCTGTCTGTATATCTATCCATAACCAAGCACCAAGTGTCATATTTCCCAGGCCTCCCTGGTGTGGTAGCACAGTTTTACTCCAGCCCAGACTAACTGTGACCTGCTTTAAACAGCGTGTGTGCGTGGGTGCGTGCACGTGACTGCGTGCACGACAGAGGAGGAGAGAAAGAGAGAAGGGGGGTAACATAAAGCAAGACTGAAACTGGATTTATTATTATTATTATTATTATTATTATTATTATTATTATTATTATTATTATCATTATATATTTTTCTCTCTTATTCTGCAGATGGCAACAAAATAATTCCTCTAACTGGAGAAAGGACACCTTTGGTTATTTAAAAAAAGACTGCAGGATTAACCTGTAGGCATGGCAGTCAAAACAAAGCAAAAGTTAAAGGTTTAAGATACATCTAATCAACTTGTTTAGCTATATCTGTCGTTGAAATCTCCTCAATTTGTTATATAGTCACCCAGATGGATAATCCCATGTAACCCCGGATTATAGAAGGATTATTGTTGAATCGCTCTGTGGGATTATCGCCATGCAGATCTAATTCCACACGTTTGTCTGCTGTAGTTCACTTTCTGGATTTCCTTTTCTATCCTTCTCCTTCTGGACGCGCGGGATGCACAAACTTTTTTTTAATTTTAAGAATTATAAAACGGTAAACAATAAAGTCTGTGCGAAATGTATTTAGGAAAAGTTACATGCAGTTGACGTTTGAGTTCACGTCAATGCATTTCCCACCCTTGAAAAATATACTATCATCAGGTACAAGAACACATTGTTTTGAAATATAGGAAAATTATCAAATCATATAATTTATAACCTATATGCAAATCAGATCAACAGGTTAGCAATAATCACATTTTCTTGAAAACAAGAAAAAATTCTAAAAACAAATCGTAATACTGGAGGAGGTAACTATATCCATACATTATGTCTATCTTTAAATCGCTTTTTTATGAATAGCCCACTTGCATTTTCAAAATAATTATCTTAATGTTTTTTAAACAAAATTAAATTTGCACAGGCCAAAAACGTTTCATATTATACTACACTATTAGCGTGTAATGATAAACAGTGTGTTCATGTTATTGTTATTCAATTCTAAACACGCGCAAAATCTCGTTAGTGGACTAATTTTAACTCTTCAGCGTATGTGTGTGTGATCGTGCGCGCCGTAACCCCAAAATGCTCACCCGCAGCGACGTGGCCGGTTTTAAATGCAGCGTCCTGCTTGGTGCATGCTGCAGAGCGAGGGGCTGCATGGGAACCGAAACACTTGTTCTGTTTATGCAGGTCTGCTCCATCAGAATGGCAGCACGCTCATCAATGAGGTGCGTGGAGCGCTCGGTCACGCCGCGTTAAAAACTTGCACGGTTCAAATTACCGCGAGCAAAGGGAAGGGCGCTGTATACACACGCACAGCCATATAAATGGCCCAACGTGAGACTACTGCAAACAAGTGCTTTAACTTGTCACCATGAGATCAAATCCGGTCGGTGCTCATTGAGAATAGAATAATTGAGCCTCATGCATATGCTATTATGGATTGGGATTATTATGCCTTAACAGTTTACACCTCGCGCTTAAAATAAAACTATAAAAAAAATTGCCGTTGCCGCTGTCGGCTTCAATTAAAAATGTTGGAAAAGTCCATTAAAACCATCTTGAACTTAATTGTACAATGTGGCTTAGTTGCTTATTATTATTATTTTGGATCCAAAATTACTTCAGAACAAAGCCCGATTATTGATAAAAAACAAAATAACATTTTACAATTTGTTCTCTAGTTGTTTTGTGCAATTGTTGAAATACGTTGATACGCCAAATATTGATAGCCTTACATAAATGTTATTTCAAAACTATCAAATACACCATGAAGTATGCAGACATATTTTAATTTTACTAATTTGGGGCAGAATTTACAAGATGAATGTGAATTTGTCAATGTGATCGCTACATGACAAATGGGCCGGCGTGGTTGTGTTCAGCACCTGTTTGGTGCCTGCCAGGTTGCGCGTTCATTGTGTGTCCGTCTGTTTGTGTGGCATGAGCTACAGCTTCATCATGAAGACAGAAGCACAAGTCTCATCTATGACGCGACATGTTGCATTTGGCGATAGCGCGCAAGTGGCCTTCTTCCCACGGCCGCTGTTTGGGTTGCGGCTTTCAGGCGCACCACCAATAGCACGCGTGGGGCGCGCGCGCGCACACACATACACCCTACTTCAAAGATCCATTTTCTCCCCAGAACAAAGTGACTCCTTTCATTGAATAGCCTGAATAGATGAGTACTTAGAGAGCCAGACCGGTGGGCAGTGTCTTCTCGGTATACCGGGGAGCATTAATTTGTTGCGCGAAGTGTCAGGGAGGCGCGCGCCCCGGGGCCACCACTGTGCTTTTATTTGTCAACCAGTTCTCCCAATCAAAACCTCACTGGCCGGCACAAGTGGCGCATCGACCACTCTGCTAGTGCGTGTATTTATGACTGCAGTGCTTCCCACTTACTGCTAAATAAATGAGTGAGCTGAGGGCTCTTGAAATCACGGGTGGATGTGCTCAACAGGCAGGGGCCGAAGATCTTTTACTTTATACAGCAACACGTGCACGTGTTCGCGCTCCCCTTAATTCTATA
Organism: Syngnathus floridae; assembly: GCF_059516105.1. Taxonomy (NCBI): domain Eukaryota; kingdom Metazoa; phylum Chordata; class Actinopteri; order Syngnathiformes; family Syngnathidae; genus Syngnathus; species Syngnathus floridae. The sequence goes on from NC_142426.1 coordinate 10,525,600, forward strand.
CGTTGATTGATTTGCGGTTTAAATCAATGTAGGTCGGCAGAAAGCGAAACAATGCCATCGACTCTATTTTCATGTGTCCTATCTATTTGTCTATCTTGTCTATCACATATATAGTTTGTCTATCTTGTCTATCAATCCATCTATATCTGTCAGTTTGTCGGTCCGTCTATTCATCCATCCATATCCATCTATCAACAAATTTGCTCTTTCACAATTGAACTAAAAGAGAAAATTTGAATTGTGTATTAATGTAATTCAAATTCTGTGCACGAGGCCACTTGACAGCAGTTTTGTTGGCTGACTGGAGCATGTTGAGCCACAGTAGGGGGGAGTGGGCGTGGTCTTGCAGTGGATTATCACGAGGTGCGATTCGCGGACAAAACTCTGATTGGTTGGCGCTTTGAGCGAGCGGCACGCGACTGCGGATGTCGCTATAAAGGCACCTCGCGTGCGCGCCTGATCTCCATCTAAAAGTTAAGTGGTGACGTGAGAGGCGACCACGGAGCACCGAGTCAATAAGACAGAACAAAGTGCCATTGTTTCGCCAGCAAGTGGACAAACAGCAAAGATGGACGGCGTGTTGGACCCCTTCTCAGCACTTGACTCTTTCTCCTCCCCGCCGTATTTCAACGATGATGACTTTTTCACCGATCATTCCTCGAGGGACGGAAACTTGGATAATGACTTCTTGGACGATGACGTCGATTTTTTCACCAGTCATTTTCAAGACTATTACAGCAAGGAGGGCGGCA